>NC_067473.1:81019068-81394068 GCF_947179515.1 Apodemus sylvaticus | reverse complement strand
TGAAAGTGGGTCAAGGACATAGGCTGGCTTCAGGAGGTCTAAGCAAGCATGCACAGTTCTGCAGCTAGCAGATGCTGCTCATGAGAGGTGGTACTCTGTAGTCTGGTTGAGTTAAAACTCTGTCTCCATATTCTTTCCTTCCTTTTTGACATTTTATTTCTTATATTTTCTTTTATTTTTAATATTATAATTTAATTGCATAATGTCTCCTGTCTTTTTTTTTTCCTCTCTAAACCCTTCCAAATACCCCTCCATGGACTTTTTCAAGTTTATGGCCTCTTTCTCTATTAATTGTTGTTGCATGCATTTATGTTTATACATATATAGTCCTAGCTATAGGCAGCTCAGTCTGTATAATGCTACTTGTATGTATGTTTTCAGAGATATCAATTAGCTGAGGATCTTGTTTCTGTTTCATGGTTGGAATCTTCTTCAGAGGAGCTCTGATTGTCATTTTCTCAGAGGCTGTTGCATACACTGTGGAAGGTCCCAGAGAACTGAGCTCAATTCAGGATGATTGAGGCCCTTTATGCATAGCAAGCACCCTCCACATGTGACATGACACTTTTTCTGAGAACCACCCTTGGCTTCTCTAGTCTTCAAGAAAAAAATATAAGGTTCTTGGCTACAAGGGGCTGACAGACCCTTCCAACATTTTATGCTGAGTGTCACTGTTGGGGTTCTGTCTAAGCTCTACCTCACACCTACCTGGCAATAGCCAGGTATGCCCCACCCCATAGATCTGGCCCACTATAAGAGGGGCTACTTGCCCCTCCTCTCTTTTTGCTCTCCACTCTCCCACATACTTTCACCTCTCTGCCCCTTGGGCTCCCTCTCCATGTGGTCATGGGTCATGGCCGGCCTCCATTCCACTTCTCTACTCTCTCTACTCTCTCTCTCTCTCTCTCTCTCTCTCTCTCTCTCTCTCTCTCTCTCTCCCTCTCTCTCTCTTTCTCTCTCCCACTAACTCCCATCCCCTACTCTGAATAAACTCTATTCTATACCATGCCTGTGTGTGTGTGGTCCCTCAGGGGGCAGAGGCACCCCCTCCCGCATGTCAACGTGCCACACTCCCTTAACCCCCAATCCTCTCCTTTTTAAGTCCCCTTTCAGTCACTACTTACATATACAGTGGTTCTACCTCATTTCCTGATGTGTTCTTTTTATGAAGTCCTCTCCCTTTAACTACCTTCCATGGAAACAACTTTGATTCATCCACATTCAAGATTCAGTTCAAATGTCACCTGCATCCTGTAGCTCTCTGTTCTCCCTAGAGGACCCTGTCATCTGTGCTTCCATAGCAGCTCTAGTCTATATTTTCCTACTAGTCTCTTTATATGTCCACAGGGAGGTAGACTGCTACAGAGAACAGACTACAAGCTTTGCCTTCTAGTCTGGGTCTTCAAATTCTTGGCCTCAATCTTCCTGAAAGTGTTGGCACATCTTTAGTGTCCATGGGCACAGTGAAGCTATACAGAGGTATTTTATTGACATGTATCCATTGTACTCACTGCTAAGGCCAGTGCCTGGCTTCCTGTTTCAGTTGTCTGTGGTCCTCTTCACCACCTCCTTCCACCCATGCTCTTTATCAGTCTACTTCATCCCCCTAGACAGTTTTGCTTTTGCTTTCATTTTATATAAACATAAAAAGCTTTGTTTCTATGTGGAATATGTCATCCCCCAATGAGATACAAGTTAGCATTTGTTTTATGAGTCTGACTTAATTCATTTATTATGATAATCTCCAGTTAGTATATCCTTTTTCCTGCAGATAGCATTCTATTGTGTATACATACTTCGTACTTTCTTCATTTATGTCTCTGCTGATGGACTACTAGGTCAGTCCTATACTACTCTTACAGAGTTGTAATTGGTCTTTTGCTATTTTGTGGGTTCTTCTTTCTTCCGCTCCTTTTCACCCCTTTTCTTCTATTCCTTCAACCCCCTAAAACTAGATAGGTCAGAAAAAAGGGTTGAGGGGAAAAGGGGCAACATTATGATTAGACTGGTTCCTCCTGATTAGGGGCGTTGAGTTCCTTGGGGCAAGTTTGATCTTTGCCTTCAGGATATCTAGTTTCTTCTTTTGCTGTGTCTTCTTTGCACATGACTACTTAACAAACTCAGACCAACAGCAACCAACCAACAACCCACACTGCCCCTTAGGGCTCTAGCATTTATACACCCTCTGAAAAGTACTCAGAATTCCAAATGTCACACAATCACAGAAATTGTCTGCTGCTGGCAAAATCATGCCCCTGCCAGAGCACAAGGAAAATCATAGTCAGCTGCTGTGGACAGTCTGAAGCAGCACCATGTTCCCACAGTTGGGATTAAAAAAGCCGTATTCTTATATTATTTCTGTGTGTGTGTGTGTGTGTGTTTTAAAGAAACCAAAATGGCAAAATTGTCACTACAGATAGTGCTGCAGTAAATAGATGTACAAATATCTATGTGACATGTTGACTTGAGGCAGCTAAGTCATGAAGAAATGCCTTTAAGGGACTTCCATACTGACTTCCATACTGACTTCCATACTATTAGGGTCCTTTTTCTATCCTTCCTTGATATCCTTTGTTTTTATTTATTCTCTTAATGACTGCCATTCTATCATTGGTGAAATGGAATCTCAATGTGGCTTTAATTTTATATAGAAGTATGTTTTGATGCGGATATGAAAAAACCTGTGATAAGCTTAGAGAACTATTTGGCAAATGATAGTTCCCAATAGCTGATGGGTGCTATGATCATGATTAAAAAAAATCTCAGACAAGAAAGGGATCTGGGAGGACATTCTCATATGCCTACAAAAGCTTGGTTTCTCACCTGACTAATATGCATTGAAGTTTTCTTTGAACTCCGAAACAAAAAGTTTGATAGCTTTCTAATATTTTATGGTGCTGTGTGCTATTAGGGCAAATGCTTATAAGTATTTGGGCTGTGTTATTGCTTAAATACTTGAGAAACTGCTTTAAATTGTTGACTGCACAGATATGGATAGGTACACAGGTGTCTATTTGCCATGGTGGCCCAGTGAAGTCTGTGGAGTTGATATTTTACAGACAGAGGCAGAAAAAAGAATTGTCTCCTGGGAATAATGGAACTCTCTGTAAATTTAGAAACAGAAATCTCACCTGGCAATTTACTATATTCTCTAGCTATTTAAGATGGGCCTGTAGTTCTCAAGTAGCAGTTTGCCCTGACTTCCTCCTTTTCTCTCTTCGTGGGGATTCCTATGGCCTGGCTGATAATCCGGTCTTTGAAGTCGATTCACAGTCCACCAAACTCTCTTTTAAGAATTGCAATGCTTTGCCTCATAGTTGTTTACATAATTACAACCTTCCAACCACATGCAGGTTTTTATGGCTGTGCGTATGTGTATGAGGATGGCTCTGGCACTCTGGTACTGAAAGCATTGATTAAGTCAGGAAGTTTTGTTTTACAAGGTAGAAGGCTAAATGTTAGATAAGGATTTCTCACAAGAACTTGTTAAGACCCAGGTGGTATAAGAAACTTCAAACTCTTTGAAGGTTTACTGTAAACTATGAGTGGCTCTATATTTTAATCAAGAAGTTTGATGGCATCTGTAAATTATCTTCTGTATCTGTTACTTGAGAAACTTTGTACCTGATTGATGTTGCATTTCCTTGTACCAAATGGCTATGATAATTGTGCCTGCCTCACTGGCTACATATTTTGAAATGGTAATACCAACTCTTCATGTATAAAAATCCTTGCCTTAGAGCTCCAAACTACATTCAGATTCAAACCTCCACTGTGTGTGTGTGGTTGTTTCTGTTTGTCATCTCAGCCAGACCTGTGCCTTCCTGGACCAGAGAATCCTGGTAATCCACAGCAGATCCATGGTCTGTAACATATATATATATAAATGTACATGGGTGCCTGAGTATGTATATTTTAAAATATTTGCCTATGTGAGACTTTTCTAGAGTTCAAGTTAAAAAAACTGACTTAGTAATTAACAACAGAATTTAACCTCCAATATATAGTTCTGAGCAGCATTATGGCTTCCAAAGCTTGTTTCTGGGTCAGTCTGCATCTGTTCATTTGCTTCCTTCCAAACAGAATGTCACCAGAAATTGTGATTCACAATGTTGCTGCAGGTATCTAGCATTCTGCATCTGCATCAGCTAAAGAGCCAAGAACAGAGCAACAGAAAACATGAAGCTGTCAAGTGAAGCAGATTTCCGACTGCGTGTGGGAGCCTTGGCGAGAAGGGGAAAGGACCCTAAGTTCCTTTATGGCGCTCCGGCTTCATTCCTCACATCTGTGAGCTGGCGTGTCGGGGCAGGAGCTAAGAGAGGAGAAGCAGAGTGGCCAGAGTCCCTGAGAAGTAAGGACTATTTGATCCCAGAAAAGTGGCTTCATCGTCATTGTTCGAAGTTAGAGAATACATTGAAATCACTTATAAAATAGATGCTATTTGAAATATCCTATTTAAAAAAAAAAATTTGAAAATCATGAAATTATCTTCCAGGACACTTCCAGTTTCAGAAATCATGATTGGTCTAAAATAAGGCAAATTTATATATAAATTTCTTTATGTATAAATGTATAAACTTTCTAATATAAAGGTAGTTTTAAAAATATCTAGCATGACACTAAATCTTGACTTTGAAGGGTTAGGGTTAGGGCTTAGGGTTAGGGTTAGGGGTTCGGGGTTAGGGGTTAGGGGTTAGAGTTAGGGTTAGGGTTAGGGATAGGGTTAGGACTAGGATTAGGGTTAGGGTTAGGGTTAGGGCTAGGATTAGCAAGTTTCTTATATTTTCCCTCTTCTGCTAGGCTATAATGAAAGCATCTTTGTTTTCCTTTTAACATTGGATTCTTTGACCTAATCAAATCCAGTAATATCTGTTTTCCTTTCCCCAAATCTCTCTACATGACTTCAAAAGACTGTATAGATGGAAGAAACATAGGAAACTTTATGCTTTAATTTGTCCCTTTGAACATGCAGACAATGTGAGCTTGTGATGGGGACACTTTTGTGAGGCCAGAATAATGGTGCTCAACTCCAATTCTGGTTGTTTCTAGTTTGGTTCTCTTTCTACCAGGTAGCTTCCTGCTATTCCCATTTCCTTGTTGTAAAGGTGTGATAATATCAGCCTTTCAGACTGTTGTGTGTGTAGAGAACTGTTAGCAGTGTTTGAACCAGAGTAAGTTTCCTGTACTTGGCATAGTGCTTGTTATTGTATGATTATTACATGTCTAAATTTGGTCAGCGGGTCGTCACTCAAGGCACACGTACATGCTAATGGGAATACCATAGTTAAGGACCACACTTCTGTCTTCTAGCTCCCAAGCAAGTTGGAAAAATATTCCCCTTTTTGGCATACCATTTTCCAAGTCACTGTTATCAGCTCGGTGAATTTGAATAAGTAATTGTATTATTCAGGTAAATGGCCTCCACAATAATATATAGCAGCTGTTTAAATGTTATTTTTGCCTAGTAACAATGCTTTAATTCAGTGGAGATATACTTTCTGAACTCCTTTAAGGACGGATGAATAGAATGACAAATTTGAATCTGTGACAAGTGAGGGCGACTTTTTTTCTGATCCATCTAGGTATCCTTGCTAGAGTATATGGGCAATTACTGGGAAATGATTGCTAATTACCAAATGGATGAGCAAGTAAAAGGTATATACCTTCTACCCTCGTTTTATTTTGCTGAATCACATGAATGGAACTTTACTTGACCAATGAAAAGTTGTTTTTTGCCTTTAAGTTGATTCCTAACTCTAGATGCTTTCTTCCTTCCAACCTGGTCCCGTTCTGCTGGGCAATTACGTTATTGACATTGTGCATGACCAAGGGGACCATCTAGCAGGGTGGTGCAGCTGTGTGGAGCTGACAGACTGCCAAAGTCAACAGCTGCGTAGCCAGCGCCCAGCAGAGCCGCCTAAGAGGCTTGTAGCATTATTTGAAGAAACTCTTTTGTTGTAATATCTGTGTTTTTGAAAGAGGGAGGGGGAGGAGGGAGAGAGAGAGAGAGAGAGAGAGAGAGAGAGAGAGAGAGAGAGAGAGAGAGAGAGAGAGAGAGAGAGAGAGAGAGAGAGAGAGAGAGAGAATCAATCCTATTAGTAAGAAAACACCAGAGCTTTGTGCTGGAAAGCTCCAGATTTCCCTTCCTTGGGGCGCGGAGCCCTGTTCTTTATGCAGTGCGGGCAGCCATCATTGTAGGGCATAGGGCTGGGTGGCCAAGGGCTGCCTGCGGGGGCAGGTGTGGAGCTCCTGCCCCTGTTGACAGTGTTGTCCCCTCCCTCCACACCCGGGGTGCCAGTCCTGTCACTAGCCCCACACTGACAAAAGACTTTTCTCACTTGTCAGTTCTTGCTTGTCAGCAGGGCTTGCTGTAAGTGAGGGGCACTAAGGCGGGCCAGGCGGGGCGCAGGGCGGAGCCGGGCAGGGGTCGAGCACCCCGCGGCTCATCCTGCTGCTCTGGCTCATCCTACTCCACCCTGCTCCTTACTTTCTCCCCTCTCTTTACCGCCCAGTTCTCCTTTGGGCTCCAAATCCTCCAGGGGCCGCCGGTAGCTTCTGTGGCTTTGTTTAAAGGGAAAAAGAACAGGAACAGGCTCGAGGTGTTTTCTCCCGGACCGACGCACAGTCCTTAGCCCAGTCCCTGGC
This sequence comes from Apodemus sylvaticus, assembly GCF_947179515.1. Lineage (NCBI taxonomy): Eukaryota > Metazoa > Chordata > Mammalia > Rodentia > Muridae > Apodemus > Apodemus sylvaticus. Next base: position 81,387,423 of record NC_067473.1, on the reverse strand, counting down.
AGTAGTAAGCATCATGGCTGGTTTCCGCAGCTGCCTCCAGCGCGCACCTGGGACCGGAGTTCCCTGTGATCCTTGCAGGCTCTGAGCCATCTCTGGGGACGCCGCAGGGGAAGTGACAAAGTAACTGAAAGGCTCACTGGGCTGGACCCAGCGAGGAGAGGAGGCTGGGCAGGGACTACACAAACTCTCTCCACCTCACCCCCAGTGAGAACCCGCAGCTATGGAGTCTCCAACCAAGGAAATTGAAGAATTCGAGAGCAACTCTCTGAAACACCTGCAACCTGAGCAGATCGAGAAAATCTGGCTTCGGCTCCGCGGGCTGTAAGTAAACCTCCCTACTCCCTGATTCCCTTGCCCCCTTTCCCTCTCTCATCCCTATTTTACTGAGCGTCCACAGTCACCATTTCATACCTCTCACTGCAAGCCCTTTGAACTCAGCCATAGAAGTTCCACAACTGTCTCTGTAAACTACAGTCATCTAACACAGAAAGGGCGGCTTTTCTGTCCTGATGCTTTCTTTGCTCTTTCCATGTCTTGTTTCCTTTGAGAACCCGGCTGGGCATACCCTTAGGAGTACACACTTGTGATACAAATAGCAAGTAGGTGTTTCCAGTCCCTTTGCCCAGGGAGAAAAGTTTGGTGAAGGACTTTTAATTAGAAATGTTCTTTGTAAACTGCTTGCAAACATGTTGGTAGAACATCCAATGGCTTAGTAACTGTTCAGATTCAGATATATACTTTTGCTGATGATTCTCTCTGCATATTCCCTAGCTCAGTCCAGGTTCTGATATTTTCTTAGGACGCCTCCTGGCAGATTACACTTAGAGAAGGGCTGTTTTGAAGACAGTGCACATCAGATACACATTATTCTTAATCCTGTGACCAGAATTTCTCCTTGGGCTGATACAGAGAGCTCTGAACTTGAGTCACTTCACCTCGTTCTTTCTGGTTTAGTTGCTGAGGACTGAGGTGACTTCAGAGTAGATTTTCCTTTATTAAACATTCATAACCAGCGAATCCTCCTCGGCTAACACACAGCTCCCATTGATGCTGTTCACAGCGAGGAGGTGATTATTGTGTCAGATAGTCAACTTCAGTGAGCTACTGCAATTTTTAAAAAACCCTTTGCAGGTTTTCTGAACTTACAAGGATGGTGAGAGAAAAATAGCTCCTTGCTGTGTGTCTGCCATTCGTACTTTTGAAAGCATGCATATATTCAAGAAGCAACACAAAACAAATAAAGAAGGCACTGATTTGACTTCACCTTAGGAGAGACCACATCCTGGCAGGCTATTTAGAATTACTAAGGGAAGACGATAAAGTTGTGTTCATTTCTTTAAAGGGTCCCTGTTCAGGGGTGTACTTTATAAAAAACATGCCACCTAGCATGGAAGCAAACCCGTTGCCATTGATTTTGTAGGACACCATGCCAAGGAATTTGCTTTTTTGACTTGTGTAGCTGATGTAAGTGGAGACTGTAAACTTATTTGGAAAGCCAGAGGTCCCTGACTGGCAGGCTCTTTTGACAGTTTATGTGGCTTATGTGGGAGCTCTTTTCAGAGATGTGTTTACAGGAAGCTCACGTTCCTGAGTGATCAGCTTGTCGTACTGGGCCACACACAGCACATTTGTTGTATGCACAAAACCCAAGGCTGATATGTGCACAGTGAAAGCAGAGTTAGGCTGCTGTTCTTGCCTTTCCAGCCAGAGGGACATATGGCCACATCTCCGGAACTGTTTCTCTAGATGTTTTATGAGCTAAAGTCATTCCACAAAGCTACTGAGGCTAGACACAGCTCTCGGCCAGATCAGTATCGCTCAGGTGGCAACTCATGTGAGAAGCATTTAGCTTTACACCACACCGTCTTGTAGCTTTCTCAGCTTCCTATGTGAGAGCTTTCACTCCTCAGCGTGTTGCAGTGTGATGTGTGATATATCCACAGTTGAATCTTCTAGTCTTTCACATCTTTCCAGACTTCAGGGGTGCCTTTGAATGTGTCAATTGGTTCTTCACCCAGTGTGCCTTTTCTAATTCCTTTTCCCACCTTTCCTGAGGAGTCCTTTTTGCTCAGTAGCAACCCTCTGAACTCTTTAGTTCCACTTTACGATTTAGAAGGTAATTATTATTGTAATGTATTTTATTTTTACCACAATGCTGATTCTACTACCATTTATCCTACTACATTTATTTACTTATTTATGTAGCTATTTATTTATTTTAACACAGCAGCAATTCTAACACTCTGGCAACAAAAGCATATTTCTATAATTCAGGATAATACCCTACATTCTATACCATGGAAATTCCTGGGGTACTGTGTGTGTGTGTGTGTGTGTGTGTGTGTGTTTGCCTACACAACAGACTGTCAGCAAGAGAAAGGAAGCTGCTTTTTTCAACATTTTAAAAAGAGGCAGTGGCTATAGTTGGATTTTCACACTAATTTATTACCATGGCACTCTTATAGACAGAACACAGGTGGTCAGAGATTTAGTTCAACTGGTCTGAGAGCTATGTGAGTCCTGGATAATTTAGTACTCTCTCATGTTGGCACATGTACTTCCTCTGTAGGAGTGGATATGGAATGTTTATGTGCTACTCCAAGTCACCTTGTTGATAAAGCTCTGCCATTGGGCAGAGTAGGATATCTTCATGCCATGATGATAGGAGAGACCTTGTGGCTGCTCGAGTTTGAGCAAGTGAGTCATGACCAGTGGCTTGAGATCTGACCAAGAGTTTTTCTGCTGCCAAATTGCCACACAATGACAAGAAGGTGTCCCTGTGCTGCACTTTGTTTTAAGTGAGTGTAACAGGACACATTTTACTTATTCCTTGGCACTTTCTTTCATAATTGCAATGTTTTAACCTCTCTTTCATTCATTTTGCCCAACTTTGACAGTATCATAAATTGTATGGTTATGCAATGCCTTATATTTCTTGCATTACTTAAAGACACACACACACACACACACACACAGGTAAATGGCTCCTATGTTGGTAGACTAGGGAAAATGTTGCTTTTGTCTTTCCAGGACAGTTTTCTGCTGTCTTCCTAAGACATTAAGAGACATTGTTTCCCACTCTGGTCCCTGAACTCCATCACAGGGTCAGACTCCTGGAGCATGAGTTGTGAATCCTTGGATCTTATGCCCCTAGGGTCAGTGGGTCTCAATAAGCATGAATCTCAAACACAGACATGGACTCCCTAGCTGACATTCTGTATTGGCCCTGGGAGATTGATAAACTGTCCCCTTCTGGACTTTCCTGGTGACTACCATGATTCATTTCCCGTTATCTTAGTGAGAAGAATTTTCTTATGCTAGAAAACAATAAGCCAACCTTCAGGGAGAAGCAGAAATGGAAAGGTAGGGTGGGGACCCCTGGATCTGTTGCTGTAGCCGGTTTTCTGATGCTGTTGGCTGACCCAGCTGCATGGAACAGTTAGGTTCTGTTTTGCTTAGGTTGTTTTGATGCTGATTTTTCTAAAAAAAAAAAAATGTCTAAACTCTAAAAGAGTTTAAAGAAGAATTTCACTGATACCTCACAGATACTTGGTAAAGGGGGAACAAGCCCTGGGCAGAGAGAACTAGGTCTTTGCATTGGCAGGTTGACCAAAGCACATTTTCTGTATACTCATCTGAATTTTAAACAGTGTAATTACTGTTTAGGTAACATGAAGCTGCCAAGCTAATATTTACTGAGAATCTGTTATGTGCCAGTCCTATTGCCATCTTCCAGTATGTAAAAGTGGGGCAAAGAAGAAGCCATCAGTTCAGCCTGCAATGGGATTGCCCTGAGTTTTGAATTTTTTCCATGGACGTTTGGCAAAGTAAATATATTAGAGATGTAATGTGAAACCTAGTGAGATCTTTTTGTTTATCTTCTATTGATAATCCTCAGATGACTGGTCAGTAGTATATCCTTGGTGTCACCAAATGGAACTAGTAGACAGAAAGTTCCTAGATCACTGAAGAAAATAACAGTTAACTTCTTCTACATATTGATACTTAAAAGCCTTACTATTTCCTTTAAAAGGTGGGTTGCATCCACTAGTGCGTATGGCATGGTGTGGAATAGAGAGAATTCAAGAACAGAGTTCTTATCAGACACACTGAGGAGTGAGAGATTATGCTAAAGAAGAAGGCATGGAGTCGGTATCAATATGGAATTAAAATATTACATCTTATTAAACATAATTATAGTTTAAAGAAGTGAGTATTTGAGCATGTTGCACAATTTCATAAGAACTTACACTCTTGCCACTTTCATACCACACAGAGAAATTCTTTATGTCTGTTGGAAAGGAGTTTATATTTTATTTCTTGTTATAAGGAAGTGTTGATGTATTTGAAACTTCAGAGCAACACACTGAGATTTGAATTTCAGGTTAATCACTCTGGTGAAGTATAGGACAGAGCTTGGAGATCAGACTGGATGCCAGGAGAGCAGCCGGGATCAATGCCTGCACTGAGGTGTCTGTTGGCAATGAGAAATGGCAGGACTTTTGATTTAGAGCAGAGATAAAGAGAAATCATCTCGTGGCTTGGGTATGTTAGGGAATTTTGTGCCACTGCCTTGGAGTACACTTAGATAAGAATGCATACTTTGAGAGTGGATATGTTCACCTGGTGGCCTCTGAAATGTCCCAGTAGCTATTGATGGCCACAACAGGGAACATATAGAGGGAACTATTGCTTAGGGCTATGCTCCTGATAGTCTTGGTTCTGAGTCAAAATAATTCAAGTAAGTGACCCAGGAAAGAGAACCCTGACCTGACTGTCATCAGAGAAACCATCAAGAACTATTTAAAAATTTGTTGTTTCCAGACCCTGGTTTCAGTGCATGAAAGGGTCTCCCAAGTATTCTACTTAACTGAAAATGTTAGGTATCTACCTGATCAGCACATTTTTACTGAGTGTGTCCTCCGCACCAGTTTATGAAGGTGATGCAAGGATATCAGAAGGAAAGCCTTGCCCTCATAAAACTTGTCTGTCTAGGATGATTCGAATGGACTTAAAATAAAGGTCCCAAATAGCTTAGGCTGGTCTGGAACTTGATATGTAGCTGAAACTGGCTTTGAACTCCTGATCCTTCTATTTCAGCTTTTAAAGTACTGGGATTGTAGGTTTGAGGTATGTTGTCTAAATCCCAGAAAGTTCTTATATATGCAAAATGTTGAAAACAACACCACCAAAAGAGAAGGCAATAGTTATATGGAAAGTAAATGCTATTCATACTAAAGCCAGGTTCAGAACAGCTCTTCTCTTGCTAATAGAGCAAGAGCTTGGACAGGAAGTCTTCCTGTATATCAGAGAAGAAAATGCTGGGTATCAAGTATGAGGCTACAGCCTCACATTTAGAGTGCATTTTCTTCACTTGAATACTAATGCTATTTAGTAGCACATCATTGGTTCTTATCATAAGTTGTTTGTGCTCACTTATTAGCTAATTATATCCCAATATTTGGCAGCTGTGTGCATAGTATTTTGACCAAGACTTGCACACTACTCTTTCAGTTGGGAAACAGCGCTAAGTAGAGAGGTTTCTGTATTCTAGTTTTAGTTTGCAGTCTTGATATTTTGTAATTGTGTGTGTGTGTGTGTTTGTGTGTATGTGTGTGTGTTTAGAAAAAATGTTTCCCTTGGTTTCTCTATATGGAAGGAGAAGGCATCTAAGACCTCTACCATGGCTTTTAGAGAACTGACTAAGATCACTGATTAACTTGAGGCATGTAAAATAGTCTGTGATAACTTTGAAGGTGACCATGAGCATTGGACATTAGTAATGAAAGGTGCATTCTGCAGGAAATGGAACACTACTTGTGGAGAAAGAATAGTAAATCTATGCAAGGAATTATCGTTCTTCAGGCTTTTATTGGAGAGTGTTCTTTATTTAAAGTCTTCTTGACAGCTGTTATTAAACAACACTAATGAACCTTAATGAGCACGATGTGAAGTTTTTCTACATAGTAAAATTATGACAAAGCTTGAGAGTAATTCAACCAAGACACAGAGCTGAAAGTCATAGATAATAGCTTCCATTCATCTATCTGCAGAGAACTCAGTGGTCACTTATTTCTTTAGAAAAAACATTTCCTCATCACTGTGTGACTGTATGTCTGACTGTGTGCCTGGTAACACTGATCTACTAGGAAATGAGACAAAGCCTCTCTCCTCGAGTGTGTGTCAAGTGTTAAAGTAGAAAGAGATGTTAGCAAGATTTCCTGAAACAGCTATTTACACTGATGAGTGTCACAAAGAGAGAAAGGGTACTATGAAAATAGTTAAGTCAACCCAAACCAGGCCCAAGACTCAGAGAAGACATCTACAAAGAGTGGAAATTCAACCGGAAGTACAAAGCCAATGCTTCTGAGAAAAGGAAGTAAGAGTCAAGGTGCTACAGCATGGAGCCCTAGAAGACTGAGGGAAGCCACACACTAAAGGGCCAGATTCAGCATCATCTTCAGCATTAGCATAGGAAGCTCTTGTCTGTATAGAGAGATCTGAGGACTTTGGGGGCATTCTGCCCCACAAAACTTGAATAAGGGGATAAGAACAAAGCCAAGTTTTTAATCTTTAGCCACAGGTGTTTTTAACCAAAGAATCTCTGAGTCTGCAGGCTTAGTTGTGGGTAGGAACAGGTTGAATGGGAAACCCATGTGATGAGGTCACTTTTGGATATACTGAATATAAGGCAATTCAAGGACATAATTGGGGGAACTCTAGTGGGAGCATGAAGAGTTGATAAGTGGGTCTGCAGATTAAAAGAAAGAACTAGGTTGATTAAATAGTGCACAGCCCAACAAAGTGAGAAGAAAAACTGTGTGTCTGAATGATGTTGGCTGAATATCCTTGTAGAGGTCACAAGAGAGAATATACTAAAAATCAATGGCTTAGCTAGTCTAACATAGGAGACAGCAAGTCAGGGATTGTATATAATTTCTCATTGGCATTTCCCTGTTTAAAATGACGTGAAAACCCAAGCAATATCACAACACATAGACTTGTTTGACATTCTTGCATTGAATACTTGGTATACTGTCCATTCAATCATAGCTTTGGGATGGAGACACAATCCTGGAGGAAGGCAGGGTCCTTTCTAGAATTGTAAAGGCAGAGGGGTGCTTTTTCCTAGGAAATGAAAAGAAGAGACTCTTATCAGGGATCCTTTTGGAGGTACAGGACAAGACCCAAGCAACTGAGGCCTGAAACCCAGAGCCCAGCACCCTGGGAAGAACCTAGTGGTTGATAGGCCCACTGGATTCTGGGTAATCTAATTTATCCAGATTCTAAAGAACCCAAACTCTTAAAGAACCAGGGCACTTTCTACATTCTGAAGACATACCTAGCTAATACAGCTATACAAGATGAATATTTGAAATCTACTACTTCCAGATATATCCTAGAAGGGTTCAAATTCAGATTAATATCCCAACACCTTTGTTCTCTACTTTTCTGACTCTTTTTTGTTGCTGCTTTTTGTTTACATGAAGAAACAACCAAAAGTTGACCGTGAGTTTCTATAGATCATTCTGTCATGCTTTATAGTTTTTAAAGCAGCTTAATATGTATTTTCTGAGTGGATTCTGCTAATGTAGGTGGCTTGTAATTATCAGTCCAATCCTCCATTCTCAATTTTCTATGTACTTAGTATTCTCAGAAATGATGACTTTTTGCCTGACTGATTTCACATTTGAATCTGACCAGTTCTCCCACACCAAATATAGATTTATCTTGAATTATGGTTCAGTCACTCAACGCTTTTACGTGAGAATTGATCTATGAGCAATACCCCTACATCTGTCTCTAAAGGTCTGGATGATGTCATACATCTCATTCCATTCTCTGACTCTGTCACAAAGATGACTCTGAAGGCTTCTGTTATGCCTTAGCTTAAGCTCAATGCAATCACTTCTATTTAGTCATGTAAACGGTCCTGAATGATTCTTGTTATAGACTCTGACAGCTAACCATAAGTGATTAGGTACACCTTCCTTACTAGGATCACGTATACTCACTTTGAAATGCAAGAAGCTTTTATCAGATATTAGTTATCATAAAAATGAATTGTTTAATCCTATAAACCCATTAAACTACTGTATGAAATGAGCCATTTCCAAAAGTAACAGAATTTTCAAACTACTACTTTGCATGGTTTCAGTGAAGTCAGAACCAGAGACACCTGGTCCCAGGCCTTTCCTGATTTCACTTGGTAGAAGACCTACGATGAGTCCAAGGATTCCATCTGCAAGTTGCCCATGTTTTAGACAATCACTTCACTTGCCATTTTTACAATTGAAATATACAGAATTGTGTCCAGAGAGATGCAAATATCTTAGAACAATTCCAAGAAGCTATGGGATTGCTTGGAATTTACTCAGAAGTGGATATGAGCCAAGAGCAGGTTTTAATAAAGAGAAAGGGTAGGGAGTCAGGTATCCCAGTGGGTGGGCAATGAAGTCTTAAGGAAATTAGTCTGTGACTAATGTCAGAATATACAGCCTTTATTATGACAAAACCTACTTGAGAGGTAGAAGTTGGAAGCTCAAGCTCCTGGTGATTCAATAAAACCACCACCTCCCTTGTATTGGTATGTCAGTGAAGACCGAGATTTTGTCTAAATCCTTTGAATTGACCTCCACTTTGCCTGTGTCCTGAGAGATATTAAACAGAGTTTTCAGCCTTTCCCACTGATGGTTATTTAATTAGGAGCTAGGCTCTCAGGGAAGAGGTCACAGAAATATCTCTATTTCCTTCCTTATGACTCTGTTGCACAAATGACACAGCAAGTGGTTATAAATATATGATAAAGATGTAGATCATTTATGAGAAGCATACTACCAAATTTCTACAAGTGTTACAATTACTTTCAATTTTACAATCCCTTCCATTCTCATCCTTGGTACCACTCGTTAGCTCCCTGCCTAGATTTAACCAATGGGATTTTAGCTATAGTTTTTTAACTTCCTCTGCTTGAAAAGCCTTGCTCCCAAACAAGGGAGGATCTCAGCTCTCTGTGCAGGGAGGTCTCATATGGGGACTCCTCATAATCCAAGAGCTAGGGTTTTTGACCCATGATTGGGAGAGAAGCAGGCGTGGATAATAGAGTTGGCTTTCTATGTCTGGCCAGCTGTCTGCAGACAGATGAGGGTCTGTTGGGGGTAAATAGTCATGAGCTCAGCTGTGTGAGGCACAGGAGATACAATACGACCATAGTGAAGTCACTGTGTAAATTGGTTGTCACACATAGGCTTTTGGGGTGGCTGCTTAATTTGGAATAAATGAGTTTCTTCTTAAAGTTTATAGTTATCTATTACATGGTTAGTACTAGCCAGAGCACCCACTCCCAGCATCAGTAGGAACTGATAGATTTTATTATTTACAGTCCCATTTAAGATAAGCCTTCTATTTGTCTCTTCAACCATCCCTACCTCAAGCCACAATGGCAAAGGCTTCCTTCATTTAAATTTCTTCTCATTTGACTAATCATGTTAGAAACACACACACACACACACACACACACACACACACGAAAGAGAGAGAGGAGAGAGGAGAGAGAGAGAGAGAGAGAGAGAGAGAGAGAGAGAGAGAGAGAGAGAGAGAGAGATCTGTCCTGAATAAAGCATCTTTTTTTTTCTTTTTCTTTTTTAATTGAGCTAAGAGAGAGGGCATGAGTTCTAAGAACATTTTTTCTTCTATCAAAAAAAAAAAAAGGACCAGAAAATATCTCTTAGAAATTAATAAAGGAGGCCAAGACTCTTCAGTCGGGTTAAAGTGAATCTATATCATTTCACTATTTATCATTTGTTCTGGCTTGGATCTTTGGGGCACGTACAATTTCATTTTGTAACTTATCTGCTAATAAATATTTGAGTAGGGTCTGGAGAAATGGCTCAATAAGAAGGGATGCTAACTGCCAAGCATGATGACCTAAGTTTGATCTCTGAGACCTGGGTGGTAGAGAAAACTGACTTTCACCATGTTTCCTCTGGTGAGGAACCTCATGTGTACACCTCATGTGTACCATGCCTAGTATAGAGGCCAGAAGAGGGTATTGGATCCCCAGGAACTAGAATTGTTTACATGTACTGTTACATGGGGTGTACCCTGCCACCCCATGAATTAATATATTTATGAATATATAAATAAAAGCAAAAAGAATTAAAAAGAGACATTTGTACAAGTAGAAGAAGATATTCTCTTTGCTGTCTTCCCTTTCACCTCTGGGTACTTAGTGGAAATGTGAGAATCGTAATTCTCATGTGTTTTCACTGGCATTTTGTTATTCAAAATGTGGAAAGGCCAGAAGACAATCAGTATATGCAGTTGTTAAAAACCCAGGTTTTAATGAATGCATTATAAAAATGAATTGTTGAAAGGAAAGGGAAAAATACACAAAGATTCTCCATTCTCAGAACTCCAGTTCATACAAATGGTGGTTTAAGAAATCAGTAGCAATATCTGGTCATATCCATTTCATTTCAGTCTGGACCAGGCATTCCAATGCAAAACAAAGCCAGAGGATCAGATGACCAGTCTGCTCCTGGGTCATTTCACAGCCATTTGTAGCATTCTGTCTCAGCTCACTTTCCCATAGTGACACACATGATCTAGCCTTGTGAGAACATGTAATCAGTTATAAAGGATTTTGGTTTTCTCTAGTTCTGACTCTCTGAGGGTTGAGAAGTAAGATTTTCATATCTATCTCTGCACAGTGCTGTTGTCTCCATAGAGAAAAATGAAGACATGAGCCTCTCCATTAGGAGTCACTCTCCCAGGAAACCTAGAGGTGTGGCTACTAGGTATTCAGTTTCTCATGCCCTAACATTACTGTACCCAAGTGGGTGGTGCCTTGCTGTCAACCTAAAGTGGAAACCTGGACATTTCAGTTTTTCAAACTCAGCTTGTTGGCATAGTAAGCTTATTATAAACCCCACTACTGAGGTACCCATATGGCTTCTGCTCAGATACACATTCTACAAGAGTGAAAGGTACTACCAGGCATTCTATAACTTAATATCAGTGACTAATTAATCATTCTCACTTATCCAGGAAATTAGAAAAACATTCTTGAATCATATGCCTGACTTTGGCATACTTGATACTTACTCTTAACTAAAGCTGTGCCTGACTTTGGAACTGCCAGCTGTCAAAATGCGAGCAAACAAAGTCACTTGAGAGCTCCTTGGCTCCTTGTCACAGCTCTCGCTTCTTGCTCTTAGGGTGTTTGTCTTTACCAGGCTCCTGGAAGGGTCCATTCTTACTGTGACCAGAAGAACAGCTTAGGCTTGCTCTGTTTATCATCTACTTCCTTGACTGTGGTCAGGAGAAGGAAAATGAAGCTCAGGGTCTAGAAGACCTTGCTATGACATCACCATGAAGAGCTCTGGGGAGCCTGCAGAATGATTAAGATTGGTGTTCTTTCCTTTTTGATGCTGCTCTAGTCTCAGTATCCACTTCCATTGCACTGAATGCAGATGGACTGATGCCTTCAAGATGAAGTTTTGGAGCTCACTTCTTCTGTTTTGTACAGTGGCATTTATATACAACACACACACACACACCATTTGATAATACAAGCCACAGTTTTATTGAAATATGACTTAAGCAAATATAGAATTTTGGTGGAGATCAGTGGTCTTTCAGTTTGTGTAAGAGGTAAAGGAGTATTGATTAGTCAGCCATTCTTGTAGTACATGGTAACTGTGCATTGCATGACAACTTCCTAAGAACATTTAAGGTTGCTGTGTGAGGAAGATGCTAAGTTAAGTGTCTAGGGAATTGTTGATAATATGAATACTTGCTAAAACTTTCTTTTGGTATCAGAAGTTTCTAATGTTGGATTTTTGTGTGTCTGATTCTCTGTCTTTGATCAGGGGACTAATTTTGACATCAGAGGGATATACATAGTTCTGCTGGACTTGCCAGCACATTGCCAGAACTGGTGTGCAGTGTGTAGAGTCCTTTCAGCATGGAGGAAAGCTAGGCAGGCTTTTAGTTCCAAGAGGGACTGAAGTTAATACTTGCTTTCTTTATGGGCCTGTCATTCTAAGATGAGAGCTAAGTATTCGTTCTTTCCATTCCATAAAAGTAATTTTCAATGTTTGCTTGAAAATTTTAATCACTGAACCATTCTCACCCAGAACAAAATTTGAAATCACATTGCATCATAATTCTGTTATTGTTTTTGTAATGTTATTGCGATTATTGTAGCAGCTGACCCTTTCGTGAGCATTTACTGGATGCACAGCTCTGTGCTACCTGCTTAGTGGGACTTGTTTCACTGAACTTTGTCACACAGCAAAATAAATATTATTAATATTACCTAGATTTTTCAGAGATAAAAGAAACTGGTAGTTTGGACATGATATAAACTGTTGAACACATTGATTTCAAGAATAGATTTGAGCATAGAGAAATGGTCATAAGAATTTCCTTTAATGTTTTTTTCACAAAAGACAGCATGCAAACAAATAAAACTAGCTTGTGTGTAGGCATTCATGTATATATGTCTCTACCAAATGTGTATGAGTATGTGTGCAAAGATTCATGGGTACAGGTGTGTGTGTGTGTGTGTGTGTGTGTATGTGTGTGTGTTGTGAGATGTGAAAAGTAGAGCCTATTCCAAGGACCAGATTTTGCATAACAACATCCTTGGGACTTTTATGAAGTTGAGTTCTTTCCCAGTCTGGCCTCATAAAGACAGGGCTGCTGCCTCCTGAGCTATACATCTCCCACACTGCTGTCAGTCTAGCTAGATTCCAGAGCAAGGGGCTTCTGCCCCTGTCTCCCTTCTACATCAGTCTAGCTACAAGTATTGTAAGATTCTCTTGTATTGCTTCAACTTTCCATAATTCATGTGTTTAAATAAACTCATTAAACCAAAACAATAGCATTCTTATAAGCAGTGAGTTGAATTTTGCTAAAGTTCTTCCGACACACAAGGCCAGGGATAACCTGGGTTTCTTTTCCAGCTCATTTCCTGCATTTGAATGGAGTTTTACTGCCTTTGGGCTTGTTTTCTGCTAGCATCTAGACTTCCTGCTGGAATCTTTTCACTGCTTTGCATAATTCTTCTCAACACTCCTTAAGAGCTTCAGAATTTTATTTTCTGTATCAGCTTCTTTAAGCCTCTACATCCTTAGAACTGGCTGAGGGAAGAGGGCTTATGAGACTGATGGGGAGGGGGAACCTGGAAAGGGGAAAGCATTCAGAATAAAAACAAAGAATAGAGAAAAGGAAAAAAAAGGAATGTGAATGCATTTACTTTATTTAAAAAAAAGAACTAGTTATTTAACCTGGTTGTTTAGTAACTTAATTACTTAACTAGTTGCTTAATTTTTTTGAGCTTCACGTCAATGAAGCATGGAGTAGGTATAACCTCTCTAGGGTTTGTAGGTTATCTGAATATGTTACTTGCTGTTCCAGGAATGGAATAGAAAAATGGGACTCACCAGTGGTGAGCTAGCTTCCCAGACCACTTCTTACTTTTCTCCTTCATGACTGCAGCAGCTGTCCTTTCCTAGTGAATCCCTCACTAAGTGGAAGGAGTAAAATTAAAGCATTTTTATTTCTTGCTAAGCGCATTCATTTTACTAAAACATCGTGGACAGCTGCCATGTTAGGCAAGGGAAGGGTGCTGACAGACAGTGAACAGATTCTTACCATCGGTGTAGTTCATCAGGACCAGTTGGAGTCTTACGGAATTGGATTAGGAATGTGGACCACCATGAAACACAGCTGAAGGCTTTTCAAGGCCTTGGGAGTCCCTAGGAGGGGGTGATACATCAACTGAGACCTGAAGGGTGCGCAGGACTCAGTGTCTGGGTGCCTGAGTATTAGACCTGGAGTGTTTTCCATGGACTTGAAAGTTTTCTTGTGCTTTAAATGCTTACTTACAAACACCCCGACATGACTTGTATGGGATTCACCTTGACTTGAAGAAATGTCTAAATTAATTAGACAAGAAAGGAAAACCTTACTGCCAAAACCAATTCTCTGGAATTGAGGAGTATGGGGAATGGGATAGTACTGAGGTTTCCTTTTCCTAGGTCTAACAAATGCAGAAATCACATTTGAATATGTGTGGATGACAGATGCAAAGTCTCCCTTTGCTTGGCCAGTGGATATTTGTAATCTGCTGACCCTGTGTCTGTTGATGGACAAACCTTTTAAACACATGCAGAGGTCCATATGACAAGATTTCTAATCTCACAAGCTCAAAAGCAGTGTCAGAGGAAAGCAAACACTTGGAACTCAGTGCATGGCAAGAGCCTGTACCCGGTGAATTCAATACCTGGCTTCCAACTGAAATGATATTGTGCTTTCCATTCACATGGACATTAACATGTGATTTACAACAGAGCTGAATTCAAGGCCTCTTTGCCAGCGAGGTTATTAAATTAGAGTTAAACCCCTTAAACTACTTCTTACAATTGCTATTATAAAATACCACTTTAGATGCATGCCTTATTTGCTTTCTGGAGTAAATTCTCTCCAAAAGGTATGGGAGACATAAGTTAGCAAGACATAAGTGGTTGTGGTAAGTAGGTGCTGAAAGCAAAGCTCTTCTTTCCATTCCTGTTGGTTCTCTTACTGCTCCCAACAGTGCCTTTGTCCAACCTCAAAAACCGCAAGGTATTGTGAAAGCCAGAAACACAGGCTTTCTTACTCAGGTCACTGGAGACCCCACTGCTGATGATAGTCCCTGAAGAATTAGTTGGGATTCTAAGCAAAAACCAATAGTGCCCATCTTATTTTGCTTTTTAGACTTTTTAGACTTTCCTTAGTTTCTCCATGGACTTAAATGGTTTCTTGGGCTTTAAATACTGGCTTTCAAACAGCATGCCATTATTTGTGTGGGATTTGCCTTGGTTTGGGGAAATGTCTAAATTAATGAGCCAAGGAAGAAAAGCTTAGAGATGCCTTGAGGAGACAGATCTTCCTTTCCTAGGTTTTCTTGTCTTTTAGTTCTCTGGACTGAAGAATCTCCTCACTTGTTGAGGTTCTCAGGAACTGATATAAAACTGACAATCATGAATAGCAGTAGAATATTGGGTCCCGTGTATTTTTAAGGTCATTTTCCTCTATGATTTGGCAAAAGAGCCATGACAGGTGTCACATCTCTATTGGATGGATCAGGAATCCCAAGGCACATGAGATTTGTCCAACGCTAACTGTCAAGGAAGTAGCAGAGATACACTGCACCTTGGCCTCTTCTGTTTCCCAGAAAAGCCCTTAACCAAATTTTAGTATGCATAGACACTGCTTCTACTATCATTTGCTCCTAGACTTTCTCTCTGTCTTGTTTCTCATTTCATCCTTCTTTAAAAATCTATTTCTAATCTCACAGTTTTGCTGTGTAACATATTTACAGTTTAGAAAGGCTCATATAGCGCTCTCAGTTTTGGGGTGAGCTTCAGTCGTCCACATATGCTTATTGTGCTTGAGGGCCTGTATGATTCCCAGCATGCACACCTGCACACACTCACACTCACACTCACACACACACACACACACACACACACACACACACTGAAGGATTCTTGCTGTTTGATGATGATGAGAGTGATAATTGTAAGAATAAAAATAATAAATAATCATCAGTCATTAAGTGGATAACACAAAAGACCTTTCACACTGTGCTCCAACCCTATGGATCTTGTAATTGTAAAGGCTAAGGCTTGAGCCTAGATCTTGTTATCTCTATGCTTGACCTTGGTCAGGATCTCACACTTCCTTCAAAGGGAAGAAGGGAATCACATGGCAGCAGAACCCTTGAACTCCTGGAAAGCTGCTTTTCACTGTGAGGGCTACGTGTGTTTCTGCCTGTCCAAAATATGACAACAGTCACAGACTAGCAGCTGAACTGTGAAACCACAACACAGAAGGAAACCCTAGAATTGTTGACACACATTCCTGTCCCTGCTAAAGTAATCCTTTCCTCCACTGTCTGCCAAAGGATCTGTCTGACATGTGTTTATGCTTCTTTTCCTACAGGAGGAAATATAAGAAAACGTCCCAGAGGTAAGGACATCTTTTTGGGAGAGAAGAACCTTCTGGGCTCTGGTTGGCTGAGCTGTGATTCAGCTCTTCCCAGGTCTGGCTTGTGGTACACTGAAATTGTAATAAACAGACCTTGAGTTCTTACTGAGTTGCCTGATTTATCTTCCAATCGTTGCTGCTGCTGTAAATTGAAATTGATGGTATGTTGTACAGTGCATCTCAATGAGGACACAGTTCATGAGATAGATCCTGTGGATTCACTGCTGTGTTATCAAGTGATTTTTCCAAAACTTTGACCAAGAAGAGACTAGGCTGAGTTGGCATGCTCAGGTGAAGCTAGGTGATGCTTTCTGGGTGTGGAACACAGACACTTTGAATGCATTTTGGATTCTCATTCGCCTGAATCACTGAGGAATAGCTGCCCAGGAATAGAGTCCGTTGGAGTGTTGGAGCAAGGGCAGCTTTTTGATTTGACTGTGGGAAGGGTGATTTGAAGAAGAATCTGTCATGTTCTCCAAGTACCTTCTTACACAAGGGCCTGGCCTGGCCTGACTCTAAGCTGTGCTTTGCTGCACTTTGGTGAGGAATCCTGAAGCTATTTGGTACACACTGGCTCTGCCCCATGTAGACACAACACTCCAGCCTGCGTCCTTTGCATTTATAGCTCTGGTGTGACTTCCCAGAATTTGGGGGAATACCAGCTCTCACAGGCATAGTGATGGCATCTCCCAATTCAGCGCTCCTTCATCAGAAGGTGCTTCCTTGTGCAGAGGGGCATGGGTATTTGTGCATGTACACAAGTGATTCGTGCAGGGAAAGTGGGCAGAACCTCTAAGTAATGGAATAAGTGAACTTAAGAAATGTTAGGTGTGCCATGGTTGAATTGATCCATTAATTCGTTTTTTCTCTGATGTGCATTTAAATTTCTCAATATGATGTTTTGATATAAGAATGCATGGTAAAATAATAACTATAGTCAAGAAAATTAGCACATGATTTACTTCACATGTGAGATAATTTTGATTTGAGGAAGGTCTCATTCTGTATCCTAAGCTGAGCTGGAATTCACCCTGCAGTAGACATTGCCCTTAAACTAATGGCAATTCTCTAGGGTCAGCTTTCTGAGTGCTGGGATTAAAGTCGTGAGCCTGCATGCCTGATTTGTTCATTTAGCATATTTTTTAGTGTTTCATTTTCATAACTCTATTAGACAATGATGGCATATATAGCCTTCGATGACAGCACATTTTCCTACTTCCAACATTCTCCCTAACTCTACAACCTTTCTCTATGGCCTTCTGGTTGTAATTCTAAACATGACGGTAGCTGCCTGTCAGGGAGGAAACATTTTCTGAGGAATAGCTTTGATGATCTTTCAGTGCAGGTATTTACCTGAGGCTTATCCATAGATATAGACCACATGCGTGTCAGAAAGCTTTTCTGGTGTGCTGCAGGGTGAAATGGATTAATGTCAAAGTTACCCAGAACAACAAGGAGGAAGGTGGATAGATGCTGCATGCACTGCCCGTGGTTGTGCTAGATGCACCTGCGGACACTTTCCTGTGCCTTATGCTAGTCCGTCTTCCCTGACTCACACTGGCCCCCACTATTAGATAATGCTCTGAGATGTCTCCCGTCTGTGTGTCACATAGCTGCTTTTTTTCTTTCTCTGTATTTAATGATGGATGTCTAGTGTATGTTGGTATTTTGTTTTCATCTGCCACATGCTTGAAATATTGTTGCCTCTAGTAAATGTTGTTGCATGAAGAAGTATTTCTAACTGTTCTTATAGATTGAACCTTTAAGTTGATTTTCTCTGACACCAAAGTACTGTTGATAGTACCAGGAAGAAGGGTCCCAGGGTATCCTATGCAATTTATCCTTGAGTTGATTAAAATAGAAACAGAAATTGTCTTATAACATATACACTTGCTATTTTATATATTAAATGATATAGAAATGATATATAAATAATGTCATGGGATCATCCCAGTTCTTTCCCAGGAAAGGTGAATTAATTCTGGAAGAGTCAGGCTTGGGGTGTCATGGTAGAATGGAAGTCAGTACAAGAGTGCTAACATTTACTACAAATAGACTTTGTGCAAATAATGCCATCAGCTACTCCTGTCTTAGTGGTCTTTATTAAGGAGATTCATTAGGGATATAATTAACACAAATGCTAAAATATCCTATGCTACTGAGTTTGTAAAGTACATTCCAAAGAAATAGGCATGCATGGACCTTTTATTTGCCAAGTGTTTGAAGTCCACAATTCAGCCCAGATGGCAAGGGTTGGCTTTTCATTTGAGTTCAGTATTATAAATTTATGTCAAGTATAATTCACATCAAGATAAAAACCATTAGTACAAATAAAACTTTTCAATGGTTTTAACAAAACATTTTTAGATAGTCATTTATTATCAACTTTTCTACTCAGTATCATCTAGTAGAAATTTGTGTGTTCTGAGGTTTCCAAGTAAAGTCTGCAGTCCAAAGACATTTATATTCAGCTGGACTATGTGAGTTACTGAGAGGAAAATTGGCTACAATTTGAAGGCTTCCTGGATGTTGTTACCCTATTAGAAATGTTGTTGGCTTACACAGCCAACTACATACTTCTGTCTTGTCTGCATTGGTTGGGTTTATTGTAATTGCATGAGAAACACTGAGCAGGATACTCAGATTGGAGGGTACTATATTCTTGAGTAGTAAAATGTGATTGACATTTTTTTAACATGGGTTAATCAGGTATATGAGACAGTTCAGCCTTGCCTCAATTATATTTTAAAGAGAGACAAACAGGTGGGTGGAGTCTTAATGAAAAAGCTGTTCAATCCTGTCAATGTTCAAATTACTATGGCCCTTTAGGAAAGTGTATTTTTGCATATCTGATGTGAATACTCTTGTATTTTTATTGCATTGTGCTAGCTTAATGCAATGTTATTAATTATCAATTATAAATTTATTAATTAAGATCAGTTTGAACTCTTCTACTCCAAATATTTTTCATATTAAATAGATCTATGTTCTACTGTTATATTATAAATATTAAAATGTTCTCAGTACAGTGGCTTAAAATAGCCATTTCATTTCGTTCATGATTTTATGGTTAGGAAATTCAAGTTGGGAACTGTCCGGATGGTTTGAATGTGACCTAACTGGTGTCATCTGTGGTTGCTTTGCAGGAGGGCTTTGTCATTCATGGCCATAGCTCCAGTGCTCCTTTTCTCTGTGCCTGCCTTCCCAGAATCCCTCTCATTTCCTCACGTAGATTTCATTCTCTAAATGTTTCCACGTTTTCCTACTTCGTGACAGTCTCAGCAATTACACTTCTTGTGTGGTTTCAGGAGCTGAGTGGCCCAAGTGGCTACAGTGGAAGCTACTTGTATCTCATTTGTGACCTGGGATAGGACACTGTGCCACACTGTGCCACTGGGGAGGCACAAAGCCACTTCGGCTGTGTCTTATTGTTCAACCTACCAGTGCACCTAGATGCTTAATAATTTGCAGCCTTCTCTAACCCCTTCAGAAAAGCTGACCGTCAGCCTTTTCCGGAATGACTTTGCCTGAGACTTTTCCAAAAGCTCTGGATCATCTTTGTTAGATGAATGGTAGGCAATTAAGTCTATTGTCCTACTAGTTAGGCATTATTCTGCTTGACTTTGTACTTGCCAACAAGGTTCCTTTGAGGTGGAAGTAGCTGGGAATTCTTTTTCATGTTATCAATACATGTATGATTGTGGGTGATGGTGGCTTTTGAATTCTAAATGAAGTTATTTGTTTAGTGTAAACTTTTTTCATTTATTTATTCGTGTATATATATGTGAGGATGCACATGACATCCTCATGGGGAGGTAGGAGGGTAATTAGAAAGGATTGATCTTCTTCTTCCTTTCTGTGTATCCTGGGGAATGAACTTTGGTTATCAAAGTTTGGTTTATCACCTTTATACGTTGAGCTGTTGCCAGCCCTGTCCTCTCACTACATTTTTAGTCAAATAAAACTGGTTGCTCGGTGTCAGAAAATTAAATGGTATGCATGATTTATGAGTTTTCTGTTGTGAAGGTTTGATTTTGACATCAAGGAAAATATAGCCAAACATCTATCTTTTTTTTTTTTTTTTAGAATTTTCTTGCTGTTTCATTTCATGCACACATTTATTTACTGCTCAAAGCTATGTTAAAGAAAATTCATACACCTGCTTTCAAATAATTATCACCATATTCCAGCCCAACAGAGGGAGTTATTGTTCTTGAAGTAATTCATAAAATGTAAGTCAGAGCTTAGTCCAAGGGAATGTTCCCAGTAGCATTGCTAGTATCAGTGCAAAGATGTTTATTTCAAGACCAGAATCCCAGTAGAAAGTGTGCAAGGGCACAATGGGTCAGAAGCAAGCATCTTTCTGCACAGAAAGCCTCACTGGACTAGATTTGAACTCACCACCATTAAAGGGAGCCCTGTTTGGAATGAGACTTCTCCAGGAGGTTCAGCTGGAGAAGAACATAGAGTATACCTGTTTCCAGGAAAACTTCTCATCAGGTTTTTCTCAATACAAAATCAGCCTCAAGTCATCAGGCTGAGAAGTCGGCATCTTTGAGGAAGCATGCCAAATTGTATAGATAATCACAGAGACTTAGAAACCATGTAGTCCTCCTAGGCTGCTCTTGAAAAATGGGATTCTATTCTAGATGGTATAACAAGATGAATCCATGTCTGATTTTACTAGTACATATTTATGCAAATACATTTAGATAAAAATTATTAATGAAATTTAAAATTTCCAGTAGTTTCCAACAGGAACAATTTTAGACAGTCGTTTTAATCTTACATTCTCTGATGTGGATCATATCCCAGTAAAGATTTCTATGTCAAAAATGCTTCCAACAAACATTTATGCATGCATGTGCCTGCAGGCACATGCACATACAAAGCACACACTTTTTTCTTTTTTTAATGTTCTGGGTTATTATCTAATCTGTGATTGGCCAGAAGGTTAAGAGGAAAAGCTGGAGTAAAACCCAAGTTACCTCAGCAGCTGCATGGCCAGTCTTTATTGTCCACATGGTGACAGTTCAGAGTTTGGTCATGATGTATTATATTTAGTGGTTTTAGAATTACTAGAAAGCCTGTAGCATTTAGCATAATAATTTTGATTGTCTTAGTTCTAGATCTACTTAGATAGTTTAGAGAGAAGTTCTGCTTCTGAATATATCTGACTTATAAATCAGAACAATGAATGAGTTACTAACTTGATATTTTTGACTATTTCATAGCATGGATTGTCACATATATAATGCTTTATAAAAATCTTCCAGTTTAAAAAATGATATTTCTGTTAAATTACTAAAATTTAGAAATGACATGAGAAGTAAAAATGCCTTTGTAAATAGGTATGCATGCTTTGTAGGTGAGACACAGTCAAGGAAAATAACTATGATAAAATATGGGGGACTAGGGATTGAAGGGCATTGGAACAATAAGGGGACTTGTGATATCACACACTTTCCTTACTAACTCAGAAACAGCAAACAGTGCCGCTTACTGTGAATGGAGTTCCGAGGATAGGCACAGTGGAGTCTAGCATGATAGCTTAGAATGCTTTCTAGTTTGTTCCCCTTTTAAAATGTATGTTTGCCTGATTCTTTAACTCTTTACTCAAGGAAGAAAATGCCTCAAAAATATTCTGGACACAAGAATTCCCAGGGTACTGACATCTGTATAGATACTGAAGGGACTAGGAAGATGACTAACTGAAGAGGGGCCATTGTCTGCTGCAGGGCTAATCAAGGAGTTTCCTCCTCCAGCGTCTTGTATTTTCCTTCTCTTGTTCTTCAGCGAAGCTCAGTAATCATGTTTGATGAGTTCAGTAAATGATTCTATTCAGGCAAGGCTGCCCATTTGTGCTTTCATGGATCCACCACCTTTTCTGCTAATAATAGAGGGTTGGGTTTGAGGGGTGGGGAGGGGTGTTGTGTGGTCTTTGGGAAGGCTACCTGTTAAGCTGTGTTATCCTAGTGTTAGCAGGTACATCTCAACTCTGCTTCTCATATCCTGCCCCAGGTACACTATAACCCTGCAGTAAATACAGAAGTTCTCTTGCTATCTTAAGTGAGATTGTCCCCACCTCCCTCTTTGCAAATCATACTGTCAGTGAAAAGAAATAGGTTTTTTTGAGAGCTAACAGTGGTGACATAGGACATATGTACATAGTTAATTTGTCTTTTGTGGCCTGTTTAGTGATAGTGATATTGAGAGCCTAAGAAGTAATGCAGACACCAGGGCCCAAAGGGTCTTATAAGAGTAAAGTCCTTTAAAATATTTTCCTATATTGAGGATACTGAATAAACTCTCAAAGTAATATGAACTGGTATATTATCCATGACAGCATGTGTGCTTTACATTCAAAGATTGCCAATGGAATTGGGGATTTTACAGCAAGTAGAGACAGGTCAAAGTAGATCAGAGAGAGCTGGAGGTGGGACTGGTTAGAGTACAGATCGGGGTACACATGATACTTCACATGTAGAGGAAACCATTGGAGACACTTAGCATAGGGAAAAATACTGACATTTTTTGTAATTTTTGGGTGAAACAGAGAGTGATAGAGGGGAAGAGATAAAGGTCTATATAGATGGCTTTGGTCACAGTTCTGAAATGGCAAGCAACCACTCACCCAGTGGCCCCACTAAAGCATCTGTAGTAATCTGTGTTGTGTGGGCACAGAGAAGCTGGTTAGCAGGAGATGAGAGAACTAGACAAGGGGGAAGAGAGGGAGAAGGGAGGGAGGAAGGCAGGGAGGGAGGGAGGGGAGAGGAGAGAGAGAGAGAGAGAGAGAGAGAGAGAGAGAGAGAGAGAGAGAGAGAGAGAGAGAGAGAGGAAGGGAGGAAGGGAGGTAGAAGGAGGAGGAGGAAGAGGAAGAGAAGGGAGGAAGGGAGGGAGGAAGGGAGGGAAGGGAGGGAGGGAGGAAGGATCCTGGGTGGTAGTAGGCAGGTCAAGTGATAAGTCTTAATGATGCATCTAGCTACTGGTAGCAGGAAGCACCTTGGGATTGAGCTGTCACATTTTTAGGTAAGATTAACAGCTGGGGACAATTGCATCTCATAAATAATTGCTTGCCTTGTTGTGGTTTATGGTCAAGATGTAGGAGTCTTTTATTCTTGCATGTTTCTTCAGCATGACCCTAGTGTTCTTCTTTTCTCCTGGCCTTGTAACAGATTGTGTGTCTTTGCTTCCCACAGTCTGGTCTTTATTCACAACCCAGGATCACCATCCTTTGCTTGGTGTACAGGAAGTCTCTCTGATCATTCCCCCCCCCCTTATTTTTGGTGTCTTCATTGTGTCAGTTCTGCACACCCATGTCTGTTTTCTCTACAGCCTTCCCGATTGTATTTTAAAACAATAAATATATGCATGCATGCATGCAATAACAGTAAGAAATCATAAATTCTGAGAAGAGTAGGACGGGGTATGCAGGAGAGTTTGGAAGGAAAAAAGAGAAGGGAGAAAGAAAATTCAATTATTATCTCAAAAAAAAAGTGTTCATGGTATCCTGTGCGTTTCTCAGGCAGCACCTTCTTCTCTAGGACTTGAGTTCCCCCTCTTTACCTTTGCTTCAGGTTTCCAGTCTTTCCTGTGTTAGTCTCTTCAAGTCATCACAAGTCCCAGTTTAACTGAACAGCTTTCTATTCTGTCTATATGTTTTCTCCCATTGTCTTTATTCATACCCTTTCCGTAATTTTATTCTTCTAATTAATTGTACAAAACAAGTTTCATTGTGATATTTTCATGCCTATAGATGATAGACATTAATCCTGTCCAAGGCCTTCTCTTGTCCTTCCCCCAATCACATTTCTATCCCCCATATCTCCATATATTCTCAAGACTTTTAGAATAAATATGAGAAAAATGTGGAAATTTTCTTCCTTTATTCTAGAGTTTTGCTTTTTACAATTTTAGCTACTTAAATTATATTTTTCTTCAAGACTCAATTTAGAAGCACTTTCTTTCAGTTAGAATCTTTTTAGATAGTTCCACTTAAAATGTATCCTGCTTTCCCAGTTCTTGCTGATTGAATTCTGTACACAAGAGTTAGATGTTTGTTGTTATTGGAATAATTGCAAGATTTTAATATTTTGAATGACAAATGTAGTCTGCTGAAGTATGGTGGGTATTGCAGGCATTTATTTATTTTTTTAAAATTCATTGTGTTTTATTTGTTTGTTGCTGGTTTGGGTAGTGGTAGTAATGTGTATGTGGGGGGGGTGTCTGTGGGTGTCTGTGTATGTCTATGTGTGTCTGTGTGGAGGGGGATACACACATAAGCTTGTAGACATATATGCCATGGTGTACTTGTGGAAGTCAAAGGACCGCTTGCAACAGTTCATTCTCTCCCACCATGCTGATCCTAGAGACTGAACTCAGGTCATCAGGCTCGGCAACAGGCACCTTTACCTGCTGAGCCAACTTGCTGGCCCTGGGTTATTTCTTGCATCTTGTTTGAGCTTATGAAGAATGAGATTGGTATCATCCATATTTTTTTTTCAATGGGTCAGGACTAAAGTCAGTGATTCTGTGACAATAATCTCCGGTTGACAAATGACTCATGCTTGTGAATGTTTTTTGCCTTTCACTGCCTAATCCTATGTCCAGACTCCCATTTGGCTGTCACGCCGCTGGTCAGCATGGTGGCCTGTGAGGTCATCAAGACAGATGGCATGCATGGCGAGAATGTGAGAGTGCATCCTTGCTTGGATCATTGCCTCTGCTTTTCCCTGTCGGTTTCTCCACCGTGGGGTTATAGCTTTGGGTGGAAATGCAGACTGCCTTCGCTCTGTTTCAGGGCTCCAAGCTTTCCTTTCTTGATCACCAAGCTGGGACTTGTTCAGGGCAGTGTCTCACACATTCAAAGAGGAGTCTTTTGAATGTTGGAACCTGTGACTGCTTATCACTTGGCTCTTCTGTGATGTGTTGCAGAGAGAGTTTCAGCACCGTTGCATTGGTTTCATCACGAGGCCCAAGTGCATCTCTCAGAGTGTCAGCAGCTCCAAAGACCAGAGATCACTGTGACTTTCAAATTATACAGAGTTCTTAACTTGTAAAAGGAAACATATCTCTGGACCCATCTCAGTGCCTGGGATATGAAAGGATGGAATTGTGATGTGGAAGCATAAGCCAAATGAACCCTTTCCTCTCCCAGTTTATTTTGTCTGTGAGTATTTTTGACACAGCAATGGTAACCCTAGAATGAGGTAGGTTAAGTCTCTAGAAAGTACAAAGATTTGAAGGATATTTTCTTGAGATTTCATTTTCTTCCTCTGCCTTTTCCTTTTTAAAAGGACAGGGTCTCAAGTAGCCTAGGCTGACCTCAAATGTTTTATGTAAATGAAGATTTCTGCTTCTCTTGCATCTATCTTGGCAGTGCTACGATTATAAGCATACACCACCATGCCTGGCTGCTATGGTACCCAGCATTGAGTTTAGAGCCTTTTGTATGCTACAGGATTGTACCCTTGATATCTTTTGTTCTTCCCTTAAAAGGACATTTTATATTTGAAATGTTTTTATATCTGCTCTTAACCTAAAAGCTGAATCCCACAGGAGAGTTTAGTGATGGTATCTTTTAAGAGCTATAGTTACACAAGATCCAAGTGAAGAAAATCCTCCCTTAGCTCCTCCTCCTCTTCCTCCTCTTCCTTCTTTAGTTTTACCAATCATCTACTTTTTGCCTAACATCTTCAAGTATTTTGAAGCCATATGATCAGTCTTCTGTAAGTCCGTAACTCTTTGCTCATAAAAATAGAAACAGAGAAAAGGAAATTCACCTTGCGTTTTCTGTCTTGTTTGATGTCTTACTACCTTTTCAACATTCATGAGATCATTACCTGATTTTATTCACATTCCATCAGCACAAGTGGAATTTGGAACACTTATTCCTTTCAGTTTTGCACGCCAGAGGCAGAGAATAAGAATGAAGCATTCCAAGCAAACTGCATAGAGTTAAGTAAGTGGAAGATGTACTGTGGCATTTCCCCACTAAAGAGTTAGTGGAGTAAAAGTTTGGGGTGATGATCAGGGTGCTGGAGGTTTGGGTATTTAGGCTGAAATTTGAGTTCTCACAATAACCAATGGGATACTCAGGTATCCCTTTAACTACTGGAATGGGTTTCTTCTCTTTCATCTGCAAATGGATTTGCTTTCTGGGGTTCTTAATAACCCATAATGAAATAGATAGAGCGCATAGCGCATGTAAATCATGCGGATAGTGATTTGTCACTGACTGCTTAGGTCATCCCTCAGAGAGGCTGCTAGGGCTCAGGCGCTCCTAAGCAATGCTGTGTTGTGTGTTAGGTCACCCAAGAGAGCTGGTGAAATGAATAGGCCTTGAACGTTAGTGGCTCTGTGAGAGCAGGGGCTTAGTCTCATCTACAAAACTGTAAAATCAACCCCAACAAATTGCTTAGGGTTCATAAGGTAGGGCTAAAAGATGGCTGAGGCGTGAGCAGGAGAGCAAGATGCACGGGAACTAAAGCAGGGAAGCAAGTTTTCCAGGGCCCTGGCTGCTATGGCTATGGGATAGCTCCACAGGGGAAAGTACTCGCAACCATGTTCTCTGTCATTCGTTCATTCTTTCATTCATTTTTGAGTTAGAAATTATGTCATTTAACCCTCACAATGTAAACAGCATTTCGCTGGTTGATGTATGTATTCTAGATTCTGGATGCCCTGCTCCAGGACCTATGCTTCTTGAAGTAGAGAGCCTTTATGAATTACTAAGCCAATAATTTTTGACTGAGTGGAGACATCACCCCAAAGGACATTTAGCAATGGGTAAAGACATTTACAGTTGTCGCTTTTCTTTTCTCTAAAACGTAATGAGTGTGTGTGGGTGCTGGAGCCGTGATGGCATGTGGAGGTCAGGGAATGAGGCACTCCAGTTGTTGCTTCTGAGGCTGACTACTGGTATCTAGTGAATTGATACCCTGGCTGAGAAAATAATAAAGAATTATCCAAAATATTAGCAGCGCTGAAGTTGACAACCTTGATTAAATCTTTACTTTGGTACTGGGGAGATGGCTTATTTGGGTAAAGCATTTACCATTCAAACATGAGGAGCAGAGTCCAGATGTCCAGTACCCACATACATGGCAGCTTGGTGGCTCACCAGTAACCCTGGAGGTGGATACAAAGGACCCCTAGAACAAACTAGCTCCCTGGAGTAGCTGAATCACAGAGTCCTAGGTTCAAATTGTAGACCCTATCATACAGGTGTCACCCTATCACAGGTCAAATGGTAGACCCTATGTGTAGAGTGGAGAGCAATTGGAGAAAGTCACTAATGTCACCTTGTTTCCACACTTACAAGCATACATTATATGCATACATGCACACACACACACACACACACATTAGAACATACAGCTTAAGTAAAAATGAAACTTCACTTTTCAATAATTTGAAAATTGAATAGCAGTTAGACATGGTGGTACATTCTTGTTGTCCTACTTCCTTGGAAAGCAGAGGTAGAAGAATTGTAGGAGCCTGAGAACTGAGGCCACCCTGGGCAAAACCTTGCCTCAAAGTAGCAACAATCACAACATTGGAAAAAGAAACAGGATAGGGATGGGAAGAAAGATGGAGATGGATGGGGAAAAAGAAGGAGAGAGAGGGAGAAAGAGAAAGGAAAGTTGGAGGGAGAGAGAGGGAGAGAGAGAGAGGAAGAGAAGAGGAAGAGGGGACACGGAGAGAATAGCATTTACAGTATGAAACTGTGGTGGGTTTAAATAAATAAAAAGGAAAACAATGTTTACCTTCAAGACTTAGTATATATTATTTTAGCTTTTATTAATTGTTCCATTTTAACTTATAATTTGCCTGGTGTATCATATTGATAGATTGTATTCCATGGCATATGTAGCTGAATATAAGATTTTCAAGGTTTCATAAGTGCTCTTAAATTTCACGAGAAAAATGCATTTTCGATTCTTCCGTAATGCATGAAAGGGGATTTCCAAGCAGATTGAAGAGACACTGTTGTTTGGTGTCTGTGCATTCTGCATCCTCTATCCTGAAAACGTCAGAAAACCTGAGGTCCAAATGCTACTCTGCTTGTTCCCCCAAAGCATGAAATTACAGATCTTAACAGAAACAGTCGGTGTTATTGCATATTCACCAAGGAGGCATTAAAACAAAGCATCCTATACATGTGGACTACAGAAAGGAAATTACCAGAATACTCTTAGCAAAAATTAGTAGCTGGAAAGCAAGCCAAAATATAAACCGAATGGATTCCTCCTTAGTATACCCAGGCTACAAAATTATCCATTGAAATTAGTGCCAGCCCAGTAGCAAGATGGGTTCCCTAGAAAGCAGGGCTAGCCAGGGAATTATGCAAGTTGCTCTGACTCTGAGATCTATGATCACTGTGCTCTACCACTCAGGGAGGAACCAGATCCTTCTGTTGTTGCCTCTCGAAATGCAAATCAAAGTCGTGAGGATTGACTTCTATAATCATCCCCTTGCTCTGCAGGATGTGTCTATCATCAGATCATTATCAAGGGCTCTGCAGGATTAGCCTAGCAACTGAAGAGCTTAAGGGAGCTCAGTGATGATGACTGTAGAATATGCTGTGAGATCATCTTCTGCCCTCCCGCTGGATCCATGGTAGTTTCAGATCAGCAGTACTTTTGTCAAGGTGCCCTGAGGATGCTATTAACTACTAACATGCCATACTGTTAGTAACGGCCCCATCTTAAATAGTTAGTGATGCTCACTCATTGCCACTTATCATGAAAGAATCGGTGTAGGAGAAGGAAGGAGAAAATTAACCCTTTTGGTAAAGTCGACAATGCCCAACTAATGAATAAGCAGGAACCTCATTCTTTCAGGAAACAGCTACTCCTTTTTGGAAATGGAGGATCCTCATAACTATGTAATACCATCTTGCTAATGGTGGGATGTTGCTGTGGAGACCCATTAACACAGCCTTCCATTAAAACTGTTTTGTGTCCCAAAGGGTTTGCTAACTCTATGCTTTCACCTGTTTGCTTGGCATCTGCCTCCCCCCTGCTGATTTCACCGCCATCAAGAACTGTGCACTTGGAGTGTGATTTTGGACTTGGAGATGAGGTCTGATGAAGCCATTGTGAAGCTTAAATTGCTCCCATTTAGTATCATTATTTTGAATAAAAAGAAAATTTCCTCACATTAGTCTCTTATATAGAGAGTGAATCCTGTTTAAAGGATACTTGTTGCTTCAGACTGATGGGGCAGATAATTTCTCATCCTTCACATCCGTGGCTTGCTCGTGTCATTGGCTTGTGTGTAGCATTGGAGTATCATAATTATACCAAGAATACAGACGCAAGATATTGCCACAGTGCTCATTCAGGGCATGGATTTAGAGGTCTGAGATCTAACCTTAAATCTAACTCCCATTGTTCTTTAGCAGCATTCTACAGATAGTTAAACGATGGGTCCTGCAAAGCCTTGAGTGGGACAGAATGACATGGTTTCTGCTCCTGAGATTGGGCCAGCAGGAGTGAGCCTCCAGGAGTGTAGTGGGCTGGGATCGTGGTATGCTGATTCATAGGTAATCAAAAGGAAACCTGAAGTAAATGACTAAGAATTTGACCTTTCTTCTTTCACTTTGACCTTCTTCATTCACTAATGTGGTATTTAATATCTATAAACTTGAGTAATTGCTAGAGATTTATTTGCTATTGATTTGAAGCTTTATTGCATTGTTTTCAGATAGAATATATAGACTTACTTCATTTTCCTAAATTTGTTAAGGTTGTCTTGTGTTCTAGGATCTAGGTCTATTTTAGAGAAGCAAAAATATGGGTTTCCAAGTAGAATGTATATTCTTTGCTGTTTGGGTAGAATATTCTGTACATAGACTGCCCAGTCAATGTGTGGACTCATTTAATTCTCATGTTTCTCTGTTTACTTTTTGTTTAGATTACCTGTCTACTGGGTAATGTGAAGTACAGAGACCACCTACTATTACTGACTTAGAGATAAGTCTTTAGGCCCAGGAGTATGCTTTCACTGAGTTTGGTTGTGCCAAAATTTAGTCCACATATGTTTAGGGAGGTAATATATTCTTGGGTAATTGTTCTCATGATAAAACTCAGGTGTCATTCTTTATTTCTTCTGATTAATTTTAGTCCTTTTAGTCTCTTGCTGGATACTAGGACAGAGATACCTGCTTCTTTCCCGGTCCAATTTCTTGAGAATACTTTCTGTGGATATATATATATATATATTTCCAGTAGCAAGATGCTTTACTCTGTGTTGTGGTAGATCTGTTCCATGCTCTTGACCAGAGGTTCTTCTTTATCCATGCCTATAAACCAAGCATTTTGTCTTATAGTATTTCACAGTTCCTGTCTACTTTTTTTCCTGTGTTTAAAAAGTGTTACATCCTTTGCCTGTGTAGCCTTATTCCTCTGCTTTCTCATCAAGCCCTTATATACTGTCTTCTGCTTGATCCATTCAACTTATAAGGCTTTCCACTGAGTGCCCTAATTGGGTTCTTGAGTTTTTCATTTCAGGTTAAGTTGTCTTTGATATTTATATATATTTACTGAATTGTTTTCAGATCCTGAGTCACATTTGTCATTTCCTTCAGCAACATATTTTTCTTTTAGACATCATGTAGACATTCATTATTTTCTTTAGGTTCATTGAGCATTGAGATGCTTTGCTTTGGTTTTGTTTGTTTGTTTGTTTGTAAGTTTTTTTTCATTTAACTCCATAAATTCTTTGATAATTTCATGACTATCCCTTTAAATTCTGTCTCTAGGATTCAGCTAGGCAATTCCTTTTTTTTCTTTTTTAAAAATATTGAATATTTTATTTATTTACATTTCAAGTGTTATCCCCTTTCCTGATCCCCCTCCAGAAAACCCCTATCCCACCCCCTCTCCTCCTACTTCTATGAGGGTATACCCCCAACCACCCACCCACTCCCCTCCCACCTCCCTGCCCTTGAATTCCCCTATACTGGGGTATCGAGCCTTCATGGGACCAAGGTCCTCTTCTCCCGTTGATGCCCAGCAAGGCCATCCTCTGCTACATATACAGCTGGAACCATGGGTCCTTCCAAGTGTACTCCTTGGTTGCTGGTTTAGATGCCTGAGACTCTGGTTGGTTGATTTTGTCATTCTTCCTATGGGGTTGCAAACCCCTTCAGCTCTTTGGTCCTTTCTCTAGCTACTCCATTGTGGACCCCATGATCAGTTCAATGATTGGCTGTGAGCATCCACCTCTGTATATGTCTGGCTCTGGCAGAGCCTCTCAGGAGACAGCTATATCAGGTTCCTGTCAGCATAAACTTCTTGGCATCCACAATAGTGTCTGCATTTGGTGATAGATTCCCCAGGTGGGACAGTCTCTGGATGGCCTTTCCTTCAGTCTCTGCTTCATACTTTGTCTCCAAATTTACTTTGTTACTCCTTCCATGAAGGACTGAAGGACCCACACTTGGTCTTCTTTCTTCTTGAGCTTCATGTGGTCTGAATTGTATCTTGGGTATTCCAAACTTTTGGGATAATATCCACTTATCAGTGAGTGCATACCATGTCTGTTCTTTTGTGATTGGGTTAACTCACTTGGGATGATATTTTCTAGTTCCATTTGCCTAAAACTTTCATGAAAGAACCCAGATGCCCTTCAGCAGAGGAATGGATACAGAAAATGTAGCACAATGGAGTACTACTCAGCTATTAAAAACAATGACTTCAGCTGGGTGATTCTACTTGAGAACCTTTCTATGGCTGAAGGAAAGTCACTTGTTTGTTAATGATTCCCTGTGCTTGTTTGTTAGGCATGGCCTCACTGTCTCAGTATGTTATACAAATGCAGGGGAGACTTGATGCTCAGGGTTGGAGTAGGGGGTAAACGGGTGGGATGCATAGGGGTGCTATGCCCACCCTCTCACGGGAGAAGGGGAAGGGGTGGGGAAGGGACTCTGTGAGAGGAGACTAGGAGGGGAAGCACTGTTTGGGATGTTCAAAACAAAAGAAAGAAAAGAATAAAAGAAAAAGGTCATCTATCAGAAGTAACTATAAAAAGGTCTTGAACCTCTCCTCCCCCATGCATCTCAGATTCCTGATTACTGGAGCATGAGATGAGACTGCAGAATTAGCATTCCAGAAAATTCCCAGTCGTTGCCCCTTGGTGGTGCATGTAAGTTATGAGGCTTACTGGTAGAATGTGCTTGCCATCTTTTGAGTATCTGCCAGATTAGCAGCGACACCCACTTGTCCCTGTGTTGGTTGATCAGCAGTGATACCCTCTTGTCCCTGGGTTGGTTGATCAGCAGTGACACCCTCTTGTCCCTGGGTTGGTAATTGCTGCTCTCTCATTATTTCTTGATTGTCTTGCTTCAATCAAGAAACAATTTTATTCATTGCTATTAGGAATGTTTTATAAAAACTGACTTTTGTCATTGTTAACCTTTTCTATCTATTCTTCCATTACTTCTTTTATATTTATAATTTCCACTCTTCTACTTACTTTGGGCTTAATTTACTTTTTATTTTCTCACTTTTTGAGATGAAATGTGGAGTGCTGATTTCAAACCTTTGTCTGTTATGATACAAGAGTCTAAACTACACAGCTCTCCCAAGAACTTTATTCCTCTGTTCCTCACCAGGATTTATCTAGAGTAGTTAGCTTGATCAGGTCAGACTCCTGTTTGCTGTCTTTCCAAACAATATATATGTTCCCTCGTAGAGGAGACTAGGAGGAGGAACTTCATGGAAGAAAACCATAGCATCTGGTTAATGGAAGCCAGGTTGACTTTTGACCAAATCTTTTACATGGCTACATGATTACATTGCCGGTTCACAACCAGATGCCTGTGCTAGGGCAGGTGACTGAGGGAATGAGGATGACTTGCTAGGTTTGGGTAGACTGGATTCATCTTCCTTGTCCTTCCTAATGTTTATGTTCTTAGAGAGCTCCCCTAATGCCACTAATAGGACTAAACGTCATTATTTTTTTTTAAGAAGGAGGAAAGTTGCCGGTGGTAGTGGTGCACGCCTTTAATACCAGCACTTGGGAGGCAGAGGCAGGCAGATTTCTGAGTTCGAGGCCAGCCTGGTCTACAGAGTAAGTTCCAGGACAGCCAGTGCTACACAGAGAAACCCTATCTTGAAACCCCACCCCACCCCCCCAAAAAAGTCATTTCCAGATTCCAGCTAATATTTTTGGGTTCAGCTTCTAATAGGCAGCAGTGAGACACAGCGGCCCCACATCTGAGCTGGTTGTATTACATCTAAGCTGGTCCCTCCTTAGAGTGTCACGGGAGGCCAAGCTGCCCTTTATGCTTATTACCAGAGGCCTTAGCCACCTTGCATTAAATGTAACTGCCCAGATTCATGCAGCTGAGGTGGGGGTGGGGGTGGGGGTGGGGAGGTTGTTGTGTTTTCTTTTCCCAGCCTGGTGCCTGGTGCATGATCCACACACCAGAACACACGGGTTCCTTACTCCTTTTGTGTTTTTACGTCCTGAGAGATGAAAACTCTTACATGATTTTTAATGTGTAAGAGTTTAAAAAATTCTTTGTTTTTATTTTTACTGTTTTTGTTGTTATTAATTTTTATATTGGGGTTTTGGCAGCTTAGTTAAAGGCAGAAGAATTATAATACTCCTCAGAGAAGTATAATACTCCTCAGAGTATGGATGATTCCCTAGAAAATTCATTTTGGAGAATTTGTTAATTTGTAAGTCAATCACAACGAACTATTGGAACAAAATGTAGGGTTTTTAAATTTCATTTTGAAATCTATACCCAGTAATATTGATTGCAAAACAAGCAAAATAATTAAATAAACTAGCCTAAGGAAAAATTAAACTTTGCTTTGAAATACCAATAATTATGGCGGTGATAATCATAGTAGCTGGCGATCATTGTGTACCTGGCTAAATGATTAATGTGCTTACCTCATTTGATTTTTCCTCCTTCCTCTAGGGTGGGTTTTATTGTTGTTCTCACATTATGACTGAGAAGTCCTGAGGCTCAGCAAAGTCCAGGTAGTTTTCTAGTGTCAGGTAACTATGGGATCTGCTTCACTCAAGGCTGGTTTACTTTATGATCTCAACTATTAATTTTATGACATCTTGACACTCTTTAATATTGGACATCTTGAGAGAAAATGGCGAAAATGTGGCTGTCACTTGATGTTTACACTGAAATTCATCAGTATGAATTATTTTCATTTTAATGAGGGCAATTTGCACATCTGCTTAAGCCCTGTGCCTTTCCTTTGTGTTCTAAACCAGACATGACAAGGGCCTGCTATGTACAATTGTGGTAGGGAGGGGAGGAAAATGCGTTTTGCAATATTTTAGAATCTCAGTGAAAACAGTGTCAAGGAAAATGTCCAAATTGCTCAACCAGTTCTTTCTGTGCTAAGCAGAGACCTTATACTAGGTTTGTATTCCTATTGAGGCAGATCTGCATACTGATACAGAACAGCTGTTCTTCCTTATTGTGGCTTCTGGGTGAGTCATAACTGGAGATGCTGCTAAGAGGAGGAAGAAGGGTATCCTGATACTCCACCCTCTTCTGTTGGGTCACAAGAAGACTTGAGTGTTCTGCTGAAACAGAGGATACCATTGCATAGGTAGGAGAGAGAGAAGGAGAAAGGGAGGGAGGGAGGGAGAGACAGAGACAGACAGAGACACAGAGAGAGGTAGAGACACACAGAGAGGTGGAGACACAGAGAGAGGTAGAGACACAGAGACAGACAAAGGCAGAGAAACAGAGAGACAGAGACAGAGAGGAGAGATAAGAGGGATCTGGGCTATAAAAGCCTCCACTGATCCACATTCTTCAGTGAGGCTTGACCTCTAAATTCCAATAACTTTTCTTAGCAATGCTACTAGCCGGGGCAAAGCTTTTGAACTTGTGAGACAATCCAGAAAGTACAGCAGGCTGATCTGCCTCCTCTTACAGGTTCTGTCCTTGAGTTTCTTCCCCAACTTTCCTCAGTGGTGAACTGTGATGTGGAAAAGTAAGATTGATAAACAAGCACCTTTCTCCCCAAAGTAGGCTTTGGTCAGTGTGTGACAGCTTCAGAAGGCAAACTGGGACAGTTGTCTCAGTGCTGCAAGGGAAGCACAGGTCAAGAAAGCTACTGCCGTGCTGTAGGCCATGTATTCTAATAAGCCCTTAATGATATGCATTCTTTGGAGCTTTATATCAGGAAACAGCGATAATGGAAACAGGATTTTTTTATTTTCCCTTTCCCAAAGTACTTACTGGAGGGAGAACATTTCTTCCTTAATAACAAAGGGAACCAGGCTTCCACAGTGCCAGGATGGCCTGAGCTGTATTTCTTATGCATTCTTTACCCTGCCTTCCAGCCTGTAAGTTCATTAAAGCTATTGAATGGATTCCAGGGTGAGGAAGATTAAGCTGTAATTGACTATATTTCATGGGTCACTTCTCTCTTTTCTGTAAGCTCATTCATTGTGGGTGAGTCACAAAGGCAGTAAATTCACCACAGAGAATCACATCCTAGGACAGCTCTGGGAGCCCATATTTAATCTTTTGATGACGCTATCAAATGGGTTTGCTTTCCTTTCTTTCCTGGGATTCAGTACTCTGTTCATCCTGAGGAAGTTTTGGTGCCAGCTAACCTCAGTGGATTTTTTTTTTTTAGGAGTTGTCTTCTAAATTATTGTGCTGGTAACCGGGTTTGTGTTTTACAGTTCATGGACTCTTTCTCCTACCCCAACTCACCACTCCTTTGCTAGACTTTCTCTGTGTACAGTGCTTTGTAGCTGTGTTGCTCCTGGGATGTTTACAAATAGAACTTCTCAGGCTTGAAAACTGGGGTCATGACCCACTAGGCTTGGGTTGTAGGTTTCTATATCTCACATAAATGATGCTGATGCCCCTGGTGCTCTTTGAGTAGATATTATTTCCAACCCCTTAGGTTTGTGCAGAGGTGCTGAGAGGTCCTTATCTGTTTTGTTTAAGGATACCTGATATGTGGCTATGAGTGTTAGAGTTTATTATCTCCATCAGGGACTCAGGAATCATGTTTCCTTCTAGGGCAGCCATTCTCAACTTGTGGGTTGCAACCTCTTTGGGGACCACACATCGGATATTCTGCATATCAGATATTTACATTATGAACCATAACTAGCAACATTATAATTATGAAATAACAATGAAATTTTATGTTCTGGGGGTCAGAATCCATATTTCATCTTATATTTTAGATATCTGTGCTGGGAATAAATGTTTCTGACATTCTCCATACCCTATCAGAGAATAAAGTCCCTGGGAACTTGATTCTTGCCCTGAAATTATGAGCGCTGGAGAATGGCCAGGGATAGAGAGTTGGGAAAACTCTCAGGGTGGAAGGGAATTCTTGACAGGAGTGCATCTTATAGCCAGAAACAAAACAGAATAAAACAAAACCTGTGCTTTATTCCCACTGAATGGGTCCTGTCCCAACCATCTGTGGGCGATGGTTGGGAATGCCCTTGATGTGCTCTGCTCTTTGCACCCATGGGCTATGGGCTTTCCTAACTTGTTACAATATTCTGGGTTTCTGTCATAAGTGGGGTTACGTCCCAGAGCAGCACAATCACCACACAACCAATTATGTCTTACTGTTTGTCTTATGCTTTCCTGTAGCTGTTGGGTCTAAAAGGAGTCTTGGACACCATCTTGCTCATCCTTAGGTGAAACAATGAGCTCAAAGACCAGAAAGGGATTTCCCAAGGTTAGAAGACCAAGGGCCTCTGCAGCAATGTGGGAAACAGAGAGCTTACTTAACTGCTTAGACTTCCTCTACCCAGCAGTACTGCCCCTGCAGGACCATCCACTGCCCAGTGTCTCTCACAAAATCCTGCATAGACATCTTATTCCTATTCTACCTCTCCTCCTTTTTGCTGAACAAATGCCTTGGACCTTGTGATAGAGGCACATTCTTCTGCATTCCCCCTGAAGATTGCCCCTCGCCTGTTTCCTGGGTCCTGACAGGATGTTGATTCTGTATTTTCACAAGGCCCTACCTAGTTCACGACCCAGGATTCCAGGCTGAGAGTAAGAACACTACATTCCTAGTTGCATTCATAAATAAACTGTGCCACACGGGCATGCTCTATATGTCCTTGTGCCTCAGTTCCTTAAGTAGGAAAAGAGAAATTGGCCCTTAAGATTTTGTGACTTCATAGTATCTAAATTCCACATTAATCAGTCTCTCCTTTCTCAGAGAGTTGCTCTTTAGACTGTAGGAAAGGTGTCTTTTAGACAAAAAGCTTAGAGGCTGTGTCATTATTCAATGGGCAGCTTTAAGAATGATGTTAATGCCCATGGACCTTCATTTCCTTTTACAGAAAGATAGGATTGAGAAAGGAATAAAATATACAGTAAAACTATCTAACATAGGTTAAGAAAATTTTGAAGTGACCATGAGGTTCATGATACTTAGAGAAAATGACTGCCTAGACGAGGCTTGAGCAATGGCATAGATGGAAGAAATATTACTAAATTCTAACCCTAGATAGAATTATAGTAAATAATTTCTATATTTATTTCTCTCTCACACCTCTCTTTGTGTATGTGTGAAAAAAGACCATCAGTTTGAGAGGTTGTGGGGTTGCAAGGGAAAGGCTGGAGGGAAAAAGGGAAAGAGGAATGTGATATAATAATATTTTGATTGAAATAAAATGACAAATTTCAAAAGAAAGTGAAAGAAGACTGTCATGCTAATATGAAGCAAATGCATGTTAACAAATTTAATTTATTCTTTCTGAAGGGATTTATGTCTAACCAGTTGCAATAACCTGAAGAATAGCAAAACTTATAGATTAAAGATGTACAGATACACAGCAAAACTTTTCCCAGTTGTTAATTAAAGAGAAAGATTTTTTCTTTTAGATTTAAAGTCTGAGGTTTTTTGTTCCTACTTTAGACTAAGCATTGCAACACTTTGGCTTTCCAGACCCAAGCGGGTGCTGTTTTCCTATGTGGTGTGGAACTACCCACCCGGTACAGTTTTAATGCTGGCCTGCAAACTAGCAACTTACCTTGCTCTCAGTAATCACTAGAGAAGGAACATGATGGACAGTTGTAGAAAGGAACGAGAATGTAAGGCCAGAAGCTGAGGTATTTGACACCAAGGATCTTTAACAAAATAGGTCGCAAGAGGTTTCAGCTA
Organism: Apodemus sylvaticus; assembly: GCF_947179515.1. Lineage (NCBI taxonomy): Eukaryota > Metazoa > Chordata > Mammalia > Rodentia > Muridae > Apodemus > Apodemus sylvaticus. Next base: position 81,349,231 of record NC_067473.1, on the reverse strand, counting down.
CAAGTTACATGTCAAGGCTTTCGCCTATGTCTCTGCCTGTCACATTAATTCTGGGTCTGTCGTGGTCCAGAGTTAACATCTATACCAGATCCAGTTGTATGACAGTGTGTCCTGTTTCTTAGTTTTTCCCTTGGCCAGTGGGCTGGCCAGTCTTTGATGCTCTCTATTAAAGGGTGCATAATTCTACTTTCTTTCTTATTTTTTACTAAATAACAGTCCATAGAAGAAGGAAAAAACAGGAAATGACAGTGGTAGTGCTGTTTTATTTGCTTTTTAATGTTGAAGATATCAGAAATAGAAAAAAAGGCAAAGAAAACAAAATCACATCAATAATTTTTTGATAATAGGAAAACAAAAACAAAAAGGATTTTATATTGATGTCCTATATCTTTGGGATTAAAATAAAGCAATATACATATGTATGAAACAGAGTAAAATTCTGTATCAGTTTTAGTTTTCAGATATATCTATTATTGAAGGGAGAAGACTTTGTCCATGAGGCTACTTACAAAGAAAGAGATGTGATTCATAACCAACATTAGCAGATGATGGTAGGGCGAACACTATTCAAGATCCTTTAAGGCCCCCTTTAAGGGACCAGGTCTAGCTAGTGCATTTGTTTTGTTCTTGTTTTCTCACTGTTTCCTTCCTGAAGCAACATTCTGGTGATAAATACTTGAACTTGAGTCTAGATCCTATAGGATGCCTTACCCCTTGGCCTAGTCTTCTCGTATGCTACTTTCTTTCAGCATTCGCTACTTCTCTGAGGACTTGGATTGCCTGCCTGAAGTCTCCCTGGGCTTCCAAGCTCATCTCAGTGGTCACCTCCTCTGCTAACTGACTCTTGTTATCTCCCATATTGAAATGACTTAGCTGTGTTCTAGTTGTCTAGATTTGGGCTCTGTGCCCCTTTAATACATTTTTACTCCCTGTGCTGGTGAGTCAGAATTATGTCTTTGCTACGCTGGTGCTGGCCTCTTGGGAGCTGGATTCATGATTGGTTCTTAGGAATATTTAATCTGCTGTCCTCCGTTTCTTCCTTCCTCCTTGGCACTCTATCTTCAACCTTTTCTTCGTTCTTTCCTTCTTTGTCCCCCACCCCTCTGAGAACTTGCCATGCATTAGACACTGTGACCAGAGATCTGGGTAGAATAAAGTAAGCACACATTAGTTTTTTGAGATAACTTGATCGAAGATTTAAGTTGAGTTTGAGGAATTAAAAGAAAATCTTCCAGACCATTAGCTTGGAAATGAAGGACATCTTTAGAAATTATATCCAGAAATTATCTTCATTAATTTTAAAAGGAGGTGAGATATCTTTTTTTTTTTCTTAAGACAGGGCCTTGAGAAAGGTAGACACTGTCTACCTTGGTGGCTATAGACTGCAAAGGACCCATTTTTGCTTCTGATCTAGGACTCTTCCAACCTTTGAAAAATGGTCTTTGAAGTTGTGTTGACAGACACGGCTGTCTGCATGATATAAACTGAGAACAGTGAGATGGGACTGAATTCAATTATACATCCAAGTGATTAATGATTGGTGTGCACATGCTTCAGCCAAGAATGCATCTCTGAGTGTAAAAATGTCCTCTATGAGGAGAGCAAAAGGGGAGAGTAAGCACTGGTCTGCTGCTCACTTACCCGGGCCATATTGAAATCTGTGTCTTGGACCCTGGCAGTGGGACATTATAAAACAGCACATCTAATAAATATACTCTTAACTCATCTCTGCTCAGGAAAAGTTCTGTGCAAAGACTGAACATGAAGCTGGGAATCTCCACTAAGTGTAGTTTGTTAGAGACGAGTCAGACAGATGGGGATTTTCCTTAAAAGCTGTCAAAGCTGTTGGAACCTCAGTGTCCTGGGCCTTAGTGCAAGACTCCTTGGACTGAGAGAGATTTCCATCCAGCCAAATCTATGGCAAATGTTCTTTTTAACAAAATGGAAGAAATCATTTAGAACTGTGAATAAGGGACTATCACAAGGAGGCAGGGAATCGTAGGAGCTAGACAGCCTTAGCCACAGGGTTTCTTTGGGGGTAAAACTGCAGCACTAGCCTGCTAGCCTCAGAGAAACTACATGCTGGGAAAGGAGACTGAAGTGCAATCACGTCGCACTCCCCTGCTCCAGCATTCTCCCTACTTTGCAACATTTCTGCTTCAGACAATCTGGAAACAAGGAGCCACACTGCAGCCTGTCAATTGTTTTGACAGACAGAGGTCTGAAGGGCCCTGTGGGGCAAAGCAGGCATGGATTTTGTGTTTCTGGCAATTGCACTGAAAACAACCAACAACTGCTGTAGGATCCCTGTGTCTTCCGAAAGGCTTGGATTTCTCCCCCAAAGTGAAATTTAGACTCGTGTGAAATTAGTCTGACACACACTGAACTCTTCCAGGCCTTGTTTTGAATGCAGTTTATTGCTGCGTAGTTTCCAGAACTGAAGGCTCTTGTGTGCTTTTCCGAAACTTAACTGAAATTTTACACTAAGCATCATTATCTTGTAAAACAAGTATCTATGCCTATTGCTTTCTTGATATTAAGGCATCTCTACTCTTCTATGTTTTGGTTCAATGGGATTTAGTTAAGTGTCCAATTTTGAGAAAAGATAATAAAAATTTTAGAAGTCTTTGTATTTCATAAGAATTACTATTTTATTACAATGAATTCAGAATCTGTAAATTTAACTTATCTCTATTTTTGTCTACATATAAAATACGAATAAGAATGCAGAATATTACTATGTGTCTATTTTTGGTTATTTCAGGTATTAATTATACTCAGAAATTATAAATTCATGGCCATATACACTAGAGTTTAAGCAGCATATGTGGCAATCGAGGTTCCTCAACAGACATGCAGATCGCCTTTCTATCATTGAACCGGGAAATATGGGATAGGGATCCATATGTGGGGCCTAATGCTAGGAATTCCAGCAGTCAGGAGCTCTGAAGCAGGAGGATTGCCTCCAAAATAAGTTCTAGACCAGCTTATGTTGATGTTGACTCTGACATGCCCCACCCTAAAATATATGTGACAGGAATGAATGAGCCCTTTGTGAAATCATGGTTAGAGAGAAGGCTTTAATGTATTTCTAATAACATCACTGTAAATGGGAGGTCTTAAAGGTGCTTGCTAGCAATTAAAACCATATCTGTGAGCTTTAAAACAGTGCTACCTCAAAAATCACCCTGGCATATATAGAGACACCGTGAACTCAGAAACTCTTATAAAGGAAAGCATTTAGCTGGGGGGCTGGCTTACAGATTCAGAGCTGAGAGTTCTGCATCCAGATCTGCAGACAGCAGAGAGTAAGAAGTTGCTGCTAGGCCTGGCTTGGGCTTCTGAAACCCCAAACCCCAGTCTAGTGACCCACTTCCTTCTACAAGGTCACACCTACTCCAGCAATAGAGATACTCCCTAATCATTCAAATATATGGATGGTGGGGACCAATCATATTTAAACCACCACAGCTGAAAATATGATTTCTCACCAAACAAACAAGAAACAACAGTAGAAAAAAGTTTGTAGTATATAAGGAGCAGGATTTCCTGAGATTGCCTAACTATGAGAGCACGTTGAGTTTGTAGCCAGGGGGAGTCACTACTCGTGTTTGAACATATTTCAGACTAAAGTATATTTTTGCCTTCTTGCCCGCAGTCCTTTGATTTAGCCCTGTCTGACACTGAAAGGGTTGTTATGTCTTATGCAGGCAGGTTCTTGTAACATCCCATTCGAACTAAAGCTGACTTTGAACTCTTGGCCCTCTGGCCTCCCTTTCTCGTTGCTTAGCAATACAAGTGTGCTCCCAGACTGGGCAGATAGAGTTCTAGATCCTAAAAATGTCAGCTGTATATTCAACTCAAATTATTTGTACAAGAAGTTGGGACAACTATTTTATTATTTTGTTTTATTATTAATAACTAATTTACTCAGTCTAGGTTAGGTTCTGAATTCATTATCATTTAATGCAACATAAAATAAATGGTCTTGGAAAACTGAGACGCAAGGATAACCGGCTTAACACAAGAAAACCAGAGAAGGGTAGATTCAGGATTTAAAACTGTAGTCCATCTGCATATGAAATGAGTGTTTTCAGTTAGTTTTACTGTGGATTTCTCACGCGTGCTCCCAATGCTCAGGAGGTAGAGGCTGGGAGGATAACGAGAGGTTTGAGGCCAATCTGATTTACACAGTGAGTTTCAGCTCAGCTGGGACTACATAATAGGGCCTTATCTTAAATAGCAAAAGCAAAGGCATTCTACTACAACCTTAAGCCAGTTGGGTTGAGTGTATATGAACACACTGAACATGGTATGCAATATGATCAGTCCTGACACATGTATACATCAAAGCCATTCTTCATGTGTTCAAGGCTATTCAACACCCTCAAGGCTTTTCTCCTGACTCCTCTCTTACATATGTGCACACACACATGTTCATTCATGTTTCTACTCGCTTTCCAGGTAGGCCCCTGGGTGTCCTGCTCTTTGACTTTGTGTTTTGCCATGCCCTTGAGACAGTCTTACTGACCGTGGAGCTAGGCTTATGGCCAGTAAACCTCACTAATCTTCCAGTCTCTGTCCTGTGCTGGGGTTACAGGTATGTGTGTAGCCATACCTATCAGTTTGTGGATACTTGGTCCTCATGTGTTCTTACCATGTGTCTTACCCACTGAGCGTCACCCCAACCCCCAATGACCATATTTTTTTATTTAATTTTATTTTTTACTTATTCTTGCTCACTGTTCCTTCCCAGTCACCTCCTTCCATAATCCTTCTCCCTACACGTCCCCCTCCCCTTCTCCTCTGAGTAGATACCCGCCCCCCCCCCCCCCATATCCCTCTATACTGGCACTTCAAGTCTGTGTGAGGCTAGGCACATCCTCTCTCCCTGAAGCACACAAGGCAGTCCAGCTAGAACAACATATCCCTTGTGCACACAACAGCTTTTGGGATAGCCTCTGCTCCAGTTGTTGGGACCCATATAAAGACCCAACTTAATAACTCTTACATATGTATGGGGAGGCCTAAGTCCAGCCTATGTATGTTCTTTGGTTGGTGGTTTAGACTCTGAGAGTCCCAAGTATCCAGGCTCATTGACTCTGTTGGTCTTCCTGTGGAGTTTCTATCCCTTTCGGGGGTTATAATGATAAACTCATGAGGAGTTAGTGTGATAACATGCCTGTTTAGCAGCATAAAATAGTAGTAGTTTCTCCCCTATGGCCTATGAGCTGTCTAGCCATGAGTTCCCATCCTATTAATGGTACTAGGTATAGGTATCATCTTGTGGAATGTGACTTAAATCCAGTCAGAATGTATTTTGTTGCTCTTATGATGTTCATGCCACCATTATACTGGTGGGAATGTCTTACTAGGAAAGTTATGATAGTAGCTGTCAGAGCTCACAGCTAGGTAAAATTGATAATTACTTTTCTTTTCTGATAATGTGACTAGCACCTTCCAGGACTAGATATCCAGTGGATAAATACCAGTTTGATTTCTCTGTGTTTGAAGATTTGAGTATGTGGGTGTCTTCAACAATAGAGTCTTACTGTCAAGTTCTGGAGAGAAACCAGGAATATTATCATTATCCTATAATACTTGAGAGATTCTGACTCCCCTCTGGCCAACAAGTCCCCAAACAAACAAACAAACAAACAAACAACAAACAAACAGAACTTCCAGTGGAGTTGAGTTTTGTGCAAGGTGGGAAATGGGAATCTAGTTTTGTTCTTCTATGTGCTGCAGCTACCCAGCTTAACCAGTACCATTTGTTGTTGAAGATCTATATTGTTGTTCTCTTTGTTAAAAATCAGGTGATGTAGGAGTGTGGACTTAAATGTGGGCATTTGTGATGGATAATCTTGGTTGTCAACCTGAATACATCTAAAATAACTAAAGCCCAAGCTCCCAGGAATTCTATGAGGAATTTTGTTGTTGTTGTTGTTGCTGCTGCTGCTGCTGCTGCTATATTTGAGGTATGTAGATCAACCCTAAATCTGGATCATTTAAAATGAGAAGACCTGTCTGAAATCTGAGCCACATCTTCAGATTGAAACCAATATAAAAAGGTATAGGAAAAGGAAACTTTTGGTCTTTGTCTGTTTGCCTTCCTTGTTACTGACAAGTTCATCTTTCCTGCTGATGAGGTATTCCTTCACTGGTATTACAACCCAGTTTTTCAGGATTCCAGTGTATATTGAAAACCAATCATGATATCCATCCAGTCTTGTAGATTGAACAACTATTGGATTGTTGGACTTACCATTGGTAGATAGTCATTGTTAGATTAGCTGGTTAATAGCCTGTAATCTACTTTAATAAATCCACTTTAATTTGTGTGTATACATATGTACATGTATGTGTAAGCATAAATGTATGTGGATGTTTATGTATATGTATGTTTTTAATGCTATCAGTCTGGTCCTCTATAGAACCCTCTATAGATTAATACAATGCTCAGTTCTATTTCATTGATCAGTAAGTCTGTTTTTATATCAGTATCATGCACTATTTCTACTACTATAGTTCTATAGTATAACTTAAAATCATGAATGGTGATATCCACATTTGTTCTTTCAGTATTCAGTATTGTTTTGGCTATCTTGGGATTTTTGTGTTTCTATATGAAATTTAAGATTATTATTTCAATTTCTGTGAAGAATTATGTGGGAATTTTGATGAGGATTGGGTTACATGTGGATTGATTTCAGTACAACGCCTATTTTCATAGAACTCATCCTACCACACCATGAGCAAATGGGCCCTCCCCCTCTTGATCACTAATTGAGAAAATGCCAGCTGTATCTCATGGAGGCATTTCCTCACCTGAAACTCCTTTCTCTGTGAAAACTCCAGCCTGTGTCAAGTTGACACACAAAACGAGCTGGTATACAGGGGGTCCTGGGTTATATAAGAAAGCTAGCCAAACACAAGCCAGTAAGCAAAGGAGCTAGTGAGCACCATTCCTCCACGGTTCCTGCTTCAGCTTCTGCTTGAGTTCCTTCCCTGACTTCCTTACTGATATACTGCAATCTTTCCATCCTCTTGTGTCTTTTTCAACTTCTTTTTGTCAGGGTCTTTAAGTATTTTACGCCCTTGGCTATGTTTAGTTCAGGCTACTTACTTATTTTTAGGGAATTGTGAATAGTATTGTTTTCCTATTTCATTCTTGGTGTGTTTGACATCTGTTTATAGGAAGGCTACAGACTGTTAATTTTGTGTCCTGCCGAATGGGGTTATCAGCTGTAGGAGTTTTCTGGTGAATTATTTAGGGTCTTTGATATATGGAATATTATCATCTGCACTGGCTTCTTTTCCATTTCATATCCCCTTTAATTGCCTTTGCTTGTTTGACTCCTCTGGATAAGATTTCAAGTACTATATTGAATAAGCAGGGTAAAGTAGATATCTTCATCTTGTTTCTAATTTTAGTGGAAATTCTTTGGGTTTCTCTTAATTTAGAATGGTGTTGGCTGTGAATTTATCAATTGCATTTATTTCCTTTATACTTCCAGGCATCAGTCTATTACTGAGGGAAGTCAGGGCAGCAACTCAAGCAAGGCAGGAACATGGAGGCAGGAGCTGATGTAAAGGCCATGGATGAACATTGGTTACTAGCTTGCTTCACATAACTTGATAAGCCTATGCTCTTATAGAACCCAGGACCACCAGTCCAAAGGTAGCACAAACCATAATGGGCTAGGTCCTCTCATTTTAATCACTAATTAAGTAGGCTTGCCTGCAACCCAATCTCATAGAGGCATTTCTTAATTGAGATAGTACCACGTATTATGGGCTAGACCCTTCTTCATCAATCACTAATTGAGAAAATGCCCTATAGCCAATTATTATGGAGGCATATTTTCTGTTGAGGTTCCCTCCTTTCAGATGATTCTAGCTTGTGTTGAGTTGACATAAAGCTAGTCAGCAAAGTGCTGTCCAAAACTATCCCAAATTCTACTTACATGAAAAAAACCTTCTGACTGATTTTTACTAAATGAGACAAACCCTCTGTCTTCTATTGCCACATCATTTGTTTGTTTGCTTGCTTTGGATAGGATCCATTTTGTTGGTACAGCTTTCCACTGAAGTTTTTAATTGTCCTATTGATTTTTTTTCTATTTGGGTTTTCTTTAAAAATTCAAAGTCCATTTATATATATTGGATTGACTCAAATTTTATTCTTGTTTTTAACTTTATCTTCTTTGAGTTTTCTGGCCATAATTATAATCATTCTTTTATAATCTTTATCTTGAAGGTCTTCTAAGTCAAATTGTAATAGGGCCATTACTATAGGATTTGTGGTTTGGGGAGGAGATCTATTATTTTGGTTTATTTATTTATTTATTTATTTATTTATTTTAGCATTGTTTTCTTTTCTTCATTGGTATTTTCACATCTAGAATTAGTTTGTTCATTGAAGTTTACATTATTTTTTGGGGCAACACATCTCTTTACCATATTTGGAAAGGGCCTAATTCACAGCAAGTGTGGGATGTTGACTTCCTCTGTTTTTTTAGTATTTGGAGCTGGAGGCCCCAGCTAAACTTTTCATCCTTGTCAGCTACAGTCAGGTGCTTTAAGTGGCTTAGTTAAGGAGTTTGGAACAATTTTTTAGTGTGCACTGGTTCTTGGATCTCAGTATTGGAAGGCGCAGTTCAAGGGTCTTAGACCAGCAAAGGTCTGGTGAACCACAAATGGAGATATTAGCCTGGGTCTCCCAGGAGAGGCCCTTGTACGGAATAGGGGGGGGGTGAGGGCTAATGGAAGGTGGTGTTAGTACCTAGGAAGCAGCTTTGAAGGTTTGCGGTGATTCAAATGTAGAGGGCTTGGAAGGAAAGTACAGGAAATCTACCTATATCCCTGAATGAGTTAGGCTGGTTGGAGGGTCCCTGGTAGGGAATCTTCTGGAATCTGGTGAGTCCCAAAGGAAGAAAGGAGGCCTGCAAGGAGTTGTTAATCCCTGGAAAGAAGCTGGGTAAAAAGGGTCTGGGAAGGATAAATGGAATTATTTTTAATTTTCTAATTCATTATAGTATACAGAAATGGAATTTATTTTAATATGATGATTTCATATCCTCTATGTATGCTAAATGGATTGATTAGTTCTAGTAGCCTTTTGGGCCATCCGTCTTTCTGTATAAAAGTTCATGTTGACTGTAAATAAAACACAGGCTTGGTTCCTCCCGTTCAATATGTATGCCTTTTTGTTTCTTTGTGTGGTATTCATGCACTGTGTACAACCTTCAGAATAATGTGCATCATTCTTCATGCATAAGAATAGAATCCTTGTCTTGTTCTAGGATTTGAGAAGAAAGCAGTTAATCTTAGACTGATTAATCTGATGCTAGCACATATTTCTATAAGGAGCAGAGAATGGCATTTTAGCTTGAGCATGGGCTTGCTGCTTCTGCTCAGCTTGGTTGCTATAGAGCACAGCATGCAGGTCTTCCACACGCATGTCCTGATTGTTACCTAAGTGGATATTAAAGATTTTGCTGATGTCGATGTTTACTTTCTCTTCATGCCATTCTCTCTTCTTAAGGACACTGTCCTGGGAATTCTGACCACCTTAGTCCCCTTGAAATGTCCAGACATCTCCTGAGTAGAAACCCACCAATCTCTGCCCTGGTTACCCCTCTGTGAGTGAACCAAACCCTGGGAGCTTTCTCAGGCAGTAAGTTGTGGCAGACAATGTGCTTCTCTTATGTGTCTCAGACACACACTTCATTATCTGTTCTTAGTAACCTGATACACAGTGTTTTGAAAGCCATCATATTATATATTTGGCATGTTTGAAATTACTTCTTATGAAGTAAATCTTGTCATTATTTTTTGGTCAGCAATGGAGGGGGCTCATGTTATTCCCTATAACCTCATAATAAATAACACCTTGATTCAGAATATATTTATCATTGCCTAACTTGGGGGAATTCTTAAAGATATAAAAACAATTTTGGACCTCTCATTTGATGTGTGTGTGTATGTGTGTGTGTGTGTGTGTGTATGTGTGTATCCATATATATGTATTTTATGTGAAAAAGCTTTGTAATGGCATTGATATTTTGCAGTAAATTGGCATCTAATTGACAAGTTACATAACTTTGGTATTCTTTTGTATCTCTAGTATGTGCACATGAATTCACAGGCTCTGATCTCAAGTTGTTTTTAGAGCCCAGGCTAAATTATTAGTCTACAATATTTTTATATATTGATTGCAGACATTCCTCAGTTAATGATCAGTTAAACAACAGATTTCTACCACTTAATTGGAAAAATTCTCTGAAACTTTTTACTATATATTTCCCTATTATTTTGATTATTCTATCTTTTATAAATTTGCTCCTTATGACATTATTTTAAAAGAGAAAATCTTTTTTAAAAGACAATTAAATTTGACCTTTCAGCACACAAATATTTTTGACTGTCTGCTCTAGGCCATATACTGTTTTATTTCTGCCTCTACCCTACTCCTAAGACCTGCCATCTAATTGTCCCATGGGTCTCAATAGAGTTAATTAGATGAACTTAATGAAAACCTGTTGTTAATGGCATTCAGAATTTTGTGTTCACTCGTTTTGTTCTTCTGCATGTGCTTGAGTATTACCAAGTCTATCATGATTACATTTCTATTGCTGTGATAACACACAGCAACCAAGACAATTTATAAAAGAAAGTACATAATTTGGCTTATAGTTTCAGGAGGTTTTCTGTCTATGATAGAGAGGACTGTTGAATAGTCTAACTTCAACAGTATACCCAGTCTTCCACAGCAACAACACAGTTTAAAATCCCAAAGTCTCTTCTGAGACTCTAGGCAATCACTTAATTGTGGCTTCCTGTAAAATTAAAAAGCAAATTCCATACTTCTAACCTGCAATGGCACAGAATATACATTACTCTTCCAAAAGGGAGGAATAGAGACATGGTGAGAAAATACTTGACCAAAGCAAGATTGACCCAGCAGATCAAAGTATAAATGCTGTAATTCCAAGTCTTATGTCCAAGGGCATAGATGGCTTCACTCTACCAGTTTTGCTGCCTGTAACATACTTCTTTCTTGTGGGCTAGAGAACGTCTTATACCGCTAGCATCTCCAACATTTTGGAGTCTCTAACATAAGCAGGCTTCACTTACACAACTTAAGCAGCGTTGGTCTCTCAAGGCCTCAGTGACTCTCATTACACTTAGAGGAAGATCCTTTTAATTGTATACTCTTCATTAAAGGATAAAAGCAGTAGCTTCTGCGCAATGCCACCGAGTTTGGTTGCTTGGTTGGGGTTGGGTACTGTATGGCCTTCTATATTTGCAGAAGCTTTCCTTTGTTGGTGCTTTTTAGGAACAGGAAATTCCTCAGGCCTTTTCTTTTATCAGGTTGAAGGCTTTGCTGTGTGGGGTCTTGTCCTGAGGGCAATTGCTCCTTTTGTTCCATTTCAGACCAAGTCCAAAGTTAACCTTTTTATCTCTTTCAGCACAAGACTTGCCTCAGGTCAATTTCCTGGTCTTCATTTTCCCTTTAAATTTTATTTTTTTGCATTTCTTTTAGTCTCCCTTGTTCACTTTCATTGTATACCTGCATAAGAGTGATTATTAGTAACCACATGACAAAATCTGATATTGGGATATCCTGAAATTTTCTGTGTCGGTTCCTATAGGGGAATTATTTTCATTCAAACCACCATAAAACCTAAGATAAGTCCCAGAAGAAATGGGCAAAGGATCAACAAAGAAAGGTGAAAGAAGAGAAAGGGAGGCTACACTCCCTAGAGTACTGACTGCCTGGTATTTTTGTTTTACTACAACATTATAGCTGGCGAGTGGTAGAATAAAGGTGTTCTGTGCTGTCCCACTCTGCACTGAGCTTCTGTACACCACTTTCTCTTCCTTTGTCATCTTTGTTGGTCACAAATTCACCCACTGAGCATTAATTATGTTCCCTTTCTTGGCTTAGCTTACTCATTTATAGAATTTTATTTCTTGTGGTGCCTGTGAATAGGACCACACTATTCCAACATTGCCCTTTATCATCTTTAAGAAGATGGCACCAATTTATCATGTATTACCAGTACCAAGTGTAAGTGACAGGTCTGTCATAAGAACCCTGCCTGGACACAGAGATTTTGGCCCAGGACTACTGGTACTGTTTGAAGAATCTGGGATCCAAGCCATGGCTTGTATCCTAAGTAAACCCTAATACTATAGAAACATTTATTTCCCTTCACTCTTTGCATTGTGTGGGAGAGAGAAGGTATTGTGTCTTGGGATGAATTGAGCCTATTTTTTCAAAGTGACTGACCAATAAGGATCACATTAATTTCTCTAGAGAATGTTGTTCCAGAAAGTGAAGCTACTTCCCACAATGAATGTGATGGGAAATAAGGAAGGCAATTTCAGGTAAAGAAGTCAAGATCTACAAAAGTTTGAAAAGTTATTTCTTAGGTGATTTTATTTTTCCATTGCATATTGAAACTCTTGTGACATTTATTACATGACTGACTTTGGCCAGAATTATTGGAATCAGGAAAGGAACTATGGATCTGTATTGATCAAAACAAAAAAAAAAAACAAAAAAAAAAACAAAAAACAAAAAAAAAAAAAACCCACCTGTGTTGATTAAAAATAAAAGACAAGGGTGTTAAATAAAGGAACTAATAACATTTGAAAGAAGTGTCTCAAAATTAAAGCAGGTGACAAGGAAAAGGTTCAGTTGGTAAAGTGCTTGCTTCATGGGCTGGTGAGTTTTATGTCAACTTGGTACAAACTAGAAGTATCTGAAAGGAGGGAACCTCAATTGAGAAAAAACCAAAACAAAACAAAACTGCTTCCATAAGATTGGACTGTAAGTAAGCTTGTTGGGCATTTTCTCAGTAATCAACAAAGGAGGGCCCAGTCCATTGTGAGTGGCCCTGGGAGTGTATAAAAATAATTAATAAGAAAGAAAGAAAGAAAGAAAGAAAGAAAGAAAGAAAGAAAGAAAGAAAGAAAGAAAGAAAGAAAGAAAGCAGGCTGAGTAAGCCATGGTGAAAACAGATAGTAAGCAGTAACCCTCTATGAGCACTGTATTAGCACCTGCCTTCTGATTCCTGACCTGTTTGAATTCCTATCCTGACTTTTTTCAATGATGGTTTACAATGTGAAAGTGTAAGCCAAATAAACCCTTTCCTCCCCTAGTTGCCTTTGGTTATGGTGTTTTATCATAGCAATAGAAACCTTAACAAAAGACGTTACACAAACTCATGCACCCAAATTTGGTCCCTAGCACTCACATTAAACAAACAAACAAAAACCCCCAAAACATGTCTGATACTATGTGCTGTAACTATAGGCCTGACAGGTAGAGACAGGAAGATCCATCCCTCTTGGGCTGATTATCCAGCCTTGTCTACGTGTGTCCAGAGTGTCAGGTCACCTAATGAGATACCATGTCTTAAAATAAATACATAAAAAACAATAGATGACTCTTGAAGAATGACACCTGAAGTTGACCTCTGGTCTTCAAGTGCACAGATAATATGTACATAGAATCATATAAATTATGTATATATTAAGCAGTCTCTTCAGAATCTAATGAAAAGAATCTAATCTGAATCAGGTTTGAACATTTCAGTATATTTGTAGGCACCAATTTGTATTATGGGGAAAGAGATAATCAAATTCAGGTACTGAACTGGTAAAAGTCTCTTTAGTATGACCATATTAAAAAATCCCAAATCTGTAATCTTCTGAACTCAGATTTTATGCTTAGTGGTGCCGTGTTCTATACCTGTTAGGCATACAGTCACTAGTGTGACTGAGGAATCCCTTCTTTCACACACATGTGAGAAAGAACATGAAAGAGGAGTAGCTGGAGTGAAATCCCACATTGCAGCCCACTGACTGAAATGCACTTGGTGTTTTGGACTCCAGACATCTCTGTTCAGCAGTGAAGGTTAAATAATACAAAAAAAAAGGACTTTGCAATACTTTATAAAAAAATAAATAAATAAAAAGGGTGAGACAGGCACAAGATGGCAGTTCAGGAGTCAAGGATTTTGATGAATGGCTCTCATTCTGTGGTCCTAAACTCAAATGTTTTAGAAATACCCTGAAGCCTGTTAGGTATTATGGATAAGCAAGTCACTGCCCATAGTGATGGATTGTAGGATATTGAGTACGGGGCCAGGGAAGTGGAGTTTATACATTTCGATGTTTCAGTGGAACTGAAAATATGTGTATCAAATAAGTATTGACTAATGAAGTAAAGAGACCTTACTTCTCTCTTATGAGGAATTTAGAATTATTCTATCTGTATATTGAGAAATATCCTCTCTTAAATATTAAAGGAGAATTGACTTATTGTATATATTTAGACCCTTTCTGTGGCATACTGTAGAATTAGGATAAGAAATGGAAAAGATCATTTATTAATCTATAAATTAATAAGTTTTTGATAATCAGTAAGCAGAGTGGGTTGAGATATGGCCTATGCTCAGATGAGTGTACCTAGGGCCAGTATCGTACTTTATCTTATTTTGCTCCTGTCCAATCTAGTCCCTCCTATTGGCCAGATTTACTTGCTGTACTTAGGCCCCAAATGACCCAGCTCTATATTCAGCAATAATAAAACATTCTTTTCTTCCCAGCATGCATAGAAGGGGTCAGTGTCTGATCACTCTGACCAGGTCTGTGTCAGGCTTGATGATGGAAGAGGTGTCTTCCTTAGGTAAGTAATTAGAGAATGAGAAAGATGAGAGTTCCATGCTGAACCCCTCAGCCGCCTTTGGAAATCATACTTCCTCATGTAAAATGTGGAACTGAGGTATTGACCTTTACTGAGACAATGAACATTCTAAACACTATAATTTTTTGAATATTTATTCATTTATTCTTTCTTTCTTTCTCTTTCTTTCTTTCTTTCTTTACTTATTTATTTGTATGGTTATTTTGTCTGGTATTTTTTGTGTGGTTTATATTATATATATATTGATATACCCCATGTACACCTGAAGCTTGCTGAGGCCAGAAGATGTCCTCCAATCTCCAGGGACTCAAGTTACATAGATATCATATGGGTGCTAGGAATCAAACCCAGGTCCATTTGGGGGAACAGCCAGTGCTTTTAACCATTAAGTCGTATTTGTAGTCCCTAAAGATCTTTTAGTGCTTATTTATTTTTAGGTATATTTGATTTTCTTATCTGGTTGTGTGTGTGTGTGTGTGTGTGTGTGTGTGTGTGTTTGTGGTATGTCAGGGTCTTTGCATGCATGTGGAGATCAGAGAACATCACTAAAAAGTTGGTTTTCTTCTTCCTTCTTTATGTGTTTTCTGGAGATCAAACTTAGGCTTGCAAACCAGGCTTGCAAAGGAAACACACTATCTGCTAAACCATCACACCAGCCCTTGTTTTTAGATTATCTCAAGGGACAGCTGGTGCTCACTAGTAGTTGAACAACTGAGACTTTGACTACAAATGTCTGAACTATACTCACAAGTTTGACAAGAATCTAAGTATTCAGAATGCATGGAGTTGAGTATAAGTTCCTGTTCCCATTCTGACTTTCTGGCAAACTGATTGATTTGATATGCATAGTATTCCACATAATCACAACTATACTAAATTCTATGTGGAGGGCTGACTGGAACCGTGTCTCAGTGGTTAAGAGTACATGCTGCTCTCACTGAGGAGTTTGTTTTCCAGCGCCCATGTTTGGCAGCTCATAGCTTATAGCCCCAGAGGGATCTGTTGTCCCTGGTCTCTACATACACATGTACTCAGATGTGCACACATGCACATACACACACACACAACACAGACACACAACATGCTCATGCACAGGCATGTGAGCACACACATCCACACATGCATTTTTAGAAATAATTTGTAAAAATCTTTTAAATTCTATGTAGAGGGCTATCTTTGCATAGATGCCCTTTGTTCATCTCACTCTCTTCAGAAAGATCTCTCTGATTCTTAGAAATGGCTCATCATCTGAAATTGGCTTACTTTTTCCTCCTGTTCCTTTCACTAACCTGTCACCAATATTAATTCCAATAAGGGCACTTTTTTTTTCTGTCTTGTTTTCTTCAGTGGCAATAGAACCTATGCATAGTACATAGCAGGCATTGAATAATCATCTATTATACACAAATGAATAAATGAATGAATGCATGAATTAACTAATGACTTCTAGAACATTTTTGTTCTCCTTCCTCTGCAGGTACAAACTGTACTTTGTGAAAGAAGTTGGATTCAGTAACTACAATAGAAGAATCCAGCCATTGGCTGTGCTTTAATGAATGAGCCATGCAATGCAATGGAGTTCTTAACTCCAAAAGTTTGCACTTTATCCAAAAGACATATTACTAGCTTTCGGCAAGATACAAGTCTGGCTGCTATGATGAATGAGACTTACATTTAAGGACAATAATCTCTGTACTGTAGAGTGTTTTATCTCAAACTACACAATTGCATCAGAGGACAGATATGATTATACTTTATAGAAATAGAATAGGGTCTGTTATTCACTCTCATAACTCAGAACCTCACTCTCTTCCAGACAGATACATCAAAGCAACTACACCATTTATGGAATTTGGCATAGTGCCAGCAAAGGAGAGTTTCTATTGCCAGCTTCTGTATGCATTTTTGCCCTACAGGAATCCTTTAGAAGGATAACCCAGTCCAGTGATTGCACTTGCTGATGAAATCTTCATCCTCCAGTCCAGGGAGACCTGTTGATTTGGTCTGAATAAGTGTGTGGCAAGCTAGAGTCCTTGACAGATTGAATTCATTTATTTCAGTGTGCAAGCTTAAACTTTTTCAGAAATGGAGTTGAAAAAGAAAATAGGGCTGATGGTTGGGCACATTAGTAGACCTCCAAGCATACATTACCTTTATTTATAGATATTGCGTTTATGGAGAACTATCTAAAATATATCAACAAAATGAAAAGAGACCGAATTTCAATTTTCAGAATATTGCCTGCAGTTACTACTCTGTGGGTCTAAATGGTTTAAAATTTGTCACTCCACTTTGATATTTCTAACAATCACACATAAGCACTTTCTAAGTACTTATGAACTGAGGGTACACAATTCAATAAAATAACCTCTGTGTTGATTTCAGGGATCTCCCATTTAGAAGGGAAATAGACAGATTTGCACACAACCAAATTTGGTATCAATAATACACTGGACAGTAGGAGTGTATGCAAACTATCTTTAAGAGGCAGGAAAACATTCCTAGGGTATGCGTGTGTGTGTGTGTGTGTGTGTGTGTGTGTATGTGTATGCGCTTTCTTATTTCTAAAAATAATGGAAATACTAAACATGCAACTGATAGTCATTGAGCAATTAACAGGGGCTTGGAGGAGATAAGATAGGGTGAGATGTGAGAAAATTAGTTTCCATTATGTATGTGACTGAATTCACCAAAGAATAAATCTAATTAAAAAATCATGTCATATGAAAATGTACATAAAATAAATAAAATACACAGTAAGTGTGTAAGGAGCATCTGAAAATGGCTGTGGTTCCCATATTCTTTCACAAACTGCTGTTGAAGCTTCCTGATTATTTTAAAGTAAAAATACCAATTATGAAATTATAATATTTTTCAAATAGTTATTCAGACTTCTTTTCTTGAACATCATCGTAACAATATACAACAGAGAGCTTATAGATCAACTTTAACAGTGTTTCTGCCCCATTCTTCAGGGGGTTATACTGAGGACACTTGTAGGAGGAGCCCCACAATCTCCTGGCCTATGGCTTGGGTATTGCATGTTTTCATTGAAAATCCCTCTACCCAGAAGACATTTTCTTTTTTTTTTCTTCCAGTAATTTATTTTTTTTATTCACTTTACATCTGGATCACAACCCCCTTCCCTTCTCTCTTCCCATTCCCACCATTACAAATCCCCCCATTGCACCTTCCCCTTCTCCTCAGACAAGGGGATTCCCCCCTTGGGTTCCATCCTACCCTGGAACATCTAATCTCAGCAGGACTAGACACATTCTTGTCCACTGAGGCCCAACTAGGCAATCCAGGTAGGGGGAAAGGGATCCGATAGATACCAGAGAATAGAGAGCAAGACAGTCACTGCTCTACTTATTAGGAGACCTAAAAGAAGACCAAGCAGTACATCTCCTACACGTGTGTAGAGATCTAGGTCCAGCTCTGGAATATTCCATGGCTGGTGGCCCAGGCCCTGTGAACCCCCATGGTCCTAGGTTAGTTGACTTAGTAAGTTTTCTTATGGTGTCCTTGAACCCTCTGGCTTACTTACTCACTTCTATCCCCAAATCTTCCACAAGACTCCCAAGCTCTGCCAGATGTTTGACCTTGGGTCTCTGCATCTGCCTCTATCTGCTGTTAGATACAATCTCTCAGGAAAGAATTGTGCTAGGTTCCTGTCTGCAAACATCCAGACTATCATTAATAGTGTCAAGTTGGCTTTCTCACATGGGATGGGTCTCAAGATGGGTTGGCTGTTCCCTCAGCAGAAGGAATTTCCTTTCTTGTTTCTTCTTGTAGTGATAGATTTTTCTGAAAATACCTCTTGTCTTCTAAGAGACTGAACTCCTGCTGTAGTTGCCCTTACAGCGGTATACTTAACCTGTTATCTTACTATATTTTCAGCCTCTTTAAGTTTAATCTTCCTTTAAGAGAACAATGTAACTAACCTTTCCATGCCTTGGACTTCCCAGTGGAATCAGCTTTTACAACCTAAGCTAAATACATTTCCTTACATTTAAGACATGCACTCTTCCATATCTCTGACTCAGAATAATGTACATGTGCATGTGCACACATTTCAGTAATAGTTTGCTGAAAGCAGCCAACAGATTGAAAGCAAGCTTATATGACAAATACCCTGTAATTGTTGGAAGCAACATGTGTATGCTAATTGATGATATCTTTTTGTAGTTTTGATTTCTGTTCTGGTCAATAAGGTAACATCCTCCCCTGTAAACAATCCCAATCTCTCTGTAAAGAAGTGCTTGCTCCTCCCTCACACTGTGTTTTCTATGCTGTTCAGTAAACACAGAGAAAGGGTCTTTGTTACAGGCAGGTGCCCAGTCATGCCACAGACTACAGAGTACAGACAGACCCAAGGAACAGTGAGAGAAGTAGACAATTCAAATTCAGGCTTGTTCTATGTCAAAATACTCCAGGAGAATGTTCCTGTTGTCATTCTTTGGTGTGAAATGGACTCATTTTGGTTCTCCTGATGAAGTGTAAGAAGTCTTTATTGAGTTACCAATGTGCTGATCCTTCTGTCTCTAAATTTGTTTTCAGAGAATCTGTAAAAAATGTTTGCTAATTTTATAACCGATTGTGGCAATGACATAGATCCATAGCCAAGTTCTGGAGACATACAGTTGTACAAAATATCCAAGTCCTGTGAGTCATTGTTCCAACATGGAACTGGCACTGGAAAGAGGCATGAGAAGCCCAAGGAAACCATCTCCTCACATAAGGGACAAAAAACCTTCCCAGGAATCATGACAGTTTTCAGTATGTGGTCCTTACTCTCTGCATGAAGGAGGAAGTCTCATGTTGCTATATCCACTCTTTCTGCTTGATTTTACATTTAGTGAGTGCACTGAATTGTATGTGTATTTGTGTGTGTGTGTCTGTACGTGTCTGTATGTTTGTATGTCTGTATACCTGTGTGGTATATGTGTGTAAGCACAAAGAGGCAGATGGTTCTGAAGCCTGGCTTGGAGTGGAACTTTCCTGCAGAACATATGTTCTTCTCAGGATATTGCAGGCTGCTCAGGGTATCTATGCTTGGGTAGACTGAACCATGTACAGGCAGACTTAGCCAAACAGAAACCACAAGAAAATGCATGGACATGTGTTTGGCCTAGATGGTGTTGAAGTGTCAAAATGGGCACTTTCAGTTTGTTTGGCTTTAAAGTACAGTTTTGTGTTTTTTTGTTCTGTGATGTTCTGAATTTTTTAACTTTTCATTATGAAGATAATGGACAGGTAGTTAGATAATATCTGTTATGTAGCTAGAAAAAAATAAGCAGCACATAGGGGAATTTGTAGGCTCACTCAGGGCCATAAAAAGAATTAGGGATGGAACATGGTGGCAGTGGTCTTTAGACCACATTTCATGACTGCTTCCTTCCTGCCTCTGTGTATTGGCCACTTGGGTGTGAAGCACTGGCTATTTTGTGTGTGTGTGTGTGTGTGTGTGTGTGTGTGTGTGTGTGTGTGACACTGAAGAGACATTAGGAGAGGTTCATGTCCCAGTTTCAATACAGATTCTGCCACATCATGAATCCATGGATATTAGTGATTTATTGTTTTCTCTACATGAGGAAATTGAAAAGCACAATGATAACAGTGTTGTGTAATTTATAAAATATACAGAGTCCAAAGGGATGACTGTACCTGTGGGTGGATATGTAAACCTTCTGCTCTAGCTCCCTCCCCACGCCCCATGCCCTCCTCCCTGTACAGCCTCTCTACTTGCCTTTTCACGTCTTTACATTCCCTCACTTTTGTGAACATTTATTTAAATGTCCAGCAGATCAAAAGGCAACACTATATTCCATCTTCTAGCTCCAGGTGGCAAAACCTATTTTGGTGGGGAATCCAGATGTTTAATCTGCAAGGTCACCATCATTGCAGGCATGAAGGACAGCATACTTCTTGACAGTTTTTTTTTTAGTTTTATGTGTGACTAGACACCCTTCCCTAGCCTTCGGCTGTAGCTCTTGACTTTCTCCCATTTTTCTTGTCTGTTTTGAAGACCTGCATTCTATTCCAACAACTAATTGCTTCCTACTCCTTTCCTAGATGCTGTTCATAAAAGATACTTTAGTCCATGATTTTCTTAATGAGGAAAGAGCTAGAGAAACACTGAAAGATATGTTGAGCTTGTGGTGTGGCTGAGTATAAGTTCTAACAGTAGAACTTGGCCTTCTAATTTTTCTGTCTCAGTCACTTTTCTTGATTTTACCATTTGTATTTGTTATCATTCACATATTTGTTATATAATAATAACTTTCAATTTTTGAAATTTTATAAGACTTTCATACCAATATTTCATTTTTAATATCAAACATTCAAGGCTTTTATATGTCTAACATTATATTTACAAGAGGAAATTAATAGACATATAGTGCTAAACATCTACCCTCTTAATGTAAAGTTGATTACTTAGGAGGTTTAAGTTATGCCCCAACACTAGGAGGGTCTTCTTAAATTCTTTGTTCTTCTCTTCAGTCTATCTAAATCTTTGATTGTTTACATATTCCCAAATTTTTCACAGCAAGCATCTTTAAATCAACCAACCCAAAGATCAGTCTAGAACATAGCAGTTATTCTTTGGCTTAATCATTTTTGTAAAATGACCCAGAAGGATCATGTTCGTCATGTGTTGAAAAGGCTTCTGCCCCACAATGCATGAACAGATGCATGCTAGTTATGAGAGGACTTCAGCTGCAAGGGCAAGCTCTTGTCTTTAGTCTGTTCTTAGGCTTTCTCCTACTGTGGCACACATGAAGGCCCTTGCCATACATAGGCCTTACTTTATTAAGTAAAACACTGTAAACGTAAGAAACAAACTTTTTTCTTTATAAATTACCTACTCTCAAGCATTCCATTATAGAAGCACAAAATTCCTCTATTATATCTATATCAATTAATCTCTATATATCTAAGACTCACCAGGGAGATGGTGAAGGAATGCAGACATTGAAGAAGAGCAGAAGAAACACAAGAGCTAAAACTAAAGGCTTAGTGAAGGGCTCCTGGCCACATATAAAATGAAGGAATTAGACAAAATATAACCAGTTTCTCATGCCCATGATGATTGCAATGATGGTGACCCTGAATCATGTACATATACATATACATATACATATACACATACACATAAATATATATCATATGCACACAGATACTTAATATAATATATATCCTATAATATACATGCATATGCATATATAAGCATTACATACATATAGGTCATATACTATATCTATAGCATCCACAGTAATTTTGTGTCATCTTAGTGTAAAACCATTCTCCTACTACCTAGTGCATTTTGACTTGTATTAGAAGATCCCTTAAAGTATATTTGTTGGAAGGAAAAAAACTTATCCAGGAACCATGGTCAGAAGCTGGTCTGGGCACTATTATTGTAAATGGTGTATCATGTGGATGCTGACTGTATGGTTAATGATTAGAGAACAAAACCACTATGTTCCACATACAGGGCCATGGCAGAAGAAAAATTGGAAAAATTCAGCTGCCTCTAATTGATATTATACAGCATCCTCTACCTAAGATCATATAAAGCACTGACAAGCCTTAATTTTCATCTCTGTGTGGCAGTGAATAGTAAGGATTCAGTACTCTTGCTTAAAAACTGCACGTATTAATACTGGTGACACAGTATTAAGTAATGTTCACAGAAAAAGTTAAAGTCATTTAGTCTGTTCTGCCTCGAAGCTATTGAGAGCTAGCTCATTCTAATGACTGAAACCATGGTTACATTTAACCTGATACAGGGGTACTAGGCACACTCTTCTGCCTGTAGTATCCGAGGGTTTCATCAGCCTGGGGAGGCAAAAGGAAATCACATCAAAGGAATTCACATTTTTCTGTTTTACACACCTCACTGCCTTTCTGCATCCAAATAAGATTTTCCTAAAATTGTTTGGCAGTTCTCAGAGTGTCATGTATGCAAGTCTAATGTGAAGCAACTCCTGTGGTTTACCTGTCTGAATCCCCATTGATGTGGGAAACATCCTGATTCCATGATTAGTACCTTGTTCTCTTGAAAACATTACTTCTCTTGCCAGGCCTATATTCCTTCTGTGTTTTCTTAGAATCTTTAAACGGAAGTCACCAGTGTCCTCTTCATATATAAGGCTTCCTCCCCTGCCTATACTGGTACCTAAAACAGCCTTGTAGAAATACTCCTATGATATCAACCATCTGTCTCTCTCCTTTGAACTGCAAGGCTTTTGTAGGATACACAAGAGAGAACACTAGAGAGCTGGTGTTGGCTTCATACTCACCCCTATTCCCTTCAGCCCAGAGAAAAAGGTATTTGCAGTTTGTCTCCCTCTGCCTACCATACTATCCTCAATAGGGCTGGAATGAAGCAAGAACCATATAACCTATCACCATCCATAAAAACAAGAACCTCTGGCTTGTTGCAGGGTGTTTTTTGACTCACCCTGTAGAAGACTGAAACAAAATTGTGAGCTAGAATTTACAGACTGTATCACAGCAAAATTAAGCAGAATACATAGGAAATGGTGGCAAAGTAAAATATAACAGTCTTTTACTGACTTCTTTCTATGTATCATAGCAAATATGGATCAATTCTGTACTCAAGCAAAATCACTGATACCTAACTGCACATATACTCATGAGTGCACATATTAACATACAGTATTTATTTTTGTTCTCACTACTGTATTGTTGCTCCCAGCACACACAACACACAGTCTAAGATGGGTATCTTAGTTACTTTCATTGGTGACAAAACACCGTGACCTAGGGAATTTAGAAAAGAAAGCTTTAATGATGCAGTTCACAGTGTCAGAGGGTCAGAGTCCATGTCCATCATGGCAGGGAGTGCGGTGGGCAGACAGGCATGGCACTGGAGCAGTAACTAAGAGCTTACATTAGCTTCATGAGTATAAGGCAGAGGCAGAGAGAGTTGGCTGGGAATGGTGTGAATGTTGAAACCTCAAAGCCTAACCCAGTTACACATCTCCTGCAACAAGGCCACACATCTGAATTCTTTCCAAACAGTTTCACCAACTGGTGATGCAGCATTTCAAACCTAACAATCCTGCGGAGGCTATTCTTATTCAACTACCATAATGGGTAATCAATGCAGACATAAAAGGGGTGAATGGAAAGGAGACACTCTTCTGAGTGTCTGTTCTGTGTCAAGCTTGGTGGAAGGCACCATACAGGCTCTTTTGTTTGATCTTTTCAGTGCCCCAAGGCCTTTCCCTTTTGCAGATAAGGGGATGGCATCAGAGCTAGTGGCTGAGTTTCAGTTGCTAGTATTTTCCTCTTGGAGAGATAGTATGTAGTGACCAGATGCTGTGAAGTGAAGAGCTTTGAAAACAGTCTGAGACACTCAGCAATATTATCAGGTCTGTAAGAAAGTGCCTGTCACATTCAAATGAAATGGCTTACAAATAAACAGCAATGACACATATTCAAATACTCATGTAGAAATTTTGCAAATTTGAAGTTGGAGATTCATATATTTATAGTAATGTATTAAAATGCTTCCATCTAGATCCTTAAGTATGATTTAGGGAGAATGGGAGAAGTGAGAAGTAGAGAGGTTGACTAGCTGTCTGGAAGGAGCTAAGAGGTGGTGGCTATCTGTGCAAGAGGCTCCTGGGTGGGAGGGGCCAGTTGTGTAGTCTCAGTTTAAGTGAATGTCATAGTAAGATGCAGTAAAGTACTGGGTTTTTAAGCACAGTCTTAATTTAAATTCATTTTCCCAATCTTGCTGCTCAGTATGAGTCTCCAGCAGAGAACCATTTAATTTTGAAATTGAATAAAGTTCTATTGTCACACTCACCAAGCACATAATGTCTCCTTATGGGTAGTAGAATTCAAGTCAAATTTATATCCATTCACTCATGGAATGCATCTCTCTGTTGTTGGCAACTATGATTGATATTATTTCCATATTTTTCAAAGTCAGTTGAGTATCAAGGAAATTTATTCTTTTGTATAAATCCAACTGGTAATAAAGGCTTGGTTAGTGGTTCTTTCTGGAAAGTCTTGTCTGATCTCTTTCCAATTAACCCACTCAGTATTCCCTGCTCCTTTGATCTACTCTAGTGTCTTCTCTGAGGCCATCTTAGTCTGGGATATCTTTCTGTTCCTCTGTCCCCCCCCCCACTCCTACCTTAAGATGTTGTACCCACTCCCATTCCCTGCCCCCAACTCCTGCAAAGAAACAGTCTAGACAGGAAGCTATTGAAGAGAATGCTAAATATTTGTGATAGGAATGCTGAAGTATATCTATCTCTTCACAAATGGCTTCTGGAAGGGGTGGAGGTGGGAAGGACTGAGGTTTCTTTAAAAAGACGGCCAGTGAGAGTTTGACCATGCTCCTGTGAGTATGTGAGCCAGCATATATGGAACTTGGTATATATTTTTATTTTTGTCTTCCTTTTTGTGGAGCGGTCACTAGGATGGGGGTGGGTAGACCTGGGAGGACTGAGAACACAAAGTGATTGTGATTGAGGAGAATTATGTGAAATTCCCAAATAGTCAATAAAAGCATTATGTTGGGGGAAAAAAGATAACACCTTTTGTCTCAGAGGGAGGCGCTGCTTCAGATCCAGCCCTTCCCTTTGAGCAGCTTGTGATGAGTACTTATTAAATAGTAAAGCGGGGAGGCAGTGAAATCATTCCTGAGTTTTTCCTGCTGGGAGAGGAAATGTGACAGGACAGACAGCCTAACTTGCTGGCTGATTCTGTGATCCATCCATGCAGAGACATGAGAGTCCTAGAACAATGCTGTGATGCAGGCATGCCGATTTCTAAGGTGGAAAATAAGATACCCTGAAGAAAGCTGAGTCCAGGAACCATATCCTGGGGTTTCATTAAAATGGAAACAAAGCAAGAAAGAACTCGAATTCTTCCTGAGAGAACAATGACAGGATCATGAAGAACTTATGAAGTGACTGATTGAAATCCAGTGTATGAAATTCTCAAAGAATTAAAAAAAAAAACATGTAAGTGGATCCAAAACTTTTGACCAAAGATGAGAACTTGTGGTATAGTGTCTACAAGAACAGGGCTAAGTTTCTGGTTAGTGTGTTAATGTCAATTTTTGATACACATGAGGATTGAATATCAAACCTGACCTGAATGGCAGCTCTAGGGGTTTCTCTCAGAGCCAAATGGAGAGGACATTTTACTATCAGCCTGGGCAGGATGAACTGAATCAAGATCTGACAGACCAGGATCTGGAAATAGCTGGGATCTGTTAGACCTCCATTCTAGCCTGACAGAAAGTTGAGTCACCAGAGCTAGTCTTTGCCTCAAGAGAAAACCACCCCACCTGGTACTGCCATCGTGTTATAGGGTTGGGGATGGGTAATTCTTGCTACTCCAATGTCTTCCTCTTCCCAATCTGTACTTCTGTCTACAACAGAAACTTGACAGGAAACTGGAGTGTCATAGTGATGGGTGGTCCTGGAGTCATCTAGGGATCAGGGGAGGGTGAAGGAAAGAGCTAAGATGTCAGAGATGCCCAGCCTTCTTTTCCAAGTTTGCTACATGGGTCCTGACATGAGAATCCTGAAAAAGGTAGATCTAGGGTTGGCTTCTGTCAAGGGGATTTTATTACTGATAATACCAGAAAATAACTTCATTTAAACTACTTTCCTACTCCTGGGGCTATATCATCCTCCAGGAAACTAAAAATATGATGCTCAAATAAGTTGGTTTTACTGGAATGGATATTTATTATCTAAGACTTTGTTTCCTCATTTCAACCAGATACTGGGTTGTGATGAAACCTGGGTAGACAAAACTCTCTGGAGAGTTTTGCAGCTGGAGACCTTTTCCTGGTTCTGAAGTCTATGCTTGTTCCTTTAGGTCTGGGTGGTTTAAGTCCACTTTAGTAGTTCCGGATCTCTGTGGTGACTTCCAGTGCTCTTGGGGAAGGGAGCTTTGAGAGGACTTGGTACAGGCACTTGCTGGCAGAGGGAGCCTAAGGCAATGTGAACTCATCTGGGTGGCTCTCCATACTGGTCTTGTTCCCAATCCCCATTAGAAATAAATGTATTATATTGCATGCCTTACTGTGTATCTCTGTTTATTTTTCTGAGTTCCTTTGAAATACTTGGTTTTCTAAGAAGTAGCTCTTTTTTTAAATCAGGAAATCTCCTAATAAGCAATTTAAATCTCTATTTTAAAAAAAAAAAACAATTTGTATCCCACTAATTAAACATGTGTATACATGAATAAATAAGTATAGGAAATGATGGTGACTTCATCTTATTCCACGTGAGTGTGTTCTGATCCACAGAGTGGTTTAAAGTAGACATTCAGCAGTGGACATGGTTCTGACTCACTGCTTTGATTTCATAAATGTAATTATTCCAGACAGGTTAGAGTTGGTTGTGGACTGGAACACCTTTTCTACTTTATTTTTATTTATTTTGGAAAGTGGAAACGAATACAATGTTATAATTTTCATCTAAAAACCTCTACACCCTAGTTCCCTGTGATCCTTCATATGTGTGGAGGCCAGATGTTTGAAATCAATGTTCCATGCTTCCTCTGATTGCTCTAGGGAAGAATCCTCCCTTGCTTCCTCAGGTCCCTTGCAGCTCCCAATGAGCCTTAGTTTTCCTGGATGGTAGCAGCCTCGCTCTAGTTTCTTTCCTCTCTATCACATGGGTCTTTTCTGGGGGAGTAGGGAGGGTATTCTCCTTAATTATATAGAGATCATTTTTTGGTTTAGGGTATACGGTACTGGCTGGTTTTGTGTGTAAAGTTGACACAAGCTAGAGTTATCACGGAGAAAGGAGTCTCAGGTAAGGAAATGCCTCCGTGAGATCCAACTGTAATGCATTTTCTCAATTAGTGATCAGGCAGGGAGGGCCCATTGTGGGTGGTGCCATCCCTGGGCTGGTAGTCTTGGGTTCCATAAGAAAACACTCTGAACAAGCCAGGGAAAGCAAGCCAGTAAGAAACATCCCTCCATGGCCTCTGCATCAGCTCTTGCTTCTTCACCTGTTTGAGTTCCAGTCCTGACTTCCTTTGGTGATGAACAGCAGTGTGGAAGTGTAAGCTGAATAAACCTTTTCCTCCCTAACTTGCTTCTTGGTCATGATGTTTGTACAGAAATAGAAACCTAAGATATATACTATAATCTACTATGATCATACAATGCTCCTTAAATGGCTATATGTAAGGAAATTTTACTCTCAAGATCATTGTAGTTGGTAAAATAATGGTCCACTGACATGCTCCCCCAAAATTGTCTACCTAGCAGCACATCATGATGTAATCTTATTTCTTCTAGAACCAAGTAAGGATACATTTTTGTTGTTTTAAGTCACCGTATTTGTGGTAATTTTCTATAGCAAAAAAAAAAGCGAATACAGTCACGCTTTAGGATTCAAGGTAGTCATAGAGTAGGGAGAGGAAGCATTAGTCAGATACTTTGTACATACTGTGAGGAGAGCTGGCCAGTGTTACTCCACCTTTTAAGTAAAGTGGAAAAAATTCTAAAGGAAAGCAAAATAGGGTTTTCAGTATTTTTTTTAAGTTTTAGTTAAAAATAATTAAGTCTCTGGAAAATCACTTTTCTGAGCATGAAAAATCACAAGTATATCAGATTACATAAAGAACACTGCAGCGAAAAATGTGACCAACAACAATTTTGTCCCAGAACTCTGAATAGAAAGCTTTGAAAATACCCACCCTGGAGGAGGAAAGTTTGGAGACTTAGGTCATCCAAATTAGCTTGATAGTGCTGACTGGTATGTTCACTCTTGGTCCTGAGCCAGTAAATCTGTTCTTAGAAGAGAGATTCCATCCATTCATGAGTTGGAAGGCATCTACTGACAGCAGTTTCTTCGTGACCAGTTAAAGCATTAGTTAGAACTGATTCCATGAACTTCCCTCTGCAGTGTTTGGAAGGTAAGTTCCTTCCTTGATAGTATCTGAGGACTGAGCTTGGAGAAGGGAGTTGAATGAGCTTTTGCTCTGTAACACAAAGACTTAGGGACTTCCTGGATTTGTGAACTGGGAGGGACTTCTGTATAGTGATTTGTAGGTTTACTAGGATTTGTTAAGGAGGAAAAATAAGTTTTTCCCACATGACCAAACTATATGTGTTCATGTTTAATATAGTCATCAGTGTTTTTGTGAATGAAGTTAGCAGAGGATCTATATACATTATCAGTTATTGAAGAGATTACCCCAAAGGTGACCTTTCTGAATAATTAGCTTCCAAAATTATTTATCTAGAGTGGCAAGTCATAGATCAAATATTCAGGGCTGCCTGTAATATTCACAGTTCAATGCTGCAGAGAAAATTTGGGTTATTTATAAATATTTAAGAACTTCAAGGTATCAATATGCCAGTATTATGAAAAATATTTATTTTAAATTGTGTATATGTGGATTATGTGTTCATGAGGGTAGAAGGCATTGCATCCCTTGGAGTCATGTTGTGAGCTATCTTATGGTTCTAAGAAGTGAGCTCAAATCTACTATAAAAGCAACATTCATTCTTAACTGCTGAGAGGGAGGTCACATACCATTATTAAATGCCAACACTCTTTTGAGCACAGGCTGTTGGATCCAGCCCTTGAATCAATTCTGATTCCAAGGTGATGATAGGAAACAAGAGGAAAGAGGGTCATGAGAAGACCAGAGATGTTTCTGGTTGTTTACAAGGAAGAAATAAAGGGAGGAAAGAGACAGAATAAAGGCATGGAAGGAGCCAACAAAAGGGAAGAAGGAAGACTCGGGAAGGATGGTGTGCCTAGGGCTGAGTCATCTGGGCCTAGCTCAGCACCACTTGCCTCCAAGACACTGTCCTTTCTTCCCTGGGATGTCCTCACAGGCCAAGCCTCCTGCTTGACAGTATGCAGTGATCATCTGTGCATCCTCTGACAGAGTAGGCACACTGAGATATTATTGAGACATTGCAGATCACCCAGGAGTTGCATATTGGTTCTGAGGGAGGGCAGTAATCAGCTAGATACTGTCTCCCCCATCCCCCACCGCTGTCTGGCCCTCCCACTGTGTTCTCTATTTCTTCCTAGAAAACCCTGTATAGGTTTACAGACATAATTTTAAAAATTGAATTTATAAATGTAAACTCCAATCTTAGCTTTGTACTGATCTGATACCACTGTTGGAAAATTCCACACTCAACCTCATGAGACAAGTCAGAATGACAGAACTCTAAAAATATAGTACAAAATTACCTTCAGCAAACACGCTGAAGATATAGACAAGTTTTATGTTTAGAATTGAGATGAATCACAAAAAAAATCCCCTTATGTCTATGTAAATATAAAATTTAAAAAGTCTGAAATTGGAAAACTTCTGGTCCCAAGCATTTAAAATAAAGGATACCCAACCTGTTCTCCAGCCTGGACAGATTTCTGAGGAAGCTCACTCCTTTGCTTCCTGAGCACCAGAGTTTGCTCCCTAACTTAACCTCTTCTGTTTCTTTTTCCTTATCTGAGAATATTGTTAGGTTGACAGTACAGCCTTGTCTTTCCATTGCTCAGTCTCTGGTGCCAAACAGTGTTCTAAGTATGAGCTGGGCTTTGGCTTAAACATCTGCTTAATGCAGGATGGGAGGGTGTAAATTATTACTATTAGTGACTCATTTATACTCTAGAATTTGAAGTGCTTCATACGTCAGCATCTCTTATTTAGAACACCCTATCAGGAGTCTCAGTGAGAATTATTCCCAGGTATCTGGGGTCCCCTAAAGGAGACTTTAAGCCTTCGGGTAATTATGAGGATCTTTGCTGATAGAAGCCCAGAACTCCACTCAGGACATTAGTGGGACATCTGGGGAGCCAGTGACAGTTACAGTGAACAGCTGATATCTTAGGTAGCATAATAGGTGAGTTTTTGGTTTTTTGTTTGTTTGTTTGTTTGTTTGTTTGTTTGTTTTTGGTATTTCGAGACAGGGTTTCTCTGTATAACCCTGGCTGTCCTGGAACTCACTCTGTAGACCAGGCTGGCCTCGAACTCAGAAATCTGCCTGCCTCTGCCTCCCAAGTGCTGGGATTAAAGGTGTGTGCCACCACCACCCGGCAATAGGTGAGTTTTAAGGCACTGATAAAATTACTATGCATTTGAGTAACTATTCAAGGAAGAGACGCAGATCAAAAGTTTGTATGTGGAGTGTACTCTGAAAATGTTCTGCTGAATCTCCTCTGTAAGATACAGAAATTTCTTTTTAAAAATCCTATTTACTTTTAGTCATAATACTTTATAAATGGTTTTCATACTACAAAAGGAAGGATATATATATATATATATATGTTATATATGAATGCATATATACAAATACATGCAGATAAACACTCCCTAATATCTTCCATGTGATACATACTGACAATATATCTATACATAATAATACCCAGTTAATGGGGAAGACCCTTGAGGACATCGGTACAGGGAGAAAGTTTCTGAACAGAACACCAATAGCGTATGCTCTAAGAGCAAGAATTGACAAATGGGACCTCATAAAATTACAAAGTTTCTGTAAGGCAAAGGACACCATCAAGAGGACAAATCGGAAACCAACAAATTGGGAAAAGATCTTCACCAATCCTACATCAGATAGAGGGCTAATATCCAATATATATAAAGAACTCAAGAAGTTAGACTCCAGAAAACCAAACAACCCTATTAAAAAATGGGGTACAGAGTTAAACAAAGAATTCTCACCTGAAGAACTTCGGATGGCGGAGAAGCATCTTAAAAAATGCTCAACTTCATTAGTCATTAGGGAAATGCAAATCAAAACAACCCTAAGATTTCATCTTACACCAGTCAGAATGGCTAAGATTAAAAATTCAGGAGACAGCAGGTGTTGGAGAGGGTGTGGAGAAAGAGGAACACTCCTCCACTGCTGGTGGGGTTGCAAATTGGTACAACCACTCTGGAAAGCAGTCTGGCGGTTCCTCCGAAAACTGGGCACCTCACTTCCAGAAGATCCTGCTATACCACTCCTGGGCATATACCCAGAAGACTCCCCACCATGTAATAAGGATACATGTTCTACTATGTTCATAGCAGCCCTATTTATAATTGCCAGATGCTGGAAAGAACCCAGGTATCCCTCAACAGAAGAGTGGATGCAAAAAATGTGGTATATCTACACAATGGAGTACTATTCAGCCATTAGAAACAATGAATTCATGAAATTCTTAGGCAAATGGATGGAGCTAGAGAATATCATACTAAGTGAGGTAACCCAGACTCAAAAGGTGAATCATGGTATGCACTCACTAATAAGTGGATATTAACCTAGAAAACTGGAATACCCAAAACATAATCCACACATCAAATGAGGTACAAGAAGAAAGGAGGAGTGGCCCCTGGTTCTGGAAAGACTCAGTGAAACAGTATTCAGCAAAACCAGAACGGGGAAGTGGGAAGGGGTGGATGGGAGGACAGGGAAAGAGAAGGGGGCTTACGGGACTTTCGGGGAGTGGGGGGGCTAGAAAAGGGGAAATCATTTGAAATGTAAATAAATTATATCGAATAAAAAAATGACTTCACATCTGGAAAAAACAAACAAACAAAAAAAAATTCTAATAACAGAACAACAGTAAGTTTAGTCAAGTTATAGAGTATAAATAAGGTCCATATTTAAAAATCAACTGTCCTACTGTAAATTAGCAATGAACCATTCCAATAGCAAAATTAAAGGAAACAATTTCATTGACAATTTTATTGTCAGTGAGAATAAAACATTTCCAGACACACACAAAAAAAATAATAATAATACCCAGTTAAACTAATGGGCAGGTCTGTCTAGAGAAGCTATTTTAACAAGATACTTTAAAAGCTAGACCACTGGTAAAATAGCTTTATTTTAGGCATCAAGGTGAGCTGTAAAATGTGGTTTCAATGTTGTTTATTTTTAATGACTGAAAATACCTTGGTGAGAATCTAGGGAGACTTGTTTTAAATTCATGGATCTATTGAAATATTTTGGTAAAAAGCAAAATAATTTGATTTGGTCTCTTATTAGCAAAACACTTTTATAATTCAAAGATGTGAAGTAAACCAATTAAAAATGGGTGATGTGGGCTGGAGAGATGGCTCAGCGGGTAAGAGCACCCACTGCTCTTCCAAAGGTCATGAGTTCAAATCCCAGCATCCACATGGTGGCTCACAACCATCCATAAAGAGATCTGACACCCTATTCTGGTGTCTGAAGACAGCTACAGTGTACTTACATATAATAAATAAATAAATATTTAAAAAAAAATGGGTGATGTATGTTATGCAATTTAATTTGTTGCCTATGCACCAACTGAAATTCTATGATTTAGAAATCTTCTTATTCATATTCATAGTGGGAATGTCAGTTTTTTACATTTTCATTTTGAGTCTGGGTCTTGCTCTGAAACAGGCTGGCCTAGGGCTTCGTGAATGACTCATACTGGCCTTGAACTAAATTCTCTACCCTCAGCTTCCTCAGTTCTAGGATTGCAGGTCCATTCCCCATGCCTGTCTGAATTTAAGATTTTAAACCATTTCTCATAACTCCTGTAACTGAACATCTTTTTTATTATAAATTACCTTGTAAGAATAAAGCCTTATGTAGTTACAAAACTAACAACATTCAATGGGGTTGTGTGTGTGTTGGCTAGGTTTTGTCAAGTTGACACAGATGGCAGTCACTTGGAAAGAGTGACTCACTTCAGTTGAGACATTGCCTCCTGTAGATTAGCCAGTGGTCTTGTCTTGATTGTTAAATGTTAAAAGGGACCTGCATGTTGCAGGTGGGGCTATCCCTATGCAGGCTAACTTGTGCTGTATAAGAAAGCTAGCTGAGCAAGCTAGGGGAAGTGAACCTGTAAG
Source organism: Apodemus sylvaticus (assembly GCF_947179515.1). Taxonomy (NCBI): domain Eukaryota; kingdom Metazoa; phylum Chordata; class Mammalia; order Rodentia; family Muridae; genus Apodemus; species Apodemus sylvaticus. The sequence continues at coordinate 81,315,642 of NC_067473.1, read as the reverse complement.
AGACATTTCTCCTTGGCTTCTGCTTCAGTCTCTGTCTTGATTGAGTCCCTGCCTTGGCTTCTGTTGACAATATAAGCAGTAAACCAAATATTGCCCCTCCCCATTGTTTTTGGTCAGAGTTTCATCACAACAAAGAAGAAACTAGGGTGGCATGTGTGTGGCTGTATGTGTGTGTACATGTGTGTGGGAGTGGGAAGTCAACCTCAGGTGTTATTTCCTAGTACCCAACCAGACAGACACCTTGGCTTTGGAGAAAGGCTCTAGCTCTGGTCTCTGAGGCTGAGTCAGCCTCAGACTGCTGGGCTAGTGAGCCTAGGCCTACCCACATCCTCCCTTGGAGCTGGAGTTACAAGCAGGGCCACATGCCTGACTCTCCCTCTCCCTTTTAATATCAGTCCTGTAGTTCAAACACAGGTTCTTAGCATCTTACTGACTAACCTCTCCTTCCAGTCTTCAGTGTTTCTAGCATTCAGTGAAACAGAAAAGGCTGAAAACTAATGAACTTTCTTGGCTTAGGGATATAGATCAATGGTAGAGCTCGTCTTAGCAGGTATGAAAGCCTGTGTTCAATCCCTCACACTAAAGAAATAAATATCCAAAGTCCCAAGAATCAATATAGCTTTCCAAAGTTATTTGTATTACAATTCCTGAAACCTATAAGTGTTATCCCCATACTCCCATGTAACCAAAAGGAATTTGCATCTTAAAGTCTTAGAGATATAGATGTGGGATAACTATGCTGGATTATCTGTATGGGTCCATCGTAACAGCAAGGGCTATTATAAGAGGGTGACATAAGTGTGAGGGACACAAGAGATTAGAGAATACTCTGATGCATGTCTGACTGCACCTGCAAGAAGCTATAAACCAAAGAATGAAGATGGGCAGTAACAAATGGATACAGTTGGTAAGGAAGCAAGCCGGGTACAAGTCTCACTGTGGTCTTGATCAGGAGTCAAAACCTATTTACAGATCATTTTCTAGAGTTCTAACACCCAGGTCTCATGAAATGTAGGAAAAATATAGTAATCTTGCTACATAGATTGAATCCCTTAGAGATTCAAACACCTGGAAGTGGCAGGCAGATTCAAAGTATGTGTGTGAATATTAGCCACCGTAACTATAATAATTTAATAGAAATGAAATCAAATTTAAGTCATCTGCACATGCTAAGTCTTTAAGGCCCTTGCTTCCTTGAATTAAATATAATGTATTAAAATTAATTACTTCCTATATTACTCATCCTGAGTTCTTGAGATTCACATTCTCCCTATGACTCACCTAGAACTTCATAGTGAATTAGACTTGTCCAGCCCTGGGAAATAAGCAGAGCATAACAAATATGGCTACATGCAGCCAATTTCTGGCTGACTATAAGTCTCTTGTTCAGCCTAACAGAGGAGAGCTGACAGCCATGGTGCTTCCTTTCTGAAGGCTGAACAAGAGTGAAGAAGAGGGAAGATCTATTTGGGAGTTTTGTGCTGCTGATCTTATGAAAATTTGACACAAGCTAGACTCATCTGAAAGGAGGGAACTTCAATTGAGGAGATGCTTCCATTAGATCCAGCTGTGGGGCATTTTCTTAATTGGTGATTGACTGGGGAGGCCCTAGCCCATTGTGGGCTGTGCTGTCCTTGGACTGGTGGTCCTGGGTTCTATAAGAAAGCAAGCTGAGCAATCCATGGGAAGCAAGCCAGTAAGTAGCACCCCTTCATGGTCACCTCCTGCCTCCAGGTTCCTCCTTTGTTTGAGCTCCTGTCCTAACTTCCTTTGATGACGAACAGCAATAAATCCTTTCCTCCCAAACTTGCCTTTTGGTTGTAGCAATAGAAACCTTAACTAAGACAAACTCCTTGCTAGGACAGATCACTGAGGTGGTGTTAATGTCCTTCCCTTCACTGTTAGGCTCACATAAGTATTGGTCATCCCATCACAGGTCCTGAGGTGGGCACTGGCACCCATGTCCCATAACCAGGCAGCACTGAGTATGCCCTACTTCCTTTCTTTGTCTGTGGCTCATGCTTGGGACAAAAAAAAAATCTTATCTCTGTTCTTTTCAGGTCTCAGAGCAAGACTTGTGAATATTTTCAGATATTTTTATGAAAATAACACTTAGAGCAAGTACTATAAGCATGGGGACTATCAGTGCTGTGGTTACTCACATCTGAGTTTTAGGATCAGTCTATCTGGGTTGGAACTCTGGCTCTGCTGTGCAATGGCTAAGTTACAGTGGACATCTATTTTCTTGCCCTGGGTGGATGCTGCTTCAAGGGCAGCATAATGATGCTTTCTGTCATATGATGGAGGAATGAATGAGTTGATATGTAAAAACCTAGCACATCATTATAAAACAGCTAATGTTGAATTATTTAATCTCTGTTTGCATTCATTTTAGTAATGTAAACTATATTGAGAGTCTACTGTGGGTAGCTGATTATACCAGCGATGTGTTTAGTGCCCCCCCCCAAGTATGCTGAAAACTGAATTTCTAGTGTGGAAATATTAAGAAGTGGGGTCCACTGGTACTTAGGTCATTAAGGCTTCTCTCTCATGAGAATATTGCTGCTGACTACTACTACTACTACTACTACTACCACTACTACTACTATTATTACTACTAATACTACTGTTATTATTAAACAGACTGTTTTGCCATATAATACATCTTGAGCATATTTTTCCCTCCCGTCTCTTCTCCAAGCTACCTCCCTCCCTTCTCTCCCAGATCCACCCCCTCTACATCTCCTTTCAGAAAAGAGCAGGCTTCCTTAAGCAGGCCTCAAGTTAAGAAAAAGAGACCAGAATAAAACATTACAAAGCAAAATACAGTAACACAAAGCAAAAGCCTTCACACAGAACTTGGAGAATGCAACCCAATAGGAGGAAGAGTCCCAAGGACAGGCAAAATAGAAACACACAAAGACACCAAGCTAACAACCATACCATATATGTAGAAGACCTGATACAGACTCCTGTAGGCCTTGTGCTGGCTGCTTCAGTCTCTGTGAGCCCATGTGTGTCTTGCTTATTTGATTCAGTGGGGCATGTTCTTCTGGTGCCCTCTATTGTTTCTTAACAAACTCTAGTCATTTGATTTTACTAATGAAGAGTCAGGAGCCAGATGCTGGGGTGAAAACCACTTTCAAACTTCCTGTTTGTTCCTCCCTTCTACTTCCTGTGTTCCTTTCTATCCATCTGACTTCCTCTTACTCTCTGGTTTTTTTTCTTAATAATTCTATGTTCACTTCCTTTCAATAGGGTGCTTGCTCTGCCTCTTGACTTATGATTGACTTTATTTAATTCTGTTTATAATGTTCAAGCAGAAGGCTCTTGGATTAAAGGGGTGTGCTAAGGTTGAGTGAGTCATATCACAACTAAAAACAGGTTTTCCAATAAATAACACAATCTTGGGATTCACAGTGTGATCAGATATCCTGCAGCAGTCCTCCATCCCTTCTGACTGCTGCAATTTTTCTGCCTCTTCTTATGTTAAGATTCTTCATGTTTGGAGGAGAGGGACCTGATGGGAGGCCTCCATTTTAGACTCATTCTTCACATAATGTCTGGCTGTGGATCTCTGCATTCACTCCCACCTGCTTCTGGAGGAAGCTTCTCTGATGACAACTGGACAAGGCACCAATCTACTAGAGAAGCAGAAGACCATGGGCAATCATTTTACTTACTTTGTTCCATTTAGACAAGTCATATTTGGGACTACCCTAGATCTATGGGCTATCCAGTCTCTTGTTTCTAGACATTCAAGAAATATTACTAGGCATAGGCTCTCTTTCCTTGAGTGGATCTGAAGTTCATCAGACATTTGTTGGCCTTTCCAATAAGTTTTGTTCCAAGATTGCCCCAACACACACTGCAGGTGTGGTAAACTGTAAGTCAAAGGCTTTGTGGCTAGGTTGATACTCACATTTCTTTTGTTATAGCCTATACAGTAAGAGTAACTTCCCACACCAAAGAAACTAGAATTTTGGGGTGAAGGCTCTATGCAGGCATCGGCTTAATTCAATGAGCTGTGTGGATATCCTCCACAAGCCCCCTACTTCCTCTCAGTTTGAGAAGAGCTGACTCTTAGAGTCAACATGGGTTGTTTAGGGATCTCCACAGGACACACTTGGCCAACAATTCAATCAAGTACAACCTGACTGGAAGATTTACCTGGCTATCAGCAATGACTAACTCATACTCCATACCTCCCATTAGTAGCAATCCTCATTAGGATCACCATCATAGATTTCAGGAAGTTTCCATGGCATAAGTTAACATTATTGCCTCTCTACCATGATTCCTGATTCTAGCCACCATTTCTCCCTGCACTTTCCCTCTGTCCCACCTACCCTGACACCTGATCTCTCCTTCTTCCATTCCGATCTGCCCCCAATCTGCCAGCAAAATCTATTATATTCCCCTTCCCAGCAAGATCTATCATATCTCCTAGAGTCCTCCTGTTTACCTAACATGTTTGAGTCTGTGGATTGTAGCTTGATTATTATATACTTAACTCCTACTAGCTGCTTACAATGAATACATGCCATTTTTGTCTTTCTGGGTCTGGGATACTTGAATGAGGATGATTTCTTTTACTTGCATTCTTCTGCTTGCAAATTTCATGCTATCTTTTTTTTTTAAGGTGGGTAATACTCCATTGTATAAATGTGCTATATTTTCTTTGTCCATTCTTCAGTTGAGAGGCCTCTTGGTTGTTTCCAATTTCTGACTTTTATGAATAATGCCACCGTGAAAATGGTTGAGCAGTTCTTTTATTGTTCAGGAAGTTTTAGGTATCCTGGTTTTTTGTTGTTTCCTTATGAAGATGAAAATTGTCCTTTCAACATCTGTAAAGAATTGTGTTGAAATTTTGATAGGGATTGCATTGAATCTATAGATTGTTTTTGTTAGGATGGGCATTTTACTACTTTAATCCTACTGATCCATGAACATAGATTTTTCAATCTTCTGATATCTTCTTCAAGTTCTTTCTTCAAAGATTTGTTTTTATCCTATAAGTCTTTCATTTGCTCGGTTAGCTTACAGGAAGATATTTTGGATTATTTTTATTATTCGAGGCTGTTTTGAAAGGTGTTAGTTCCTTGATTTCTTTTTCAGTATATTTGCCATTTATAGAAGGAATACCAATTGTTTTTAATCTTATTTATTTATTTATTTATTTAATCTGTATCCTACCACTTTGTTGGAAGCATTTATCAGATGTAGAAGTTATCTGGAGAAACTTTTAGGTTCACTTTTGTATTCTATCATATAATCTGCAAATAATGATACTTTGACTTCTTCCAATTTGAAACCCCTTAATCTCCTTCAGTTGTGTTATTGCTCTAGCTAAAATTTCAAGTACTATATTGAGTAAAGATGAAGAAAGTGGACAACCTTGTGTTGTTCCTGAATTAGTGGAATAGTTTTGAGTTTCTTTCCATTTAATTAAGTATTGGCTATGGGCTTGATATGTATTGGCTTTATTTTGTTTGAATATGTCCTTTGTATCCATAATCTCTCCAGGACTTTTATCATCAAGGGTTGTAAATTTTGCCAAAGGCCTTTTCTGCAACTAATGATATGATTGTGTGTTGTTATTGATTTTCAGTTTGTTTATATGGATTACATTTACTGATTTTCATATATTTAACCATTTCTGAATCTCTGGAATAAAGTCTACTTGATCTTGGTGGATGATCTTTGATGTGTTCTTGGATTTGGCATGTATATATTTTATTAAGATTCTTTGTATCTGCATCTTTGTTAATAAGGAAAAGTGGTCTGAAATTCTCTTTCATTATTAGTTCTATGTACTTTGGAGATCAGGGTAAATGTGGCCTTATAAATGAATTGGCTAATGTTTCTTCTGTTTCTATTTTGTGGAATAATTTGAGGAGTATTAAGTCTAAGTCTTCTTTGAATCTCTGGTAGAATTGTATGCTAATAGTAGTTTGCTATGGGCTTTGTTTTTATTGTGAAACTTTTAATGACTACTTTTATTTCATTAGGGGCCCTCTCTAAAATGTAGGGTTTGCCTATCTTGTTGGTTTTCTCAAACCAACTTTTTATTCTTTGTATTGTTATCTTTGTTTCTATTTTATTGATTTCAGCCCTCAATTGGATTATTTCTTGCCATCTATTCCTCTTGAGTATGCTTACTTATTTTTACTGTACAGCTTTCAGGTGTACTGTTAAGTTTCTAGTATGAGATCGCTCCAATTTTTTTCCAAGTCTCTTTTTTTCATGTAAGCAATTTTTTGAACTTTCCTCTTATCACTGCTTTAATTGTGTCCCATAAGGTTCATTATGTTATTATATAAACATTGAATTGAATCCTATAAAGTCTTTAATTTCTTTATTTTTATCTTCACCAAGTTTCCATTCAATAGAGAATTGTTCAATTTCCATGAATTTGTAAACTTTCTGTTGATTCTGTTTTTGATATCTAACTTGATATTCACCATGGATTCATTGTAGTCTGATAGGATACAGGGGTTATTTCCATTTTCTTATATCTGTTGAGACTTGCTTTGTGTCCAAGTGTATGAAGAAAGTTCCATGACATGCAGAGAAGAAGGTATATTCTTTTGTGTTTGGGGAAATGTTCTGTAAATATATTAGGTCCATTTGGTTTATATCTTCTGTTAGTTTTAGGATTTCTCTGTTCAGTTTTTGTGTGGATAGCCTGTCTGTTGGTGAGAATTGGGTAAGGAAATCTCCCACTATCAGTGTGTAAGGATCAGTATATGATTTAAAGTTCATTTTACAAAAGGCGGTGGCCTTGTGTATGGGACATATATGGTAAGAATTGAAGTGTTGGACTGGAGAGATAGCTCAGTGCTTAAGAGCACTGATTGTTCTTCCAGAGGTCCTGAGTTCAACTCTCAGCAATCACATGGTGGCTCAGGACCTTCTGTAATGGGATCTGATGCTCCCTTCTGGTGTTTCTGAAGACAGCTACAGTGTACTCATATATAAAATAAATAAATCTTTAAAAAAATTGCAATATCATCTTAGTATATTATTCCTTTGATGAACATGTGATATCCTTCTCCGTCTCCTTTATTAGTTTTGGCATAAAGTATGTTTTGCCAGATATTATTACTATACCAGCTTGGTTCTTATGTCCATTTCCTTGAAATATCTTTTTCCAAACCTTTAAAGTAATGTTTATCCTTGATGTTGAGGTACAGCAGAAGGATGGATCCTGCTTTTGCATTCATTCCATTTTTGATTGATGAATTGATATTCAGACTATTGAAGTTTGAGAGATGCTGATGACCAATGATTGTTGATTTCTGCTATTTTGTTGTTGTTTTTTGGTGGTGGTAGGGTGTGTGTGTGTGTTTATTTTATTTTGATTTTGCTGAAGTGAGGTTATTTATTTCCTATGTTTTTTTTTGTCTTTTTTTATTGATATATTTTTTTATTTACATTGCAAATGATTTCCCCTTTTCTGGGTCCCCACTCCCCGCAAGTCCCATAAGCCCTCTTCCGTCCCCCTATTCTTCCCATCCACCCCTTCCCACTTCCCTGTTCTGGAATTCCCCTATACTCTTGCACTGAGTCTTTCCAGAACCAGGGGCCACTCTTCCATTCTTTTTGGACATCATTTAATTTGTGGATTATGTCCTGGGTATTCAAAGTTTCTAGGCTAATATCCACTTATCAGTGAGTGCATACCATGATTGATCTTTTGAGACCGGGTTACCTCACTTTCCTATGTTTTTATGGGTGTAGTTAACTTTGTAAGTTGGAGTTTTCTTTCTATCTCTAGAGATGCATTTATGGGCAGTTATTTTTTAAATCTGACTGTTATCATGGAATATCTCATTTCCTCCATGTATAGTAATTCAAAGTTTTGCAGGGTATAGCATGGTCTTTGATGGTATCTGTGGTCCCTTAGAGTCTGCAGCATATTTTCTCAGTCCCTTCTGGCTTTTAGATTCACCACTGAGAAGTCAGGTGCAATTTTAATAGGTCTGCCTCTATATGTTACTTGGTCTTTTGCAACTTTACAGTCTTTTTTTCTTATGTATGTTTAGTAGTTTGATTTCTGTGTGGTGGTGGGGATTTCTTATTCTGATTCAATCTATTTGATGTTCTGTATGCTCCTCGTATCTTTATAGGCATCTCCTTCTTTAAGTTAAGAAAGTTTTTCTTTATGTTTTTGTTGAAAATATTTTTGGGGCCTTTGAACTGGGAATCTTCTTCCTCTATTGCTATAATTTTTAAGTTTGGTCTTTTCATATTTTCCCAAATTTTCTGGATGTTTTATGTTGGAATTTTTTAGATTTAACATTTTCTTTTTCAGATATTCCCATTTCTTTTATTGTATCTTCAGTGTCCAAGATTATCTCTTTCACATCTTATATTCTGTTGGTGGATCTTGTCTCTGCATACTGTTAGAATTCCTAAAGTTTTTCATTTCTAGAATTCCCTCAACTTGTATTTTTCTTTATAGATTCTATTTCCATTTTCAGTTCTTGAATAGTTTTATGTTCTGCAACTGTTTGTTTGTTTATGTTAGCTTTCTTTAAGGGATTTACATTTTTTTCTCCAATTATTTTTGTTTTTCTGGCTTCCACTGAGGAACTATTCATTTTTTTCCAATTGTTTGTCTGTGTTTTTCTGGATTTCTTTCTGGGATTTTTAAATTTCCTCTTTAAGGACCTCTGTCATCTACCTATAATTGGTTCAAGATTTGATATAGTTTTGGTTTTTTATTTTATTTTTTCTATTAAAGTTGTCTCCTACTGCTGTAGGGATACTTGCCAGGAGGCTACTACAATTGTTACTCTTTTGAGGGACTGGCCTGGCCTGGCAGAGGGAAGCACAGATACAGGCAAGCACTTTAGAGATGGGCTTTGCAATAGCTGTTGTTGTGATTTCTTTGTTTCCTTGTTTTCTTGTTTCTTTGTTTTCTTTCTTTCCTTCTTCCTTCCTTCCTTCCTTCCTTCCTTCCTTCCTTCCTTCCTTCCTTCCTTCCTTTATTCATTTCTTCCTTTCTTTATTTCTTTGGTATGTAGGTAAGTGTTTGTAACATGTGAAGGTCAAAAGACAGCCCACAGGAGTCAGATCTCTCCTTCCACCTATGCACCCCAGGGTTCAATCTCAAGTTGCCATCAAACACCAGTAACTCTGACATACCTGGCATGAGTTTCACATAGTACTAGTTAAGGATGACTTCCTAAACCCAGTATTTAATAGAAACTATCTGCTAAATGCAGTTCACCTTTGTTTCTGGGTGATTACCCTTGGTTTAAATGTGAGAAAGCATAATTCTGTAATGTGAAGCCTAGATCATATGTTTTTCAGTAATATTGATGATTGAAACATCTGCCTAGGCAGAAATTGAAGTAATATGCAATTGACACTGCTTTATGTAGCTAATCTCAACCACTCTATATAAGAACCTTCAAGGAAGATGTAGTTTCACTCTACTTATGAGAAAAGCACAGCTCTTGTGAGGAGGTTAGGCAACTTAAATAGTAAAGTGACTGGTAAGTGGGGGAGCAAGATTTGAACTCAGATCTCGTGGTTGTGAATTATTTATTTATTTATTTATATATATATATATTTATTTATTTATATATTCATTTTATATCTTGTTCACTGTCCCCTCCAAGTCCCCCTTCCTTAATCCTTTCCCATATCCCCTCATCCCCTCTTCTCCTCTGAGAAGGTGGGGGTCCTCTGGGTATCCTCTCACCACAGCACATCAAATGTCTGCAGGGCTAGGTGCATCCTCTTCCACTGAGGGCAGACAAGGCAACCCAGCTAAAAGGCAATAAATAACTTTTTGGACAGCCCCTGCTCCAGTTATTTGGGACCCATATAAAGACCAAGCTGCCCATTTACTACATAAGTGTAGGAGCAAGGGCTAGGTCAGCCTGTGTATGTTCTTTAGATGGCGGTTCAGTTTCTGAGGGCCTGCAGAGTCCAGGTTAGTTGACTCTGTTGGTCTTCTTATGGAGTTCCTATCCCCTTAGAGGTTGCAATACCCGTTCCTGTTCTTCCCTAAGAGTCCCCAAGCTCCATCCACTGTTTGGTTGTGGGTGTCTGCATCATTCTGAGTCAGCTACTGAGGGGAGCCTCTCAGAGGTTAGCTGTGAGTCTTATTTTTTTTTATTGTTATTTTTTTTATTCGATATAATTTATTTACATTTCAAATGTTTTCCCCTTTTCTAGCCCCCCCCTCCCCAAAAGTCCCGTAAGCCCCCTTCTCTTCCCCTGTCCTCCCTCCCACCCCTTCCCAGTTCCCCGTTCTGGTTTTGCCAAATACTGTTTCACTGAGTCTTTCCAGAACCAGGGACCACTCCTGCTTTCTTCTTGTATCTCATTTGATGTGTGGATTATGTTTTGGGTATTCCAGTTTTCTAGGTTAATAACCACTTATTAGTGAGTGCATACCATGATTCACCTTTTGAGTCTGGGTTACCTCACTGAGTATGATGTTCTCTAGCTCCATCCATTTGCCTAAGAATTTCATGAATTCATTGTTTCTAATGGCTGAATAGTACTCCATTGTGTAGATATACCACATTTTTTGCATCCACTCTTCTGTTGAGGGATACCTGGGTTCTTTCCAGCATCTGGCAATTATAAATAGGGCTGCTATGAACATAGTAGAGCATGTATCCTTATTACATGGTGGGGAATCCTCTAGGTATATGCCCAGGAGTGGTATAGCAGGATCTTCTGGAAGTGAGGTGCCCAGTTTTCGGAGGAACCGCCAGACTGATTTCCAGAGTGGTTGTACCAATTTGCAACCCCACCAGCAGTGGAGGAGTGTTCCTCTTTCTCCGCACCCTCACCAACACCTGCTGTCTCCTGAATTTTTAATCTTAGCCATTCTGACTGGTGTAAGATGAAATCTTAGGGTTGTTTTGATTTGCATTTCCCTAATGACTAATGAAGTTGAGCATTTTTTAAGATGCTTCTCCGCCATCCGAAGTTCTTCAGGTGAGAATTCTTTGTTTAACTCTGTACCCCATTTTTTAATAGGGTTGTTCGGTTTTCTGGAGTCTAACTTCTTGAGTTCTTTATATATATTGGATATTAGCCCTCTATCTGATGTAGGATTGGTGAAGATCTTTTCCCAATTTGTTGGTTGCCGATCTGTCCTCTTGATGGTGTCCTTTGCCTTACAGAAACTCTGTAACCTTATGAGGTCCCGTTTGGCAATTCTTGCTCTTAGAGCATACGCTATTGGTGTTCTGTTCAGAAACTTTCTCCCTGTACCGATGTCCTCAAGGGTCTTCCCCAGTTTCTTTTCTATTAGCTTCAGAGTGTCTGGCTTTATGTGGAGGTCCTTGATCCATTTGGATTTGAGCTTAGTACAAGGAGACAAGGATGGATCAATTCGCATTCTTCTGCATGCTGACCTCCAGTTGAACCAGCACCATTTGTTGAAAAGACTATCTTTTTTCCATTGGATGTTTTCAGCCTCTTTGTCGAGGATCAAGTGGCCATAGGTGTGTGGGTTCATTTCTGGATCTTCAATCCTGTTCCATTGATCCTCCTGCCTGTCACTGTACCAATACCATGCAGTTTTTAACACTATTGCTCTGTAGTATTGCTTGAGGTCAGGGATACTGATTCCCCCAGATTTTCTTTTGTTGCTGAGAATAGTTTTAGCTATCCTGGGTTTTTTGTTGTTCCAGATGAATTTGATAATTGCTCTTTCTAACTCTGTGAAGAATTGAGTTGGGATGTTGATGGGTATTGCATGGAATCTGTATATTGCTTTTGGCAAAATGGCCATTTTAACTATATTGATCCTGCCGATCATGAGCATGGGAGGTTTTCCCATTTTTTGAGGTCTTCTTCCATTTCCTTCTTCAGAGTCTTGAAGTTCTTGTCATACAGATCTTTCACATGTTTGGTAAGAGTCACCCCAAGATACTTTATACTGTTTGTGGCTATTGTGAAGGGGGTCATTTCCCTAATTTCTTTCTCAGCCTGTTTATCCTTTGAGTGTGAGTCTTATTTTTATTCTTCCATCATACATTGTTACTTTTCTTTGTAAAAATATTTTTTCTTTTGTCAACATGTTTATTTGGTATGCAAGAATGAGAATATACTTTTATTCTTCTGCCTGTCTTCCATAATGGATTACATCTTTGTTAGTTTCAATACATTCTTCCTAATAATTACTTTATAGTAGTCAGAGACAGATCCAATTGGTACAACATGGACATTTTGATGCAACTGCAGATGCCCTTAGTATCTTCAAGGAATTTACTGACATTAAAATAACTGGTTGCTTTAGAGGTACACAAGAAGATACAACTAATTTTATCCATGGGGTTTGAAAAAAAAACTTCTTAGAATAGAAAGATAAGGTTAAATTGAACCCTTCCTTTGATGTTTTGCCAGCAACTGTAGTTACGAAGGTTCCAGAGCAGATAGCAAAATGAGGTGGGGGCAATGAGCAGTCCTAGACACTGCAGGGTTCTGACTGGATAGAAAGGAGTGTGGCCCAGGTCAGAGAGATGGCTAAACACGGTGCTAACAAAGAAAACATTTGAGTCTCCTGCAAATGGTCCTTCATGCTCCTTATGGACTTAAGCTTAACTGTCAAGAAATCAGTCAGACCCCACTTAAGACTTTTCATTTGAAATCAGATTTTTAGAGGACCAATTGATATATTGTAAAATCCACATAAGTGCACAATTCATTACTTTTTTTTCTGTTAATTCACAGACTTTTGGCACCACCACCACAACACTTTGGGTAAATTTTATTACCCTCCAAAGTCCTATGTTCCCTAGCTCTCCATTTCACTCTTTAAATTTTAAACATTAGTTTTTACATTCCATTAAAGAACCCTTAGGTTTTCATCAATAAGAGATTCAGAAGATACAAGCTCAGTGGCTAGGATATTTTTAATTGCTTTCTTCCCACTTTCTTTCTATAAAGGTTGTATGTATTGCATTGATTGAAAATGTCCCCTAAGACTTGCCTATAGGCTTTCTTTCTTTTTTTTTTCTGTGTCGTCACCTTTATTTTTTATTTATTTATTTTTATTAGTTATTTTATTTATTTACATTCCATCCATTGCCATTCCTCCTGGTCCCCCCTCCCACAGTTCTTCATCCCCTTCCCCCTCCCTCCTGCCCCCTAGAGGGTACATGCTTTCTGATGAATACATTTTCTCAACTGAAATTCTTCCCAGATGACTGTAACATGTGTCAAGTTGACCAAAAAAAAAAAAAAAAAAAAAAAAAAAAAAAAAAAAAAGAAAAAAGAAAAAAGCCAACAACAACTAACTAGCATGCTGGCTTATGGGTCCGTCACTCTCACAATCAGAAGGTACTTCATCTATGTCCTAGTGTGTGCTACGTATAGCCAAATAGAAGTTTGGAAGATACTATGGCTCCTGGAGCAGAGAATGCTGCTTCTGATGCTTGAGCTCTGACTTAGTCTTTCCTGGGCCACCTGCAAAGAAAGAAGCACAAACTTGAGTCGTTTTTCTTGTTTATATAAGTGGTCAGGGGGATATGGACCTCTGTGCTGTTCTTTAGGCTTGCCTGCCTTCCTCTCACTTCAAACCTCCTATTGTGACTGCTTTTTATATGGTCATTGTTCTTAACAGGGAAGACAAAGCAGAGTCTATGTAGTTTGAAACTCGAAACTTTACATTCATCTAGAAATCTAATGACACCGTTTCATGATGAAATGGACCTATGAGATAGTTAAGGGTGATGCTGTTCATAGTACATCTCTCTATCATAGCTCAGGATATCAGGAACCAGTGATGAGGAAGGGCCTTTGTTTTGTCATATGAATACAAGAGAGTGAGCAGTGTAGGACTTTAGAGCTAGGATTTAGAGATACTGGCTTTTATTCTGATCTCTGCCCAGTGGTTTCACTTGGAATTTTTGCATCATTTCAAAGTAGGGCATCTAATGTATGTTAATTGTCTACAGCTTCCATAAACATAAGAGCACAGACTAGAGACTTGCATAGCATCTACTTATCTTCTAACAATTCTAGAAGTCCAAGAGGCATCTTCTTGAGTCTACATCCTTGGCTGTGGGTGTTTGGGTTCTTGCTTACATAGCCATCCCTCTATGCACTCAAGCTTCTGGTGTCTGAGAGGACTCTGGCCACATAGGGCTAAGATATTCCCTCACACTGACCGCTTTTTTGGAATTAATCACATCTTTAAAGGTCTTTTTCTAAATACAGTCGCATTCTGAAATCCAGAGTGGAGTTTTGACATAGGAATTCAGGGACTTGTGGCAGAATATGATTAATAATAGAGATATACCTTGTACATTTTGACACATCCTGACAGTCAGCACTGAAGGGATGCTCTGTAAACAGAACTGGTTGGGACCATTTTGTCACCTTTTGATTTTCTTTGCAATTCCACTCAACTTCATGTTAGTCTTCACATGTTCTTTGTTTCTCCATCCTTGACCCTCCCAGAGAGTCTGGATGGAGTACGTGCTCCTTCCAGACTCTGTACAGGAGTGTGTCCTCTGTGGGCCCGGGTTTTCATCTCTACAGAAGGTCTTATGTCTTAGACTTATTTTTTAATACAAATAAATTCATAATTTTATTGACTTATCTATGCTACATTTTTGGTTTTCTCCTTATATTTTTGTTTGGCACCATCATTTTATTTTGTTATTCTATCCCAATTCAAATGATTTTTGTGGAAATCACATGGCAATGCTAACAGAGGCAACTTAAATCCCTACTGTAGTCCTCTTGACAAGGGCACAGTGTGTCAAGCACCACTGATGATACTGAGCACTTACTGGGATTACCAGGTTTTTACTGTAAGTTGGGGATTGGTCCTTCAGGGGAAGGTGTTTGCAATGGATCTGGGAAATGAAAAGCATAAAGAATCAACATGAAACTGATGTAAAACTGGGAAAGAACAAGCCAGAGATCAAGTTTGTTGCCTTAGTGCCAGTAACAAGAGTGCTAAGTAGACTCACAGCCTTTTAGGCTGTTTGTACACCAAGTAGTTCTGGTGTATGCAACATGCCTATAACATTTGGTCTGGAGTATTGAGAAAGCTGTTCACCATGTGGAAAATGAGTGATGTTCAGAATGCCCAGTGGGAGTCATCTATCCATTGAATTAGTTGAATTGTACATTTATGAAATGTTTATTTTGAGCCTATTATGTCTTATGTAAGAACCAAAGAATTTAATAGGGGTTTACAACTAGGAATACTATGTTTAATACAGAAGGAAATATGAGGCCTGATGACAATGACATGGGACTGTCATTGCTTTTTTCTTCAGAGACCTATCTGATTGCACTACTTCTTATGGAAACATCTTTACTGGGCGGCACTTATTGTACCCAAGAGTATTCTTGCATACGGGGCAGGGCCCTCCAGCTTTGAGGGGATACAATGCAGGGTTCGGTGGGTAGGAGTTCTATATCTAGATGACACTGCAACTGGGAATTAAGATGGGCAAGACATAATTACTGAAAATGGCAGCTGCCAGACTCTCAGAACACAGGCTTTGTGCCTGTTGCCAGCCTGAGGTCTCTTGATGATGAGAAGTTGTGGAGACTACTGTTTTATGGCTTTATTCCAAGATGGGGAATTTGCAGTGAGTCACTAGAAAATGGGGTCACTTATGGAATTGCTTTAAATCATCGAATTTGTCTACACAGTCATGTGGAGCCACTATGGTACATTACTCTGAATGTTCTTTTAAAAGCATGTAAGCTACAAAGAGCAAGACTGTGCACCAAAACAAAAGCTATAAAAAGAGAAATCTGTAGAGAAGTGAAAAATGAAAACACTCAAGAAAACAAGAATTTGGGAGTTTAAGAACACATAGCATACCCCATTTGGATGTTTTCAGTTCTTTAAGCTTGTTGGGTACAAATAAATGTCCATATAATTACTCTTTAGCTTACTAATTACATGCTTATTCATGCCCCACGGACTGATTAGAAATCTGAGACCTACTTAAGCGGCTTCTGTCAGAACTAACTGAACATGGTAGAACATAACGGCTTATGAAATGGCTCTAGTGGTATTCTCATAATAGCTGCTTGCAAAGCCTGGGAATTGGTATATCAACAGTCCCAGAAAAACTGAGAAAAAGTGAGCTATTACACTGGAAGAGAGGTCTTTAAAGTCCTGTCATATTCGCTAATCTCCTCAGAGTAATTCAGATAGACATGAGAAAGAAAAGTTGGGTTGTAGTTGATGTTCTTGTAAGATTCCATTTAGACAAATCTGAGGAGGAATACATTTTAAGTTTGACAGCTATATGTTGACAGTGTTCCTATCCTTTGTGACAAGAATGGCTACTCAGTTATACTTGATCATAGACTACCTTTGCCACTTGGGTTACCACTGTCAAGTGAGGGTTTTATCAAATGTTGGCAAAGAGTTACTTTGGTGTCTGTGTCTCTCATTTTACCAGTGTGTGATCTGGGAATTTGTATGTCAGCCAGGTATAGGCAGATTCCAACTCAGATGGTTAAAGAACTTTGCAAGGACTACTCACGAGTACAGGGGCAGGATAAAGTGATTGCCAAGACTATGGGTCACCCAGAGGCTTCAGCCAATGGAAAATAGTACCATGCTTACTTCTGTAGATGCAGGAATAGTGTTATGTGTTTGCATCATAGGAAACCAGTAAGGGCAGAAACTGTAAAGAAGAGCCTCCTGACAGCAATTAGAGTCATAGATGGACACTCATTTCCACAAAACATCCCTCAGAAGAACAAAGAACTGAATTACTTCTTCACCTCTCTTCTGTATCTCAGAACTGCTCTGAAGATGTCTTTCGTTGGCCTTGTTCAAGTTTTCCAGTTGGGGAGCCCTGGGAATCCATCTTTAGAAAGAAGTCTCAGCTTACAGAGCAGAGGAGAAAAGACACCAAGATGAAACAGAAGGGGTCAAAGCAGAAGGAATCACCAGCGTGAGCTGGGAAAAACAAAACAAAACAAACAAACAAAAAACCAGTAGTCATGTTACTTAATTCTGGCCATATGCACAAACTAAACTAAGTGCCACATTAAACATTCTTAAACTACCTTCAAATACTTTCCCCCCAACATTAATGATAAAGAATTTAAGCTTATAATGATTCAATAATTCACTCAGTATTATCCATCCATGAGACATCAGATCTGGTGTTCAGACACTACTGTTACTGACCCTGGCCTGAGAATCTGCACTGTGCTTGTTATAACTATTGTCTTTGTTCTCATCTTACAAAAACTTCTCTCAAACCTACCCCAGATTATTATGAGGAGGACCCTGTAGTATGTTGAGCAGAGCTCTGTGTTATAAGAAACCCTCTACACAAATTCATCACCTTTGACTTTCCATTACTTATATTTATCCTTTCCAGATCAAAACACAGTGGGAAGGGATGGTTTCCAGCCCTATGTGGCTAGAATGCTTCCTCCTCAGTGGAAGTGTGTGTGTGTGTGTGTGTGTGTGTGTATGAGAGAGAGAGAGAGAGAGAGAGAGAGAGAGAGAGAGAGAGAGAGAGAGAGAGAGAGAGAGAGAGAGACTAAGTAGAGATCCAGTGAAGAGCAATGGAGCTTAGATGTCAGCAAGGACAGACATTCTGTTGGTGTTTATTCAACAGGTACAATGCTCATTTCTTAGGCAAGGTAAAACTGCAATAAATTCTAAACTGAAGAAATGAGCTTTGTATGGATAACAATTAAGTAAACGAACATCCAAGAAATAAGCAATCCCAGGCTGCTTTATTTCCCCACTTCTTAGAAAGACACATTGTTTAATAGTGAAACAGTTACAGAGATGTGTTGTCTAATTTTTCTTCAAGACTTTACTTTTTCTGACAAATTCTGTGTCAGAGATAGTGGATATTGGGATATTAAGGTTGAACATGAAGTAGTTAGACTAGTTTTATATTAAACTATCTCTGTGTTTATGTTGGTGTTTTATCTGCCAAGTGCCCATAGAACCAGTGATATAAACATATATTTTGGTGTTTTTTTTTTACCACTTACCCTCATTACACACTTTCCTCATGACACTTAGCATATATAGTCATGTTGTACAACCTAATATTTTCTAGTTCTACAGATTCTAAATGATTCATATAGACTCTAAATTCTACTTCCCATCAGTCTTGTTAGCTCCCTCAGATCAAGGTTAGGTGTCGCCAGATTGAACCATAGCAGTCCCTAGCATAATTCAATTTTAGACTGAGGCAGGATATAGATGTTGGCTGGTATTCCAAGGAAACCAATGGCAATGATCTAATAGTTATTTCTCATCTTCTTCATCCTTAAACTTTTAATCTTTCCTAGGAGATGGCTTGCTTATCTTCTAAAACATTATTAGCAACTGCCCAATTATTGGAAACTTAGAAGAAATATAAAAGCAAGTATTAAACTTGCCAAAAAGTGTTCAGACATAATTATGTTAATAAGAATAAACTCAAAAGTTATGGTCGGAACTTTTATCACTGTGAGCTGTTGGATTTTCTATTGATTAATTAAATTAAAATATTGGAAAGGCATTCAGGGCAAAGTAAAAGTTCATTAACAAGAGGCACAGACTCCTCCAGTAGGCAGGGCTAAGAGTTGAGATTGCTGGCTCTAAGGCATCTCACTTTTTATTTGGGTTTAGGTATCCTCTTAGGTACCATTCTCTTCTATTAGTCCTAAAGTGCCCACCTTTCTGATACATGGATTGAATTTCCTTTCTCTGTGTACATGTTGCATGCAGATAGGGTCTTCTATATTGAAGAACAGGCACAGAAACGACTGCTTGTTAGTTTAAAGTTTGTTTATTTGTTCATTTGTTTATAATAAGTAAGAGTATACCTCGACCCCACATTTTGTTGTTGTAAAAAATATGAAGGAGAAGAATGAGGCAGAAGAGTGGAAAGGGAAACTTACTACATTCTATTCACCCCTTTCCCAGGAATCCACAGCCTCACTTCCCTATCTGAGGGCTTCTTCAAAATCCTGGCGGAGGAGCAATGACCTCTCTGGATACTTAGGGTTCAGAGGGGTACTTTAAATGAAGCTCCTAGTGAGATCAGGAGGTAGGAAGAACCATGGGTCCCCAATAGAAGCTGCTCAGATAGTCACGTGAGGGATAAATTTGAAAGCCTGACTACATATTCATACTCTGTTCTATTGGATACAGACTTTACAAGAAACTAAGAGAGGCATGGCTTAGGCTATTGCATTAACACAGATCAGCTACATTAAGGTCTTTTACACATACATGGCCCTCCACATAGCCTAGTCCTGGTCAGCACAACAGTCTCAGGTGGCAGCACAGCCTACTACTTGCATTATTAGGGTCCCTGGGAAGCATGGCCCAGGGACATGAACATGGACTCAGGCCACAGCATAGGCTATGGATATGCACATGTTGTCTTTACATTAGGACCACTGAGCCACACAAGGCTCTCAGCAGCATCATGAGACATGGTGATCCTTTTGGAGGTCTAATCTAGAAAGTATACCATTCTCAGCCCTCCATCATGGCCAAGATCTAGGGTTATCTAGCTGTCTGGGCAGCTTGTTTGGGGGCTGAGTCTGCATCTACTTAAGCTCTTGGCTTCTGCATGCTATCCAGTCAACTCCATTGGGCAACAACATGATCCACCATCAACCTCAGTCCTTATTCTTGACAATCAACACTGTGACATCACCAAATCCAAGACCATCTGCTTGGGGGTGGGACCACCCATGTCAGATTCGTTCTTCCACATCAATCATTAATCAAGAAAAATGTCTCCGCTGACTTACCTGCAAGTCATGGGATGCAGGCATTTTCTCAGTCGAGGTTCCCTCTTCCTAGTTAACCTTAGCTTGTGTCACATTGACAAAGAGCAACTATTACATAGACCACCAAGTAAATATTTTCTAGGCAATATTGCCTGCCAATGCACATGACATTGGTTGTCAAACATCTGTAAAATACATTTAATACCTTTCAAAAAGCAAATATTATTGTGAGGGTTGAATAAGACAATATCCGCACAATGCCTAACGGGATGCCTGGCATTTGACAACTGGTCAATAACTCTTAACAGTTACTGCATTTTTCTTATTAACCTTGTATGCTAAAGATTAATAATAATTAATTTTGTAAAAAAACATTTTTCTCTTTGTTTTGATTTTTTTCTAAAACACTGTTTGTTAAAAAATTAGAAAATATTCCTTTTAGGAAAAATGGAGAGCACAAAAGGTACCACAGACACCTAGTAGTTTTTAAAGAGGTCAGAGAAGGCAGACTGGGCTTTTGTCCCCGGGAAGACAGAGCTGTCTTTTCAGGGGCCTGTTGGTATGTCAGTACCCTGAGAGTTCCCTGTTTTATTATTATTATTATTGTTATTGTTGTTATTATTATTATCATTATTATTATTATTATTTATTAATGTGGCTCTCTCCTCTAACTAACCCTCAGATTTATATGTGGAATCCTCCTGCAGAAAGTAAAGTGTAGACTTACTTGGGTGTATGGAAGTGAGATCATGTGGTTTAGACCAATCTAAGGAGAACACGATGATGTCTAAACCCCAATGCTGTGGGTATCCATATCAAAGGCATCTGCCCTGATGGGGCTTACCAAAATAACCATGTTTTCCTTTTTCCTCTACAGAAGGCATTCTGAGTGTTTCTCACTGGAGAATTCAGACAACTCTGTTTCATATCCAATTCTGTACCTCCTCTGCTCTAGGGCCTGGGGTCATAATAAACACAGACATGAGTCACTTCTGTGGGTGGAAAATGTGGCCCATGTGCCCGTCCTCTCCCTCTCCAGTAGTCTTTAAGTTTTGTATTTTATTGACAGCCTGGCATGTATTGAACTGAAAATCATTGGGTTTGCGTTGCTGCAAACAGCACCCAAGGACTTATTTCTCAGAAAATCCTCTCTGGGATTGTCACTTAGCATGCAAGGTGAGCTTGCTTTGAAAGATATTTGCACTCAGATACTTAATTTAAGAGCTGTAGAGTTTAGAAGTAGTCAACACTTTGATGCTCCTCTGGCTTGATTCCAAGAGGAGCACTCAGAAATCAGTGGGAACAAACTGAGTCTTTATTTTGTGTTACTATTGTGTTATTAGGAAAGATGTTGAAAGGTGTCTTGGATATTGAGGACCTGGGGTCTGGTATCTGTGTATGAAGTTGTGGGCACTCTAAGCAGACAGATGGTATGCCACCAATTTTTTTTTTATTTACTCTAGATTTAGAGACTGCTCTGGGTACAATGGTCTCAGAGGTTTGAAATTTGAACTCTTTGGTTTGAAGATCATGCTAGTGAAGTGAGACAGAGCTTGGTTTGTAAATAACTCCTTCCATTTACATTAGCTGTTTATCAGTGAAGACATAGATAAAGACAATGCTTCTGGGAATGCGTTATTCGTACTATTCTTGGATGGCATTGAGAAAAATGGTATGTATTTTATATATGGTTGTGTGTGTAAATACATTATAAAATACTTATGTCTAGACATGTGTTAAAGGCTTGATTGCCTGCCCTTTGAACTGATTGGAGATAATAGAATCAGAAAGAGGTAGAACTAGCAAAAGAAAATTAGGCTACTTAGAAAAGATATCAGGATTGTGTCAAGTTGATAAACATGAGAAGTGCTAGCCAAACCAATCAAGATCCAGGTTAGAATTCTGAGTAGACTGAGTTGGCCCATTTCCTACTTGAACTGACTAAACTCCTCATCCATGTGTCATTGTCCCCAGAATTATTATCCATCAGATGGGATTATTGCCTGTTTTCCTCAGAATAATAGAAATGAAATTAAGAAATGAAATTAATAAAGTATATATCACAGAGAGACTACAAATAAATAAGTAATGTACAATTAGCCCTACCTAATTTTAAAGAGATAGTTCAATACTATGCTTTATGCATTTTATCAGATATATTCAGTGTACTCAATTATGTATGTATGTATTTACTCCATAATATATAAATTATAGTAATAGTTTGTATAGGATACAAATAAAATGATTTGATAGGTGTGGATTATTTAATTCATTGAGTTAAATTAATTGCAGATAATTTTTAAACTTAATTCATTCACTGCTTCTCTAGGCAAAATGGTTCATGAATTTCAAATGGAAAGTAGCACTCTGTGGTTTCTTAAAGGTGTCAGACACAAACTGCCAGCTGGGTGGAATTAAGGAAAGTGATGATAAAGTTGAGCCCACTGAACTTCTGTTGGGAAATGTGTGAATAGGAGGCACTCAAGGACCATGACTGCTTCCTCAGAAGGTATCCCAAAAAGAAAGACAAAGACAACACTCCAGTATTTGCAGTATTTTAACTGATATAATTGATACAATTTGGGGAAAATTAGGTAGTATCCACAGTTCTTTAATTTGTTACAAGGGTTTCTCATTTGCTCATTATTTTTTATTTTGAAATAATTACAAACTCTTAGAAAAATTTAAAAGTCCTAGAAAGAACACCTTTGAATGTCTGCATTTGCCAGGTACTGTGGTGTGTACTCTGTAGATACACTCAATATTGAAGGAAGATACAAGGTAGATAAACTAAAGTTGACACTCAAATTGCAAAATGCAACGCGACCAAAGCATTGAGTCATAAAGAATTCTGTAAATAATGTATTCTTAACTGGTTATTTAAGTTGGTACAGGACCAAATCTGCAGGGTCTCTGTGACTCAGGAAAACAGCAAGATATCTAAGAGGAGTCTTTGTCATGGTCTGTCTTGGTTTGGGTTTTACTGCTGTGAACAGACACCATGACCAAGGCAACTCTTATAAGGACAACATTTAAATGGAACTAACTCACAGGTTCAGTACATTATCATCAAGAGTAGAATATGGCAGCATCCAAGAAAGCATGGTGCAGGAGGAGCTGAGAGTTCTACATCTTCATCTGAACGCTGCTATCAGAATACTGCCTTCCAAAGGACACTGTCAAAAGGACAAAACGGCAACCAACAAATTGGGAAAAGATCTTCACCAACCCTACATCAGATAGAGGGCTAATATCCAATATATACAAAGAACTCAAGAAGTTACAAGAACCACAGGGACTACAAGAACCACAGGGAACCAAATAACCCTATTAAAAATGGGGTACAGATCTAAACAAAGAATTTTCACCTGAAGAAATTCAGATGGCCGAGAAGCACCTTAAGAAATGTTCAACATCATTAGTTATTAGGGAAATGCAAATCAAAACAACCCTGAGATTTCACCTCACACCAGTTAGAATGGCTAAGGTTAAAAACTCAGGAGATAGCAGGTGTTGGTGAGGATGTGGAGAAAGAGGAACACTCCTTCACTGCTGGTGGGATTGTAAGATGGTACAACCACTATGGAAATCAGTCTGGTGGTTCCTAAGAAAACTGGACATGACACTTCCGGAGGACCCTGCTATACCTTTCCTGGGCATATACCCAGAGGATTCCCCAGCATGCAATAAGGACACATGCTCCACTATGTTCATAGCAGCCTTATTTATAATAGCCAGAAGCTGGAAAGAACCCAGATATCCCTCAATGGAGGAATGAATACAGAAAATGTAGTATATATACACAGTGGAGTACTATTCAGCAATTAAAAACAATGAATTCATGATTTTTCTAGGCAAATGATTGGAACTGGAAAATATCATCCTAAGCGAGGTAGCGCAATCACAAAAGAATATACATGGAATGTAATCATTGATAAGTGGATATTAATTAGCCCTGAAACTCTGAATACTGAAGATACAATTAGCATATCAAATGATTCCCATGAAGAAGGAAGAAGAAGGCCCTAATCCTGGAAAGGCTTGATCCAGCATTGTAGGGGAGTACCAGGACAGAGAAAAGGGAGGGGGAAAGATAGGAGAATGGATGGAGAGAAGAGGATTTATGGGATATATGGAGTGGGGGGACTGGGAAAGAAGAAAGCTTTTGGATTGTAAACAAAGAATATAGAAAAATATATATATATAAAAGAATACTGCCTTCTAGGCAGCTAGGGCTAGGGTACTAAAGCCCACACTCACAGTGACACACCTACTTCAACAAGATCACACCTCCTAATAGTGCCACTCCTTGGCCCAAGCACAAAGGAACAAGCATCACATGGTTCCATATTGATGGTGTAGCCAGAGGCCTAAAGCCAGATCAATGACTCATTGCAGTGAACATTTGCAGGTAATGCTGTTTGGGCAAAGGAACATACTGTGGCACACTGTAAGATCCCACAGCTTCCACAGTGAGGTGGTTTATTTATTTCTGTATTTATTTACTCTCTATTTTTTGTTTTCTTTTGGAGAGGAGTTTACAAGAGTGGGGGGCAAATATGAAAGGACTGGAAAATGAATGAGATTTGGGTGCATGATGTGAAATTCACAAGGAATCAATAAAAAAAAAACTTAAGGGAAAGAACATTAAGTTTATAGAGAAATCTCCAGGAATGTTTTGGCTGTACACCATTAGATACACCTTTGAATCTAGTGTTTGTAAAGTCTAAACTGTGTCTGAATATGGTATAAGTTTTGAAGAGGTTCACTGTGGGTATTAGCTAGAGGACCATCAGGGTAAACTGATCCTTGGAAAAGATATGAAGGTTAAAGTTGTTTGTGTTACTTGGCTCTAACATGAGTGCCAGACAATTTACCCCATAAATGTTTGGATAAAAAGTTATTTTTAATTCAGCGTTAGCTTGGAAACATTATTAAGCCAGAAATATTGACATAGACTTAAGGTGTAGAATGCCTTAGGGACTAGAAACCTGTCTGCTTGCTTGTATCCAGCATCTCTGAATGACACTCCACTCCGGAACTCTGGGGCTGCAATGGTGCTTTACATAATACCCAATACATTTACCCCAGTCACATAGTCTTTGAATGACAGCTTGTTAAAAATGACAGTGTGTCCCATCCTGTTTGCTTCTGCATGACTTGCTGCCAGTGATGTTTTCTATGTGCCTCTCTTTAGCCCCATCCTCACACCTAGCAACCAAGGCCACTTCTGGAAGCAATTTGCATAGAACCTACCTTTGCTAAGCTATCCAGTGTGTTCAGTGCTGTGTGCAACCTGTGCTCATGTATCCTGTTAACCAGTGGCAGCGTTAAGAGGAAAAGAACGGGTTCTCTTCTCATCATTTTAGAGAGTCAATTTCAACCTTTCCGTGACAGCACGGTTCCCAAGCAGAGTCATTTGCTCTTGTCCCTAGTCTGAAGGAGAACACAGCTGCATCAGTCAGATTTCCTTCACTGTGTCACAATATTTGAACAAGTCAACTTAAAAGGAAGGAAGGTTTATTTGGACTCACAGCTTCGGATATTTTAGCTAGCCATGTTGCTATGGGCCTGTGTTAATACAAGTCATATCATGATGGAAATGTGTGTCAAGGAGAGCAGGAGAGCAGTCCTTATGTTTCTACTACCTCCAGATAGTTTGAGAAGCAGGCAACCAAGCCTTTAACATTTTGACATTATATATTCTGTCATTTGAAGTTGCTTTTCAAACATGTTTGGCCAGGTATCTGGGAGGGAGTAGCAGGAGGACCAGAAGGTTAAGGTCAGCCTTTGATACAAAGCAGATCAGGGACCAATCTAAACTATATGCAACTCTAGTTCAAAAAGGTAAAATCTACAACAACAACAAGTGAAGCAATTGTCTCTTGCTAGAAACTGAAACTCCAGTGACACAATGGAATGAGGTGGGGTCACAGTGAAACGTTACAGTTCTACCTGGTAGGTGTGAGCCAGTTCCTGACCCCAGCAGGTATAACATTATACCTGACTATGACCATTCAGTTTGGCCTGCGCCACTCACACATTTAGATGCTGATCTCTTGTAAAAAATTAGGTAGGCTTCTTAAGCACAATGCTTGTACTTAAGGAGGAAAATGTCTCTTACGTACTTGGACATGTCTGTTTGTAAGACAGTAGCTGAGAACAGCACAGATAAAAATGGTTCCCACTTTTCATCAGCTCAGGGTTTTGACAAGTTGTTTAATTTTATAAATATATTTCTTTTTTTTAATTTTATTTTTTTATTTTTTTTAAATTTTTTAAAATTTATTTTCTATATTCTTTGTTTACATTCGAAAAGCCTTTCCCTTTCCCAGTCCCCCTCCCCATATGTCCCATAAGTCCTCTTCTCTCCATCCATTCTATCTTTCCCCTCCCTTTTCTCTGTCCTGGTACTTCCCTACAATGCTGGATCAAGCCTTTCCAGGATTAGGGCCCTCTTCTTCCTTCTTCATGGGAATCATATAAATATATTTCTTATAAATTTTATAAATATAATTCTTATAAATATTTTTGAAAGATTCTTATTTTCATTTAATTCTTTGAGAGTTTTATATAATATCGTCATTCCTTTCTCCTCTTTTCTCCAAATTCCTTTCAGATCCTTCCTTTCCTGCCGAAATATTTTTTAAAAAGCCCATCAAGTCCAATTTGTGCTGTGCATATACTCTTGGATGTTTGGACATCTACTGGAATGTGGTCAACCTACAGAGGGATTACATCTTTAACGAAAATAGACTCACCTGTTCTTAGCAGCAATTGCCAGTAACTTCTCAGCTAGGCTAAGATTATGGTGTTTTGAATGAGAATGATTCCAATAGCTTCATATATTTGAGTGCTTGGTACCCAGTTAGCATGGCCTTGCTGGAGGAGCTGTCTCACTGGGATGAACTCTGAAGGTTCAAGAGCCTATGCTGTTCCCATTTAACCCCACACAAGTTCTCTCTCTCTCTCTCTCTCTCTCTCTCTCTCTCTGGTATTTATGCCTCAAAATATAAGCTCTCGGCTACTGTTCCAATGCCGTGTCTGCTTGCTTGCTGCTGCAGGAGTCATAGACTCACCCTCTGAAACTGTAAGCCCTAACAAACTCTTCTGTAAGTTTCCTTGTTATGGTGCTTCACAGCCACTGAAAAATAACTATGACAGGGACTCTGCCCACCCACCCCTTCTGCACTCTGAGATTTTGTCTGGCTTGCATTGTGCAGGTTTTATGCATTGGTATCCTTATCACTCTGAGTTCATACGTGCATTTGCCCTGCTGTGTCCAGAAGACACTATATTGTTGCAAATCATTGTCTTTAATTTTACAGTCTTTCCACCTACTCTTCTGTGATAATTGCTGTACTTTGGGAGGAGGGGTGTGATAGATGTTACATTCAGGCCTGAGCGCTTTGCATATATTATTCTCTGTTGTGGTCTGTGCTATTTGCCTTCTACTGTAAATAGAAGCTTCTCTGATGAAGATTAGGAAATATACTAATCTACAGATATAATGATGTCATTAGGAATTCATTTAATACTATGTCTCTCTAGCAGAGTAATACTAATAGGTTAGCAGGTTTTCCCCTATGGTCTATGACCTGTCTAGCTTCAGGTTCTTATGTACAATAACTGTACCAAGTATAGATTTCATCTTGTGGAGAAAGCTGGCCTTAAACACTATCAGAAAGGGATTAGTTACTCTCATGATGTCCATATTCTTATTGCATTTGTACACGTACCTTGGTAGGCTAGTCAGTATTGTTGTTTACAGGGTTCTCAACTAGGTAAAATTGTTTATTTTCTCTTCTATTAATATGCACAGTATCTTCCAGCACCATAAAAGCTAACCAATAGAAAATTGATTTCTTTATGCTCTATGACTCAAATGTGTGATATCTTCAACAATAAGATTTCACTGTCAAGTTCTAGATGTCAGAAGATTATTGGTAACTGCCTTTAATGTATAGGAGTCTATGGGACCTCACTGGTCTACAACATAAAAAGGAAAAAAGCTCAAAATCAACATTAAGAGAAACCAAAGAAAATTCATAACCTTATGGGAACTAAAGGACACACTATTTAATGATAATTTGATCAAGATAGAAACATTAAAGATTTCTAGACTTGAATGAAAGTGAAAATCTGTGGGACATAGGGAAAGTAGCCCTAAGAGGAAGTTTATAACAGTATGTACCTATATCACAACTATTGACAGATCACATATTAAACTTAATGATGCACATAAAAGCTTTTGAGATACAAGAAAAACCAATATCCCAAACAAATAGATTGGATTAGATAGTCAGAAACAGGGCTGAACTGAATGAAATAGAATCAACATCAACACAATGAATATTAAGAACCAGAGAAACAAAGAGTTGGATATATGAAAAGAGTAACAAGATTGACAAACCTTTATTCAAATTAACCAAGAAATTAAGAGAGGATCCAAGTCAATAAAATTATAAATGAAATGGGAAAAATTACCACCGAGTACAGAAATTTGGAGAATTATAATGATATGCTTTGAATATTTATATTTCATAATTATGGAGGGATTTCTGGGTATTTATGAGCTACCAAAATTAAATGACAATAATTAAATAGGCTTATAATAGCCAAGAGAAAGCTGCAGTAATTAAAAGTATTCCAAGTAAACAAAACCAAAGAGCAACAGATAGAGTCATCCCAGAGTTCTACCAGACCTTCAAAGAATTAGCATTATTCCTCAAATTATTCCATACAATTGAAAGACTTTTATACTAATAGTTGGGATACGGTGTACAGGTTTTGATTTGGTCATTGATTCTAATATCCTTGGGAAATGCATGAGTTAAGTTTTAATTTAAGTTTTCAATTTGTTTTCTCATCTGAATTTTATTTCCTTTGTTTAGTGCCAGAGTCATGGTCAAGAATATTAAAGAGAAGAGTCATCAAAGAGTGAATTATGGTCATACATAAGTTGGCATTATGATAAAGCCAAATGTGATACTTACCCGTTACAGAGAGTCTACTGCATCTTCAAGTCATCAAACTGCCTCTTCCCATAACCTGTCTCTATACAGTGAGAAGGTTAAATATCACATTGTTCATGAAAAGAACATCCATACCCACTCACAAAAATTAATTCATTTGTAAATCTTTGACAGAATATATTTTACCATGCTTTGAACCAGATTCTAAATTTATAAATACTTAAAAAATATTTATTCTTTTGCAACTGATTTCTGAGATTGAACTCATCATTCTCAATTGCATGTGATATCAGATAGTTTTGTTGTTGTTGTTGTTGTTGTTTCAGCCAAAATTCTTGTCTCTAATGGTATGAAGCACACAAATGGGCTTCTTTGCTTGTTTGCCTATGGACATCGGATCTGATTTTTTAATTTATTTTATTTTCTATATTCTTTGTCTACATTCCAAATGATTTTCCCTTTCCTGGTTCTCCCCTCCCCATAAGTCTTATAAGCCCTCTTCCCTCCGCCCATTCCCCAATCAACCCCCTCCCACTTCTCTGGTTTTAGATTCTTGCTCTATACTATATCATATCTGACCAGATGCTCCAAAGAACAAAATTTGGACATTTGGTGGAGACATATTAAGCACAGGGAAGGTGGTTCCCTGGGTCTCTGCAGCAGCTCTATGACATGGCCACTGTTGAGAATTCCTTAAGGCCTATAATCTCAGGACTGCATGTTCCAATGCTCTTAAGTAAGCCACCCACCCTTCAAGGAAGATGGTACAGATGGTGGAAGAGAAGAGCAAACCCTGACCTTCTGACACAAGTGAGATTACATCAGGCTGGTGAGATTGTTGTGACCCCCACATGGCAAATAACTATAATACTGAAGTGACAGGGTAGAGTCATACATATCTAGCCCTCAATTTCTTTCTGTCAAAATGACATTTGAGCAAGATCCCATCTGGTCCTGGTAATACCCTTTAGATGTCCTTCATTAAGCTGGACATCAGGCTAGAGTTGTGCAGTTATGTCTTGGGAGTTGGCGATTTTTGTTTTAAGATAGTTAGTCAATATTCTTCCTGTTGTCCGACTGCATTTTAGACACAAGGAAAATGTGTGCCTTTGAATGTTTAGCCTTAGAACTGGGATTTGCCTCCTGAGCACCACTATTTTTAAGAAAGGCCAGATTTTTGTATGAGTTAGACTGTCTCCTGGTGGGGTTTTAGTATTTGGTTTTGATTAGCAGATGAGCAGCTTATCAGTGAGGGACAGTCTGCAGACCTATTTCCTTGTTTACTAGAAGCATCTAATGAAATGGACATCAACAGATATCAGCTTGATGAATCATATGTGACAAACCAGCAGAGTCACAAAATTATACTTAACTTAATCCAAACAAGTAGAAAGGATTGCCAAGGCCAGGTGCCTCATGTCTGGTCAACTGCAGCTGCTTCCACATAAGATTTTTATCTGCTTGTGAGAGGAGGTTCCTTATATGAGGAGGTTCTGTAGAGGAGAAGTTTCTGTAGTGGAGGTTCCTTTCCACCGAATCTTCACTGGGTCTGCTGGGTAGAAATTCAAACTGTGGAAAGATACCACCTGAGACCCAAGATAAAATCTCAAAGCAAAATTACATATGTGGCTGTCCTTTTACAAATGGGGGTAACGGAGGCTTGAGGATAGTCACTTGTCCAAGGTTATGCAGAGCTGGCATTCAGACTTGTTTAAACAGTATTCCTCAAGTCTGTTCCAATCTCTTTCATCAAAGAGTCAAGACTGGGATCCTAAGCCAAGCTGTGACATATATTAGAGAAAAGAGCAGGTAGGTATTATTTCAGCAAGTAGAGGCCCAATTGTTGTTCTTCTTCAAAATGTATAAAGCACAAGATTACCTCAGAAAATCAATTTGTAATTTACAGAGCAATAGAGTCACTAAATGATACATGAATTAAAAGCTACATTATTAAAAAAAAAAAAAAAACCCTAAACCAATGAACCTGCATTAGTTAGGGTGAAGTTAAGTACAATTGTAGAGATTTACTTCCTTCTTTCATAGGAAATTGAGTGGGTGATCCTCTATGGTGGCTATTCTTCATTATCAAGTTGACAGGACTTAGAATTTTCTAGTAGACATAGGCATGTCCCTTAAAAGACACATTTGGGAGCTTTAACTGAGATGAAATGACCTACCCTGAATATGCCCTGTACCATTCCATGGACTGGGGTGTGGAACTGAATACAAAGAAGAGGAGCTGAGCACCAGCCTTCCTCAGACAGCTTCCTGACTGAGAAGAGTAGAAAAAACAAGAGCATTGGAAACTGAGACTGGAATATTAACTCTGCTACTCACTAGTTGTACAGTTGTGGGAGCATGATTAGCCCCACTGATCTCAAGCCTCCCATCTGTAAATCCATGGGCTTGCTTAGAGGATTTGTGCAATGATGGATCCACTCAGTAGTCCAGTGGCCAGTTTGTGAACTGTCAGCAATTGTGAGCTTATGGCCAGTATTTTATTTTAACATTCCAAGTTGTTTCTGATTCTATAACAAGTGGGACAAGTAAGGGTGTAAGTTGGTTTCTCTTTGTGGCAGATCAAAGAGAGGGGGAATGAGAGTCAATGGCAGAACCTCCTTCCCATGGCACAGAGCAAGTGGGATGAACATCCAGTGATGGGGTAATCTAAATCCTTCACTGAGGATGAGGATGAGATGGCTTGGAAGAAAAAGAGGAGACTTAGTTTGGGTCAAGGTCAAATAAGATAAAAGACTTCCTTCATGGAAAAGACCTATGAGATACTATTGAGCACAGGAAGACTCTGACAAGGCTCTGTTAGTAGCCACAGCACTTGTGGTTTATTAGCTCTCTTCAGCTGTGAACACCTTGTGGGAACTATGGATTTTAGCATTTGTTCTGGGTGTGTGTTACACTGTACCAATCACACAGGCAGGTTCAAAGATTTAAATGGGAGCTTTAATTTTTTTTAACTTGTAAAAAGATAACCTGAATACTTGGCTAATTAAAATTACCAAAATAAAGCAAGTGAAATAGTCAAAGAACATTCTCTGTTCAAGGATATGAAGTTTATTAAATGAGAATGAAAAAAAAAAAGGCCAATATGTTTGTAAAAGCTGAGTAGTTACATTTGCAGGGTAATAAACCTGGCTCCTTTCCCTGGGCCATGTCTTTGAACATCCAGGAAACTCAACTCTAGTCAATCATGGAGAAAAAAAGTAGGCAAAGGACCTTCTAAGAAAATAAATTATCTGTTGTGTGGTATGCTTTTATGGAACCTTCGGGTACCTCATTATGTAGTTCATTATGAAGAACTAGGTCCCATAGACAGTAAGTTCAACCCTCTTTCTGTTTATGCTCCAAATCCGAGTTACTGAACAGTTAGTCTTTACAGACCTAAGTAAATGTGAAGGGTGAATCATTTCCAAATGGCATTAATATAACTACAACTTGAATGTTTGAATATTGTTGTTTTGTTGCGTACTGTTGCTCGTGCTGTACAGATCATGATTAAGAGTACTTGGTGCTCTTCTAGACTAAACTCTGGCTCCTAACACCTATATCAGGCATCTCACAAGCACTTGTGACTTAAGTTTCAGGGAATTCAATACCCTCTTCTGGACTTCACACACACACATGGACATACACATAGACTCACACACACACACACACACACACACAGTAAAACAATTAAATAAATTTTTAAAATGCTGGAAAACTTAGAGACAGTTATCAGAGGAGAAAAAATGATTGTAATTATTTGGGCTTGCTGTTATATTTTATAAACTTTTTACTGAAGGGAAGTTGCCTGCTCACTTTGACATTTAAAGCTTCTTTTTCTGGTTGTCAATCAACTGCAATGTCTGTGCTCATTGACTAAGAGGGTTCCTCTTAATAAAGTCAAACTCATGTGAAGCTATTGTGAAGGAAGGGAGTAGCCACTCAAATTGATGTCCTAGAAAAGCCAGAATTAATTTTCAGAAACTGAGTGTTTGAAAAGATGCCAAGTGCTTTTCTAGTGAGCGAGATTATTAAGAACTCAGGAGAGAAGTTGTGGTTGAAGATTAATTAGAAGGTACTCTCAGAGAGGAGCAACCACACCAGGACCTCCCGGCTGGCCTGGTGAGCTTTGGGTTAGACTTTAAATTTCTTAGCATGGACATCTCATTTTAGCGTCATCACCTGTATGATTATTACATATTTCTTAGCTGTGTGTGTGTGTGTGCGTGTGCGTGTGCGTGTGTGTGTGTGTGTGTGTGTGTGTGTGTGTTGGGGAGGCAGGATCATGGAAGTAATTTCATACCATTGCAGCTGAGGAAGAAAGTAAGAGCCAGGAGAAACAAGGTCACAGTTCTGAGACACAGCTCATGGAGAGATCAGGATTGGTTTAAAACAAGATAGAAGTCTTCCCTTCCCACACACATAGCAATAGCATGTCAATGGCCTCCCTATCATAGCAGTGGATCATAGCTGGGAGAACTGGGAGGGCAACCCTTCTCTGAGCAGTTCAAAAACAGCCAAAGAGGAGATCTAGAAAAAGAGAGGCCCCTAGAGAAACATGAGAGCTCCGAATGAAAGCTTAAATGTAACCTGCTCTGTAGTTAGATCAGCTTAAATCCTCATACTCATACCCTGCTCCCCGCATTCCTTACTACCTATAACGTGTTCTGCTTTCAACCAAACACTTGACATGGTAAGCCCCCAAAAGAAAGCAACCGTCAGAACCAGCCCCTTATATGACACAGGTACTGAAATCATCAGGTGGGATCAGCAAGGTAAGAGATGAAGACACAGCTACCTTCTAAGAACACATGGGCAGTGTAAGCAGAGAGATGGTAGCTAAAAGGGTTTAAAAGGAATTTCTTTTTTTATTATTCAATATATTTTTTATTTGCATTTCAGATGATTTCCCCTTTCCTGGTTCCCCACTCACCGAAAGTCCCACAAGCCCTCTTCCCTTCCCCTGTTCCCACATCCACACCTTCCCACTTCCCTGTTTTGGTATTCCTATACTTCCCTATACTGCTGCACTGAGCCTTTCCAGAACCAGAGGCCACTCCTCCGTTCTTCTTGGACATCATTTGATATGTGGATTATGTCTTGGGTAATCAAAGTTTCTAAGCTAATATCCACTTATCAGTGAGTGAATACCATGACTGATCTTTTGAGACTGGGTTACTTCACTTAGTATGATGTTCTCCAGCTCCATCCATTTGTCTAAGAATTTCATGAATTCATTGTTTCTAAAGACTGAATAGTACTCCATTGTGTATATATACCACATTTTTTTGTATCCATTCCTCCGTTGAGGGACACCTGGGTTCTTTCTAGCTTCTGGCTATTATGAATAGGGCTGCAATGAACATAGTGGAGCATGTGTCCTTATTACATGCTGGAGAATCCTCTGGGTATATATGCCCAGGAGTGGTATAGCAGGGTCCTCTGGAAGTGACGAGCCCAGTTTTCTTAGGAACAGCCAGACTGATTTCCAGAGTGGTTGTACCAATTTGCAACCCCACCAGCAGTGGATGAGTGTTCCTCTTTCTCCACATCCGCGCCTGCACCTGTTTTCTCCTGAGTTTTTGATCTTGGCCATTCTGATTGGTGTGAGGTGAAATCTCAGGGTTGTTTTGATTTGCATTTCCCTAATTACTAATGATATTGAACATATTTTAAGATGCTTCTCAGCCATCTGAAGTTCTTCAGGTGAAAATTTTTTGTTTAGCTCTGTGAATTTCTAGGAACAAGTAGCAGAAGTAATTCCATTTTGGTTCAGAGTAAAACTAAAACTTTTGAGGAGCGAACTGGTGAACTTAAAGGTAGTCATCTTCCAAAATGTAAAGAGAGAAAGAGAAGAAGCATTCTAGAGCCTAATTCCTTGAGTGAAAATCCTTACTAATATTCCTTTGGGAAGGAGACCCTGGGTGTATAGATGCTTCCAAGAAATGAATGAAGTACCTTGAAAGTGTTTGTTATTACTTAAAAATTATATTCCTAGTTACTGCTGATTATGATCTGCTACGTGAACTTGCTTCGAACTTGAGATTGAGATGACTGTTTCAGTTTGGAAGAAAATGAAGACTGCTGGGTTTATTAGCTATGACAAACATAAAATAGGCTCATTTAGCTGTTGCATAAAGATTCCAAGTCAATGAAAAATCAGTGCAGCTTCTGTCTGGTCTAGACTTCCTATGCTAGCAGTCTCTTGGAGGGACTTCCAGGCAGTGACCAAACGATTAAGGTCAAATCTGTGTTCTGAACCTCACAGCAAGACTGCATGGGTTCTGTTAACATACATTTGGAGATGTGTCATGGCAGATGGTTTTAAATGGTTACTTTACATTGAAACATGAGGCTAAAAGATTTCTAGACTGTCTGAGGGAACATGTTTTTGATGTGTGTGTGAGTGTGTGTACAGGCACATGTGTACACATGTTTGCTCACACATGCACACATAAACACACAGCAGAGGTGGTGGCGTCATGACTGTGGATACCCCAGGTATAGGGAATTTTCATACAGCTTTTACTTTGAAGTCCTATCTGAATCACTGCCATGCTATAGCCAGTTGCTCTTCACTCTCACCGCCATGTCTATTTTAAGTGTTATTGAAACCTTGCAGCAATAATTGCCCATGTGCTACTTTTTGTAAAACTAGCCTCTTAAAAACTGGAGTAAATTGTTCCCAGCAGAGAAAGTTTTCTTCACAAGGGAAGGCAGACTTGACTGGGTGAGATTTAAATAAAGACCATCAGAAATTTGCGTGTTTTCATGTTTTGTCCTGAGGATAGCTATCAGTTGTCCATCAAAACAGATTTGATTCCAGGTGAAACCTTGCTTTCTTTTTATTGCATCTCAAAATGAGCTGCCCTAGGAAGAATGAACTCCAGTTTCTACCTCACATTTATCTAGTGTCTTGATCTCTTACTTGTATAGTATCATTCATTACCTAAGAGAAGAGGGTACACACATCTATTTTAAGGCCCTATGGATCTCTTTCCTCTGGTAATTGAAATGACTTGGATAATATCATCCTAGGCTTATAAATTATTGAGGATCATCAATTTAGAAATGCATCCCTTGGGCTGAGAAGATTGCCCATGGGATATAGGCTAGTGACTAAGTGTGTTGACCTGAATTTTATCCCCAGAACCCACAAAGCAGTAAAAAAGAACTGACCCCACAGACTGACCTCCACACACTCTCTGTATCCTAGACTTGTGCACATAAATGTGTATGCACACACACACACACACACACACACACACACACACCAAAATACAATAAGATTGTCCTATAAAAAGTAATACACTTCTTTTCAGGGCCAACTATAGGTGTAGCATGAGAAAACTAGATATGGTAAAAAGCTATTTTGAGGATATAGGTTAGGAGTTAACAACACCCAAATGGACATTTGTCTGGTGAACTTATGGATGACAATTGACTTGAATGCAAGTCTTTTTTTTTTTTTTAGTTCTTTTTCAAGCACACTTCCTGATGTCCCCAGAATTCTCTCTCCAGCTTTGAGAGGAGGTTTTTATGGACTTGGAAAGACGCTCTCTACAGATTTTGGGCAGTTTGCCCTGTTCTAGAAAGGAGAGTGGAATGTTTGCTCTATTCTTTAAATTTTTATTTTGGATTTGTTTATTTTTATGTACATGAATATTTTGCCTATGTGTATGTGTGTGTGTCATGTGCATGCCTGGTCCCTGAGGAAATCAGAAGTAGGTGTTGGATCCCCTGGAACTGGAGCTGTAAATGGTTTTTAGCCACCAGGAGAATGCTATAAACCTTCCTGGTACTCTGCAAGAGTAACAAGCACTGGTAACCTCTGTTTAACAACCTTCTTTAGAGGTGAATAAAAAAAAAAGATTTTTTTTTACATGCCCTTAAAGAATTCCTACAAACAGATAGCTGGTCTTCAGTGTTGCTTAAATATTTATTTCCTTTTGTATGTTTTTATATCATTTTCTTTTGAAAAAGCATCAATATTCTATAAGACATAGTAAAATTAGTTATGACAGAATTTCAAAAGACTTCCATATAATGTCTTTGAGTAATTTTAAACTCTGAACAATTTAGATAGTCTTATTACGAGATCTCAAATAACCTCTTGAGGGGGTCGTGCATGTGCTCTTATTGCTGGGTTAAAAATTAAGAACCATATCTTCAACACTTTCTTCTAACATTCTTTCCCAAAAATTCTCAAAAGGCTGAGATCAGGAGCCATTAAGAGGATGGGGACATGAAAGAATGACAGAGTACTTGCCATTAAGAAAGGCACAGACATCATGTTATACCTTTGTCCTGGACCCAGGAAGGATGGACAGGAGCAGACTCGCTGGTTTCAGTTTTCAGAGCAGTGACTACAATACAGTGGACACATATTCAAGCAGATGCGGGGCCCTCCTAGACATGGCACAGAGACTCCTGTAGTTTCAGCACTACGACAGTTTTCAATTCTAGATAGCTTCTGTGGACTTTAGGAAAACACTGGATTGTTTTCCTGTTTTTGCAGATAGATTAGGGAGAGTGGCCGTGACCCTAGGTTGAGACAGTGATGGCTATGAGGTCCCTATTCCCCGGGACCTCGAAACCTGTGGCCTGTTTTGTGATTGTTCTACCTCCACTTATTGTTCTTTAGCATTGTGCTCAGTGTGTTCTGAGCAGCATCATAGGGTCTCACAGGATCTCCATCCTAGAGCTTCATGTGGACAGAAACCTAGTGCTGTGGGTAACGGCTCTCCATGTGGTTACAGCATAGGTAGGAGGCTGCTAAGAGTTCAAAATCCCATTTCTGGTTTGAAATACCCTGTGTGTTACTTATTATCTGACATGTTCATAAATGAGAATATACTTTCTAGCTGAAGTTAACAATAACTTAGTATTTAGAGGTGTGCTTTGAAAGAAACATTCATGGTCTGCTTTTATAGGGAGATGGGGTGAGCAAGGCAAAGGAACATTAAGAGAGAAAGAAGTTGATCTGATGGTCTATATGGCTAAAGGATGAAGACCCAGCCAGGGTGTTCTAGGTGATAATCATGATTATCATATCCATAGAGGGTGAGCAGGCATCATACCTCTGACTATCAACAAAGCCTGGCCAGAGTGAGTGCCAAGTATACGAAGAACAGGCCAGGGATAGAGGTAGGCATAGTGTCCCACTCCTGTGCAGACAACTGGCTATGGTTTTCTTCTAGGACAAAGGAAACAGTCTTACAATCTATCTCTATAGTGACTCAGGAGATCAGGGAGGCTCCATACTTCTTGCCCTGGAATTTCTCCAGTACCATCCATCTGCTTCCCTTTAAGCTATGACAGAGTTCTTAATATCAGTGTAACTGCATTAAGAAATGCCCGGAAGATAAATAAAGCATGTTTGTGGATGTATTTGTGAGAACATTCTCAGTGACAATTATATCTTGAGAAATTTGGCTTAGTAAGTTCATTAGCCCCTTGATTATTTATAATGTGTTGGCATCAGTAGGAAGAGAAGGGAGATTTTGGAGAAGTAGGATGGATACTATGTGTGTCTTTGGTGCTGTGTCTTGTCCTGGCTTTTCCTATATCCCCTTCTCTGATTGCTGTGGTGGAAACTGCTAGCTTTGCCACATTTTCTCTTCTGTAATGGCTTGAATCTCCCAAATCTGTGAGATAAGTTTATTCATTAGTTTTTAGTTATTTGTGTCTCATCAATGAAAATCTAAGAAAAACAAGCTTACTAGGCATTGGATCTTCCACACACCTCTCGGGCCTCTTTCTTTGTTTGGTCTTCTGGCTCTGTCACTTATTTTTTCCTAAGGTCAAAGAGAATGGTGGTCATCATCTCTGACTTGTCGGAAAGAACTGGAGAATCATTCAGGGGAAAGGCTAATTCGTTCCTCTCATCTGCCCTTTCAATTATATAAGGTCTACCTAGTATAGCAGCTGCTGCCAATTTGACCAGCTGTGGATTGACAACTTTAACAAAATTCCACATATGCTGAATATATCCAGATATTTTTCTTGCCATTTTTTAAAAAATAATACAGTATTAACAACAGTTTTCATAGCATTTGTAGTCTATTGGTTATTGTAAGTAACCTAGAGATGATTTAAAGTATATGGAGGGTTATGTAGGCTATATTAAACACCACACTATTGTGTGTATGGGGGATGTACTTATGAGTATGAATGTGTATACATGTGTCTATGGTGGTCGGAGGTTGACATTGGCTCTATCTCAATTCCTCTCAATCTTATCATTTGAGACAGCATCTATCACTCAAGTTGGAAGGCAATGATTCTATCAGATGGTACCGCTTGCCAATGAGCTTCAAGGATCTTCCCATTGCTAAGCTCTGATGCTGGGGTTTTGAATATGCACTGCCATGTCTAGCAGTTATGTGCCGGGGACCTGAACTTGGGTCCTTGTGCAGCTAGCAATTGATCCATCTCTCCACTCCCACTATACTACATTTTATAAAAGCATTGAACACCTTTGGATTCGGATATCTGTGATAAGTTGTAGAACCAATCACCTTAGTACTGTACTGTATCCATTTACTCTTCAGGCAGTGAGTTTAATTTTGCATTAGCTATATATTAGAAGAAACAGAGCATTTGATCTATATGCTTCCAGTTCTATGAGTCTGACTTTACAGTGATGGTTAGAGACAGAGACTTATAGAAATGAACACATTATTTAGATGAAACTATTTGAAAACTACTTTCCTCTTATAACAAAATGGCCACAATGAAATAATTTGCAATTATATGAATTTACAAATTCTTTGGAAACCAAAAACTCATAAGTCCATCTTAACACATCTTAGATTTTCTTTAGGACAGTGGATAGCCTCTGTTTGGTCAAAATATATCCATCTTTCAAAATTACATCCTTGTGAGACTCTTAAAGTTGCTTATTAGTCCTCTGGTAAGTGTTGGCTTCAGCTTGTATAGCTTGGAATGGACTGGTAGGGGAACAGCTAAGGAGGTCAATCAGTAGATCTCAGTCTGGGTAGTTAGAGACTGAAAGAGGCTCCTTCTTGATCCTGTGCAGTTTGTTTTAAACGAGTATATAACCTCACTTAAACAAATGGAAAAAAGAATTTTGAGGCAATATGATAAAGTTTTTATCTCACTTTATTTAAAAATAGAGGGCATATTTTAATTTTACAGTGTTTTATATAAGACAATCTTGCAAGTGTTGATTTCATGTCTGCAACTTATGCAGACTTCTTTAGGGGTACGGCCCGAGGTAGATGGTCCCATACTCATGTATATATGGGCAATACAAATTGGACTCTGTGAGTTATTTAGGTAAAAAGATACTAAATCAGGAAAGGAATGAGGGAGAGTGGTCTGGGAGAAGTTAGGAGGAATAAGGTATGGATATGACCAAAATATAATATTATGTGAATGTATGAAATCTCTATTAATTAATAATTGTTATTTTTTAATTCATCTCCTTAATGGTGAGCATCATTAGTGCTGGTAAATATTAATGAGGCTAGCTAATTTTTAGGGAACTTTAAGGGCCATATAGGATCTTGGACTTCTTTTAGTCAGTTTTTAATGTATTCTTGCTGTTTTGTTTCACAATAATTAACTGTCTCTCACTCATTGTCACTCGTGGAACACATTTTACAGTGTCCCTGCTGTGCTCCTTTCTGCTTGCCTCCTAACAACAGTGCTTCTTTTTACACCCTTTCAATTTATCTCTAATTTGCTGGGAGCGATTATGACAGATAAACAGTCATTCTACGTCTATGTAAGTGTATGCTAATAAGCTCTTGATCCTTTTTCACTAGAAAAATCATATCTTTTGTGAGACATTTGTTCTAATTTTCATTTATCAAATATGACCATTGTGAAACAGGTAGCATGCTATGGTTGAATACAGACAAAACTTCTGCCAAACAGGAAGGGAAGTACCTCACCGTTAGGTAGTAGCCCTCTCTGTTCTCTTTGAGCTGTAGTCTGTGTAACAAGCATTGTGAAAGTTGCCACTTCTACTGGAACTGTCTATTGCATGACAGTAGCCTCTTGATGGTGGTAGACCTCTAGGAGGAAGTCAAAAGCAATGAGGTTTTGGTGCAGAGGATCTCACAGTTCTCTTCTCCAACCTCCCTAGAGTTTATTTGCATCTGTCTTAACCTATGCATCTTAACTAATTCATCCTATTTGTTCCTAACTGGATTTGACAATCGTGATGCCAAGGGACCAAGTCTTAGTTAACATCATATCTGTGTCCAGGGCCAAGAGCTGGGCCTGCCACTGAGGGGGTGTTGAAGAATAAAAATAGCAATGGAAGAACTCTCCAACCTTTGCTGCTGATATGCTTTTGCCCCGAAAGCTATTTTCCTTTCAGGGGTATGAACTTGAGAGTAAAAAGCAAGAACTGGAGAATGAATATGTGAGAGGGAGGTCATAGTGGAGTGAAGTGCAGTTTGCGTCAAGGGGCAGAGCTAAAATGATTGACTTGATTCATTAAAGAATAGCCCTAGGCCTATGGCTGTCAGCCAAATACTTATTAAAAGCATTGCGTTCAATTAAACTAAGAACTTTCGGGTCAATATGTAAAACTTCTCTTTGGTTTCCATTTACGTTGGATGTGTAGTCTTCGTTATTTAGTGTCTGGATCTTCTAGGATCTGTGAACTCTTGAGTGAATGGCAGCTCCATCCACAAACTCCCGTGGAACAAGAGAACAAGGTCTTGTTACTTTTGTTATAAGGGTACATTATTCTGGAATGAGGAAAGTGTCCTTGGCTGACTTATTCACACTTTTATATATGTTATGCATTGAAAATGCAAGACAACTTGTAGGGATATAGAAGAAGAAATAGTAACAGGAAGAAGAGAATGAGAGAAAGGAGAACAAAAAGAATAGTGGCAAAGAAAGAGGGGACATGTCCTCATATGTAGCACAGTAATAATACAAGTCAGATAACTTCAGTTGCCTAAACTCTAAAGTCCAGACAAGGTCCTATGTTTGGCTAGCTAAACAAGACTGGCTTCAACTCAAGGTAATGGGTATTTAAAAACTTTGTGATGCTAAGAGCAATTTCTAATTAAGGATCAAAGCACCAAGCAGTCTTTTTAACTTCAGCAGCAAGTTTCCCATTAGGAGAAAGTTTCCTCCTAAATATCAAATTTCAGAGCTAAGCATCGACCCCAGGACCACCATATTAAAGAAGCCTGTCACAGATGTATGGTGCTATGGAAGAGAACAGCACCCTAAGGATGAGTTTTACTTTATGAAGCACTTATTCTATTTTATGCCTTTTCCACAATACTGTAAAGGAATACTGGTATGGAAAAAAATATAACAAAGCAACCTGGGTGGACAGAACTTTGCACTCTTACCTTGAAGGCTAATGTCCTTTCCCCCCACCTTAGTTTTATAAACCATTCTGCACTCTTATCTTGAAGATTAATGTCAATTTTTCTTTCACTATGAGCCTCTGATTTCACTTGCCTCTTCAAAGTTGTCAGCTATAAAATTATAAAAGTGTTCCAAAACAGGGATGCGATCCATGCGTTCTGTCCACCCATGTTGCTTTGATATGTCCTCATTCATTTTCAAAGGCTGCATACAATTTGGTTATCTGTAAGAGAAAGATGTCAAGGAAGTTTTGTAAAGTGTTGTTTGTAGATGAAAGTTTTAAGGACACACTTTAGCCTTGAAATGTGATGCTTACAAGAAATAAACATACACACAGAGGCACACATATGCATACAGAGACACACACACAGAGGCACACAAACACAGAGGCATATATACACAGAGGCACAAACACACATGTAGGCATCAACACAGGCTCATACACAGAGGTACATAATCATACAATGACAGGCACATACAGGTGTACACATATACACACATATGTACACAAAGGTTTTCAGAAAACTTAGTGAAGTTGTTCACTCCAGGCTGACATTTCTGGAGTAAAA
Source organism: Apodemus sylvaticus (assembly GCF_947179515.1). Classification (NCBI taxonomy): domain Eukaryota; kingdom Metazoa; phylum Chordata; class Mammalia; order Rodentia; family Muridae; genus Apodemus; species Apodemus sylvaticus. The sequence continues at coordinate 81,273,005 of NC_067473.1, read as the reverse complement.
ATTCAGAATTAAAAATCTTTAAAAATTGTGTCCCTATGCAAATGCTGGGGACAATCTATTAAATCATAAACAAAATCTGGGAGATTTTGTATTTTCATGATTCAATTCTGTTGGTGCCTCCAGAGCACTCTTTCTTTCTTTCTTTCTTTCTTTCTTTCTTTCTTTCTTTCTTTCTTTCTTTCTTTCTTTCTTTCTTTCTTTCTTTCTTTCTTTCTTTCTTTCTTTCTCTTTCTTTCTTTCTTTCTTTCTATCTTTCTTTCTTTTCTTTCTTTCTGTCTTTCTTTCTTCTTTCTTTCTTTCTTTCTTTCCTTTCTTTCTTTCTTTCTGTCTTTCTTTCTTTCTTTTTTTGGTTTTTCAAGACAGGGTTTCTCTGTGTAGCCCTGGCTGTCCTGGAGCTTACTCTATAGACCAGGCTGGCCTCAAACTCAGAAATCCACCTGCCTCTGCCTCCCAAGTGCTGGGATTAAAGGTGTGTGCCACCACCGCCTGGCCAGAGCATTTTCTTAAGACTAGTAAACAGAGTCTGTCCAAAATAATCTGAAGGATTTTTAGAAGGGGCCAAGGCAATCACATACAAAATTATCTAAAGAAAAGTTAAATGTTATCAAGTCGTATTTCCTTCACTGGTGGGATTTCATTAATGTGTTTGAAAGCTTCATAGATGTAAACAGTACACTGTAGTCACACTCATTCTTCCCCTCCTTCTCCTTCTTGCATCCTATGCACCCCCTTTTCTTCTTCCTTCTTACACCCCATCTTTATCCTCCTGCCACCTATCACCCCCTTGCTTCCTTCTTTTCTTCCCAAGGATCCCCCCTATCTTTTTGTTTTGCTTTATGGACATACCAAATTTAACTAGGGATTAAGTAGGCCTGGGTGAAGCTGGTCACTGGAGCAAGAGTCACGCAGTGCCCATGTCTCTATCACTGAAGACAATGACTTTCATTCAGCAGCCTCTGATTGGCATTAACCCCCCTGAGCCCAGCAGAGCAGGGCCCCATGAGCCCCATGCTCAAGTGTTATGGAATGGTTAATGATTCAGTCTTGTGTGGATCTCATGCAGGCAAATGTTCTGAAACCAGAAAGTCCCTGTCTGTTCCTATAGGTTGAAACACATTCTCTACGTTTTCCTCTAGCACTTTCAGATTATAAGATCTAATGTTGAGATCCTTGATCCATTTAGAGTTGGGCTTGCTCAAAGTTAGAGAAAAGGGTCTAGCTTTATCCTTTTACATGTTGGTATCCAGTTTTCACAGCATCATTTTGAGAACGATATATTTTCTCTAGTATGTCTGTTTGAAATCTTGTACTAAAACTCAGGTAGCTGAATTGTGTAGATCCTCAGTTCCACACAACTGATCTGTCTGTCTGCTTCTCTGCCAGTGATGTACTGGTTTTGTTACTATGTCTCTATGTCTATTGAGATTAGATATGTCAATATTTTCCACAGTATTTTTTTTTTTAAACTTAGGATTGTTTGGGCTATCCTTGGTTAGTTTGCTGTCATATAAATTTTTGCTTTGTTTTTCCGTGTGTGAAGAAGTAACTTAGAGTTTTGATTGTTATAGCATTGAATCCATAGTTTGAATTGGTAGGCTGACCATTTTCACTGTAGTAAACATTCTAATCTGTTAGCATAGGAGGTCTTTTAGTTTCCTAGTGTCTTTCTCAATATCTTCCTTTGGTTTCTAACTGTTTTCATAGTAAAAGTCTTCAGTTTCTTTGATTAGGTTTCCAGATATTTATTTATTTATGTGACCATTGTGAAAGGGATTTATTTTCTGATTTCCAGGTCAGTATGTTTAGCATTGGTGTATATGAAAGGTACTGGATTTTCAAATGATTCTTAAAAATTTTGAATTTCTATTAGACTTTATTTAATTTTATGTATCGGGGTATTTTGCCTACATGTGATTATGTGTGCCACGTGTATGCCTGCTTCCCAAAGAGGTCAGAACAGGGCATCAGCTTCCCTGGAATTTAGAGTTACAGATGGTTGGGAATCATTGTGTGGGTGTTGCAGGGTCCTCTGCAAGAGCAGCTCATGCTGTTAACCACTGAGACTTATTTCTGGTTCCAGTATGGCTACTGACTTTTGTAATTAATTTTGTATCATCCTACCCCTTTGCAGACAGTGTTTATCACCTCTAAAAGATTGTGTGTGTGTGTGTGTGTGTGTATGTGTGTGTATGTGTGTGTGTGTGTGCATGTAGAGTATTGAAGGCATCTTATATATAAAATAATGTCACCTGCAAACAGAGACCCTTCCATTTCTTCCCCTCTTATTTCTCTCTCTTTTATTCTCTTTTCTTCTTATTGCTCTAGCTAAGATTTCTACCACTGTGTTAAATAGGATTGGAAGAGTGGCCATGCTTGTCTTGTTCCTGGTCTCCGAGGGAATAGTTTAAAATGTTTCTCCACTTAGCATGATGTTAACTACCAGATTGTCATACATGGCCTTTATTATCTTGAGTATGTTCTCTCCATCCCTTGCTTTTTCCTAACTTTCATTATGGAAGGATGTTAGATTTTGTTAACAGCCTATGACATTTATTGTCTATTGAGCCCATCTTGCGACTCTAATCTTTGAGTTCACTTTTGTGATGACTTATTAATTTGCATATGTGAGTCATCCCCACATCTCTTTAATAGAACCAGCTTGATCATAATGAGTGAGCATTTGATGTCATCTTGAATTCAGCTTCCAAGTGTTTTATTGAGAACTCTTACATCTGTGTTTTTTTTTTAAAGCAGTATGTAATTTTCTTGTTTCTTATCTGGCTTTAGTATCAAGGTGATAGAGACTCAGTGAGAAAATCCTGGAAGTATTCCTTCTTCTCTTTGGTGGGGAAGCTTGATTAATGTGGATGATAGCTCTTCTCTGAGTTCTGGTAGAATTCTAAAGTGACTTTATCAGTTCCTAAGATATTACACCTGACACTTCATATTTCTGCTTCATATTTATGTTGCTAATGGATTTATTTATAGTATTTATTCCATCTTGGTTTAATAGTAGTAAGTCTGATTCACCTAGAAATGTATACACTTCTTTTAATGTTTTTTATTTTAGTGGAATCTAGATTTTTTTTTTGTTTTTTGTTTTTTCATATTTTTTTTTATTATTCGATATAATTTATTTACATTTCAAATGATTTCCCCTTTTCTAGCCCCCCCACTCCCCGAAAGTCCCGCAAACCCCCTTCTCTTCCCCTGTCCTCTCACCCACCCCTTCCCACTTCCCCGTTCTGGTTTTGCTGAATACTGTTTCACTGAGTCTTTCCAGAACCAGGGGCCACTCCTCCTTTCTTCTTGTACCTCATTTGATGTGTGGATTATGTTTTGGGTATTCCAGTTTTCTAGGTTAATATCCACTTATTAGTGAGTGCATACCATGATTCACCTTTTGAGTCTGGGTTACCTCACTTAGTATGATATTCTCTAGCTCCATCCATTTGCCTAAGAATTTCATGAATTCATTGTTTCTAATGGCTGAATAGTACTCCATTGTGTAGATATACCACATTTTTTGCATCCACTCTTCTGTTGAGGGATACCTGGGTTCTTTCCAGCATCTGGCAATTACAAATAGGGCTGCTATGAACATAGTAGAACATGTATCCTTATTACATGGTGGGGAGTCTTCTGGGTATATGCCCAGGAGTGGTATAGCAGGATCTTCTGGAAGTAAGGTGCCCAGTTTTCGGAGGAACCGCCAGACTGATTTCCAGAGTGGTTGTACCAATTTGCAACCCCACCAGCAGTGGAGGAGTGTTCCTCTTTCTCCACACCCTCTCCAACACCTGCTGTCTCCTGAATTTTTAATCTTAGCCATTCTGACTGGTGTAAGATGAAATCTTAGGGTTGTTTTGATTTGCATTTCCCTAATGACTAATGAAGTTGAGCATTTTTTAAGATGCTTCTCCGCCATCTGAAGTTCTTCAGGTGAGAATTCTTTGTTTAACTCTGTACCCCATTTTTTAATAGGGTTGTTTGGTTTTCTGGAGTCTAACTTCTTGAGTTCTTTATATATATTGGATATTAGCCCTCTATCTGATGTAGGATTGGTGAAGATCTTTTCCCAATTTGTTGGTTGCCGATTTGTCCTCTTGATGGTGTCCTTTGCCTTACAGAAACTTTGTAATTTTATGAGGTCCCATTTGTCAATTCTTGCTCTTAGAGCATACGCTATTGGTGTTCTGTTCAGAAACTTTCTCCCTGTACCGATGTCCTCAAGGGTCTTCCCCAGTTTTTTTTCTATTAGCTTCAGAGTGTCTGGCTTTATGTGGAGGTCCTTGATCCATTTGGATTTGAGCTTAGTACAAGGAGACAAGGATGGATCAATTCGCATTCTTCTGCATGCTGACCTCCAGTTGAACCAGCACCATTTGTTGAAAAGGCTATCTTTTTTCCATTGGATGTTTTCAGCCTCTTTGTCGAGGATCAAGTGGCCATAGGTGTGTGGGTTCATTTCTGGATCTTCAATCCTGTTCCATTGATCCTCCTGTCTGTCACTGTACCAATACCATGCAGTTTTTAACACTATTGCTCTGTAGTATTGCTTGAGGTCAGGGATACTGATTCCCCCAGATTTCCTTTTGTTGCTGAGAATAGTTTTAGCTATCCTGGGTTTTTTGTTGTTCCAGATGAATTTGATAATTGCTCTTTCTAGCTCTGTGAAGAATTGAGTTGGGATTTTGATGGGTATTGCATTGAATCTGTATAGTGCTTTAGGCAAAATGGCCATTTTAACTATATTGATTCTGCCGATCCATGAGCATGGGAGGTTTTCCCATTTTTTGAGGTCTTCTTCCATTTCCTTCTTCAGAGTCTTGAAGTTCTTGTCATACAGATCTTTCACATGTTTGGTAAGAGTCACCCCAAGATACTTTATACTGTTTGTGGCTATTGTGAAGGGGGTCATTTCCCTAATTTCTTTCTCAGCCTGCTTATCCTTTGAGTATAGGAGGGCCACTGATTTGCTTGAGTTGACTTTATAACCTGCCACTTTGCTGAAGTTGTTTATCAGCTGTAGGAGCTCTCTAGTGGAGTTCTTTGGGTCACTTAGGTAGACGATCATGTCGTCTGCAAATAATGATAGTTTGACTTCTTCCTTTCCAATTTGTATCCCTTTGACCTCCTTATGTTGTCGAATTGCCCGAGCTAGTACCTCAAGTACAATATTGAAAAGATAAGGAGAAAGGGGGCAGCCTTGTCTGGTCCCTGATTTCAGTGGGATTGCTTCAAGTTTCTCTCCATTTAGTTTGATGCTGGCTACCGGTTTGCTGTATATTGCTTTTACTATGTTTAGGTATGGGCCTTGAATTCCTGTTCTCTCCAAGACTTTAAGCATGAAGGGATGCTGAATTTTGTCAAATGCTTTTTCAGCATCCAATGAAATGACCATGTGGTTTTGTTCTTTGAGTTTGTTTATGTAGTGGATTGTATTGATGGATTTCCGTATATTGAACCAACCCTGCATTCCTGGGATAAAGCCTACTTGATCATGGTGGATGATCGTTTTGATGTGTTCTTGGATTCGGTTGGCAAGAATTTTATTGAGTATTTTTGCATCGATGTTCATAAGGGAAATTGGTCTGAAGTTCTCTTTCTTTGTTGGATCTTTGTGTGGCTTTGGTATCAGCGTAATTGTGGCTTCGTAGAAGGAATTGGGTAGTGTTCCTTCTGTTTCTATTTTGTGGAATAGTTTGAAGAGTATTGGTGTTAACTCTTCTTTGAAGGTCTGGTAGAATTCTGCACTGAAGCCATCTGGTCCTGTGCTTTTTTTGGTTGGAAGACTTTCTATGACTCCTTCTATTTCTTTAGGCATTATGGGACTGTTTAGATGGTCTAGTTGGTCCTGATTTAATTTTGGTATTTGGTATCTGTCAAGGAAATTGTCCATTTCCTCCAGATTCTCCAGTTGTGTTGAGTATAGGCTCTTGTAGTAGGATCTGATGATTTTTTGGATTTCCTCAGTTTCCGTTGTTATATCTCCCTTTTCATTTCTAAGTTTGTTAATTTGGATACTTTCTCTGTGCCCTTTGGTCATTCTGGCTAAGGGTTTATCTATCTTGTTGATTTTCTCAAAGAACCAGCTCCTGGTATTGTTGATTTTTTGTATGGTTCTCTTTGTTTCTACTTGATTGATTTCGGCCCTGAGTTTGATGATTTCCTGCCTTCTACTCCTCCTGGGCGAAATAGCTTCTTTTTGTTCCAGGGCTTTCAGGTGTGTCATTAAGCTGGTAATGTATGCTCTCTCCATTTTCTTTTTGGAGGCACTCAGGGCTATGAGTTTTCCTCTTAGCACTGCTTTCATTGTGTCCCATAGATTTGGGTATGTTGTGTTTTCATTTTCATTGTGTTCTAAAAAGTCTTTAATTTCTTTCTTTATTTCTTCCTTGACCAAGGTATCATTGAGTAGAGTATTGTTCAGTTTCCACGTGTATGTGGGCTTTCTGTTGTTTCTGTTGCTATTGAAGACCACTTTTACTCCATAGTGATCAGATAGGAGGCATGGGATTAGTTCGATCTTCTTATATTTGTTGAGGTCTGTCTTGTGACCAATTATATGGTCGATTTTGGAGAAGGTACCATGAGGTGCTGAGAAAAAGGTATATTCTTTTGTTTTAGGATAGAATGTTCTATATATATCTGTTAAATCTAATTGGTCCAAAGCTTCAATTAGTTTCATTGTGTCCCTGTTTAGTTTCTGTTTTCCTGATCGGTCCATTGAGGAAAGTGCAGTGTTGAAGTCACCCACAATTATTGTGTTAGGTGCAATGTGTGCTTTTAGTTTTAATAAAGTTTCTTTTACAAAAGAGGGTGCCCTTACATTTGGGGCATAGATGTTCAGGATTGTCAGTTCTTCTTTTTGTATTTTTCCTTTGACCAGCAAGAAGTGTCCCTCAGGGTCTCTTTTGATGACTTTGGGTTGAAAGTCAATTTTATCTGATATTAAAATGGCTACTCCAGCTTGTTTCCTGAGACCATTTGCTTGTAAAATTGTCTTCCAGCCTTTTACTCTAAGGTAGTGTTTGTCTTTGACCCTGAGGTGTGTTTCCTGTAAGCAGCAAAATGTAGGGTCCTGTTTACGTATCCATTCAGTTAGTCTGTGTCTTTTTATTGGGGCATTAAGTCCATTGATGTTAAGAGATATTAAGGAATAGTGATTGTTACTTCCTATCATTTTTGACGTTATTTTTTAAATTTGAATGCTTAACTTCTTTTGGGTTTGATGAAAGGTTACTATCTTGCTTTTTCCAGGGTGAAGTTTCCCTCCTTGTATTGGTGTTGTCCTCCTATTATCCTTTTTAGGGCCGGGTTTGTGGATAGATATTGGGTAAACTTGGTTTTGTCATGAAATATCTTAGTTTCTCCATCTATGGTGATTGAGAGTTTTGCTGGATATAGTAGTTTTGGTTGGCATTTGTGTTCTCTTAGAGTCTGCATGAGATCTGCCCAGGACCTTCTAGCCTTCATAGTCTCAGGTGAAAAGTCTGCTGTGATTCTGATAGGTCTTCCTTTATATGTTACTTGGCCTTTTTCTCTTACTGCCTTTAGTATTCTTTCTTTGTTTAGAACATTTGGTGTTTTGATTATTATGTGACGGGAAGTATTTCTGTTCTGGTCCAGTCTGTTTGGAGTTCTGTAGGGTTCTTGTATATTCATGGGCATCTCTCTCTTTAGGTTAGGGAAGTTTTCTTCCATAATTTTATTGAAGATATTTGCTGGCCCTTTAAGTTGTAAATCTTCACTCTCCTCTATGCCTATAATCCTTAGGTTTGGTCTTCTCATTGTGTCCTGGATTTCCTGGATATTTTGGGTTACAAGCTTTTTGCATTTTGCATTTTCTTTAACTGTTGAGTCCATGGTTTCTATGGAATCTTCAGCATCTGAGATTCTTTCTTCTATCTCTTGTATTCTGTTGTTGATATTTGTATCTCTGTCCCCTGATTTCTTCCCAAGGCTTTCTATCTCCAAAGTTGTCTCCCTTTGAGTTTTCTTAGTTGTTTCTACTTCTGATTTTAGATCCTGGATGGTTTTGCTTAGCTCCTTCACTTGCATGTTTGTGTTTTCCTGTAATTCTTTAAGAGATTTTTGTGTTTTCTCTTTCATGAGCTCAGCCTGTTGACCAAAGTTCTCCTGTATTTCTTTAAGAGATTTTTGTGTTTCGTCTTTCATGACCTCAGCCTGTTGAGCAAAGTTCTCCTGTATTTCTTTAAGTGTTTTTTGCATTTCCTCCTTGTTGGCTTTTGTATTCTCCTGGATTTCTTTCAATGATTTTTGTGTTTCCCTTGCAAGGGCTTCTACCTTTTGATCCATTGTCTCCTGAATTTCTTTATGTATGACCTTCATGTGTTCCTGTACCAGCATCATGACCAGTGATTTTAAATCCAAATCTTGTTTTACTGGTGTGATGGGGTATCCAGGACATGTTGGTAGAGGAGAATTGGGTTCAGATGTTGCCATATTGCCTTGATTTCTGTTAGTGACGTTCCTGCGTTTGCCTTTTGCCATCTAGCTCTCACTGGTGTTAGTTTATCTTGTCAGTGCTGGACTCACCAGTGCAAGCTGCCCCTTCCCAGTTGGCCTCTGGTGCACAGCTTACCTCCTGCACTACTTGTAGACAGTGTGCTGGTGCCCAGGTTGTTCAGATCCCAAAGCAGGCACCCGAAGGCTCCCGCTGGGGCCCGCTGGATTCACTGGAGCACACTGACTTCTCCCAGCTGGCCGCCCGGAAGCCCAGCTAGCCACTTGCAGGACTTGGAGGTATAATGCTGCCGCCCAGACTGATCTGGATCCGGAAGCGGAGAGAGTAGAGCTAAGGGCTTCTGCCTGAGGCCTTGCCCCAGATTGTGTCTGTGGAGCAGATGGAGCCCGTGTGCACTCCCAGGGAGTGCCGACGGTGTATGCTACTGTGACCTCCCCTGAGTTCCGCTCACTCCGCTGGGCAGCCGATCTGCCAACCGGGCTATCGCACACAAGGTTAGCCTGGCCGCCCAGTCCCTGAGTCCAGGCAAAAGCCTGGGAGGCCAAGGTCCGAGCAAAGTTCCCCTACGGCTTTGACTGTTAATTGGGTTTGCCAGGTGACTAGGATGGCGGGCGTGTGCGCCCGCGCTCCCTGAAAGCGCCGGGAGAGTCTGCTTTGCTAACAATCACCTGGGCGGGTTGACTCACAGATGGCCCACCAAGCCGCCCAGTTCTTGGGGTCAGTCCTGTGCCTTTTGGGGCCTGGACCCCCTCTTTGTTAGTCTTAGGCTATGCCTGTTACAGGTCTGCCCGCCTGAGCTCTCTGTCGTCCTGCAGGCAAAATGGCGGCGGCGCGCTCGCAGGCCTGGGCAAAAAACCTCCTGGTTGGGTTGGCACCCCGATGGCCCCCCGACCCGCCCAGGGCCTGGGTGCAGGCCAACGCCCGTCGGGCTCAGACCACCGCGGTGTTGGCCTCGGATTATGTTTGTGTACCTCAGTCTGTCCGATTCCTGGAGTACGGAACCAAGATGGATCCTCCTCTCCTGACTGGCGGGAGGCCGAGTTCTGAAGTGGCCTCCGTGCAGGAAAGGCGCTGCACAACTGCAGCTGCTTGCTGTCCGGCTGGTCAGCGAAGGTCAGTGGTCGTGGGCGCAGGGCCTAACTGGTCCCTGTGACGCCTTGGTTCCACTGCTGATGGCCCTTCAGCTGGAGCAGCCACTGCTGCCGCTGCTGCCGCTGCTGCTGCCGCCGCCGGGCGGGATCTAGATTTTTTTAATGTATATCCTTATTGTTTTCTGATTTCCATTGGTAACTGTTTATAATGTCCCCCATTTCATCTCCAATTTTACTGTTACTTTTAAATTTTCTCTTTAATTTACCCAAGGGTTTGTCAGCCTTATTTTCCTTTTCAAAGAATCAGCTCCTTGTTTCATTGGCCATTTGTAGCATTTGCTTTGGGGGTTGTTCATTTTTATTTTGTTGATTACTTCCCGTGATATTGATTATTTTATCTTCCTTTGTTGTCAGTGGTTGTCTTGTTTTTCTCAGAGTTTTATAAGATATAATCATTAAATTGTGGATTTGAGTTTTCTCTGGTTCTTGTTTGTTTTATGTAAGCACTTAACAGCTATAAACTTTCTCTCTTAGAGAAAGCCTTTGTTGTAACCAGAGATTTTGGCTGTGTTGTGTTTTCATTTTCATTCAGTTATAGAAATTTTACATTTCCTTTGATTTCTTCAATGATTCATTCAAGAGTGTGCCTTTAGTTCCTATGACTGTGTATTTTCTGTGGTTTCTTCTGCTGTTAATGTCTAGCTTTATCCTACTGTGGTCAGAGAAAATACAAGGGTTATTTCAATTCCCCTGTGTTGGTTGAGGTTTGTTTTATAACTCATTATGAGGTCTGTTTTAGGGAAAGTTCCATGAATTTGTGAGTCTCTTGATATTTTCTTGATGGACTTTATTTTATCACTTTAACTATCACTCGTTAGTCCACACCTGCTCCAGGACCAAGTTACAGCAGCAGTAAGCCCTGTGGTTATTTTAGGAGGAGGAGAATTTGATAGATAGTGCTGTGTTCACAAAATTGTTGGAAGTGTGGGGAGAGCTGGCACTCAGCTGAAGTTCTAGGAGTGACTTCTCAGATCTTACTAGATGATTGGTCATTAAGGGAGCGTCCCTCTTTGCCTGAAGTGGTGAATTTGAATACCACAATCAGAATTTGTACCTTTTGGGTTATATCACAGAAGCTGCAATCTAGACATCAGGAACCTGCTACCAGAGCTTGTATGCTACCAGAGCTTGTCTGCTACCAGAGCTTGTCTCCTACATTCATGTCAACCTGAAGCATGAACAGTAAATGCAAACTCAGGTTTGAATTCCAGTCTTATACCAGCTCAATTTATTTGTGTCTTTGATAATTTGCTTAAATCCTGGTCCTAAGAGAGAGAGAGAGAGAGAGAGAGAGAGAGAGAGAGAGAGAGAGAGAGAGAGAGAGAGAGAGGTACTGCAATTCTAGTTTATGTCATCTACACTGCAGCTGGATGTCAGCAGTCTCAACTCAAACAGGTTTAGCCAGGAATAGGAGTACTGCACTGGAACTCTGCTGTTCTGCTCGGCAATAAAGAATTGGAGAAGACAGTATAAAAGAACAATAGGGAGAGGAAATGACAGAAGGAAAGAAGCGTCAATAGTAATTAGAAAGCTTAAATGAATGGGCTGGTGTTGATTAACCTGACTGACTCCATGTTGGAGAAAAGAGCCTTGGGGATTGGAAACATAAATGAAAATGAAAGAGTTAGGGTCCCAGATGTCTGCCTCAAGAGGAAGAGCTGTTTTTGACCTCAGTATCTGTCTGTCTGTCTGTCTGTCTCTTTCTCTCTGTCTCCTATTCCTCTCTTTCCTCTCTCCTCTCTCCTCTCTCCCTTCCTCCCATCTCTCCTCTCACTCCTCCCCCTGCCCCTGCCTTTCCTCTCTCAAACTTGCTTTTTCCATACTCTACAACAAGATGAATGAAAAATCACATGGAAATTCAGAGGTCTACAGAATTAACATGTGCTTAAGTACACACACACACACACACACACACACACTCACTCACAGAGGGACAATATATTTCACCTCAGCTGGCAGTTAATTTAATAGGAGTTTCCAAAACTTTGAAATCAAATTGAAAGGAACCTGTGTACAGGCTGTCCCCAATGTCTTTCATTTTAGCACAGCACATGGAAACTGCAAATGAGGAAGGGGATTCTGTTCAATATTTAATATCTATCATTGACACAGAAAATGAGTTTGTTGAAAAAATCAGTAGCTCCTCATAGATCTGTTTGATATAATAAATCAAGAAATGAATTTACATTCTAATTAAGGAGCTCTAATCACTGTGACTTCTTGTAAATCCTCTGTGACTTATTATTGATATGCCTTCGATACTAAATGTCATTGAGAGTCTTTGATCGTTGGGCAGCATTCAACATTCTTACATTATTTCCATAGGTTTTAAGTCAGACAATGATTTGAATCTGAATAATTCACTATTTCACTTCTTGATGATTTTTTTCCCAGAGCACAGTTGTAGGTACTTTTTAGGAGCTTACTTGATGAGACTTTCTGACTGAGTGGGATTATTTTACTGAAGAATACTTACTAGGGAAGAACATAGAGAGTGGCTCTATGGATCAGGAGTGATAGCTTGTCGGGTCTCTAAGTTCAATACTGTAATTAGGGGGAGTAAAGATATTATTGCACAATTTCTATGATTTTTCTAAGTCTGGTTCATTTTCTTTTTATTCATTATGTTTTTAAAAAAAAAAAAAGGCTTATTCCAATCCAGTCTGGAGAAAATGTCATTAAGTCATTAAGTAAACCATTTCTCCAGCATGCTTATTCATAGCATAGTCACAATGCCTTAAAAGTACTTCTCCAAGGCGTGGTGTCAGGAGCATAATAGAGCCTGGTGTTGAGAGAGTCACAGGTCTGATTCATTCATACTTAGGCTGACATTAATTTCCTTTAAAGAGCAAAACCATTTGATGGCTGCCTGGGTGAAAAGTCACTGGATCCTGGAAGGAGCTCACAACTCTCAAAATGCAATCAGTAGCTACTAAAATCTTACTTCTTTCCTCAAAACTCACCCCTGGGATTTTTGAGCACATAATGAAACACATCTTTCATCTTCAAATAGAGAGTAATCCCTATTACAGTTAGCCATCTTCATAGCATGCTATATTTGACATGAAGTCTCTTGCAGATAACATATCTTTCTACCAGTAGCTGGTGTGACACCTTTTCTTCCTTCCTTCCTTCCTTCCTTCCTTCCTTCCTTCCTTCCTTCCTTCCTTCCTTCCTTCCTTCCTTCCTTCCTACCTTTCTTCCTTCTTACCTTTCTGTCTTCTTTCTTTCTTTCTTTCTTTCTTTCTTTCTTTCTTTCTTTCTTTCTTTCTTATTAATCATTTTATTCATTTATATTTCAAATGATATCCCCCTTCCGGGTTTCCCCTCCACAAACTCCTCAATCCCATCCCCCATCCCCTTTGCATCTATGAGGATGCACCTCCACCCACTCACACACTCCTGCCTCACTGCTCTAGCATCACCCTACACTGGGGCATTAAGCCTCCACAGGACCAAGGGCCTCCCCTCCCACTGATGCCAGCCAAGGACATCCTCTGCTACATATGTAGCTGGAGCCATGGATCCCTCCATGTATAATATTTGGCTGGTAGTTTAGGCCCTGGGAGCTCTGAGTGGCCCGGTTAGTTGATATTGTTCTTCCTATGGGGTTGAAATCCCCCTGAGCTACATCAGTCCTTTTAGCTCTTCCACTAGGGTCCCTGGGCTCAGTCCCATGGTTGGCTGTATCTGTATCTGTATCTGTATCTGTATCTGTATCTGTATCTGTATCTGTATTGCCCAGGTACTGGTAGAACCTCTCAAAGGTCAGCTATACCAGGATCCTGGTCACCAAATGCTTCTTGGCATCAGTAACAGTGTCCAGGTTTTGTGTCTGCAGAGGTGATGGATCCCCAGGTTGGGTGGTCTCTGTGCGTCCTTCCCTTCAGTCTCTTCTCTACTCTTTGCCCTTGTCTTTCCCTTGGACAGGAACAATTCTGGGTAAAACATTTGGAGATCGGTGGGTGGCCCCATCCCTCAACTGGAGGCCATACTGGAGGTGGTCTCTACAGGCTCTACCTTCCTTTGTTTGGACATTTCATCTAAAGCATCCCTATGGAGTCCTGGGAGTCTTTCACTGTCCTAGAGTCTAAGACTTTCTACCCCCAGTTCCCCATTCCCCACCACTACTTATTTCTATTCAATTTCCTGACCCTCTATACTTCTCTCTTGTCCCTTCCTATACCTGATCCTGCCCACCCTTTTTCCCTCCTCCCTCTTCTCTCTCTCTCTCTCCTAGGTTCCTCCCTCACTCTATTCCCTATGTTTATTCTGTTCCCCCCTTCCATGTATGACTGAGGCATCCACACTTTGGCCTTCCAAAGTGACACCTTTTCTATCAAATTAGAGCAACTCATTCTGAGCTGCTTCTGTTCCTTTGGTTCTCTTAAAGGAGATGTAGAAAATATGTCTTTAGCACAAGAATTGGCACCAATTTACAGTGCATAGCCCTCTTAGCCTCAAATATGAGACCTAACTTTACCCAAATGCTGGTGAAATAGCAGCCCACTACCTCCCAAATGGGTTGGGAATTGGTGGGGCTAGACCCCAGACTGCTTTCATAGTGATGTGCTTTGTGAATATTGCAATTTAGTCTAAGGTAATCTTTCTTTCTTTCTTTCTTTCTTTCTTTCTTTCTTTCTTTCTTTCTTTCTTCATTCTTTCTCTTTGTTTCAAAGATTTATTTATTTATTTTATGTATATGAGTATACCATTGCTCTCTTTAGACACACCAAAAGAGGGCATCAGATCCCATTACAGATGGTTGTGAGTCACCATGTGGTTATGGGAATTGAACTCAGGACCTCAGGAAGAGCAGTCAATAATCTTAACTGCTGAGCCATCTCTCCAGCCCCTAAGGCAATCTTTCAATCTTTCAATCATTGAGTAAGAATCTCAAATGTAGGCTGCATGTGGCAGTGGGCTTTGTTTGATTTACTGTGATTCTGTTGTATCACAGAGTCAGGCACGGGTACAAACAAATACAGGAACAAACAAATAGTTCCCCTATCCTGCTTGTGCCTAAACAGAGGTTAATTGTCTTAATACAGGTTTAATTCAGAGTAAATATACTGGCAGAAAGAGCAATAATAGAAAAATAGGCTATAAAACCTACAATGTGGACAGATAATTGTTTTTGAATTCTTGACTTTTGCTGACTATATGTCCCCAAGCAGTCAATTTTATTTCTGAGACCTTATTCTCTACTTCTGTATAAAAGTCTCCATAATGTTTCCAGCTGCCTTCCTAAAGTAATCTATAATTTAGTTTTGTCTGACTGTCTTGACTTGAGGCCTGTTCTTTATCCTCAGAGATCCTATAACTTGCTTACTAAAGGAAAGGTACAGTAGCAGTGGGAATAACCCCAGCTCAGGACATTGTCCACAAAATAACACTTTTCCATCTGACAAATGGCAGGGAGGTTGCTCTATAGACTTTCCCTCCTCACCAGAGCCAGGTCATGAGAGCCTCATTCAAGGAGCTGCTTCCATTTGTCAGAAGGGGGAAAATATCCTCATCTCCTGAAGATACAGGGAAAAATTGGAGCACTCTGGCCGTCCCAGTTTGTGACTCTCAGCTCATATTTTTGAGTGCTCTGGCCATCTTTCTCCACCTCTGACCACCCCTCATTTCACCCTAGCAGAATGAATACAAGTCTACATGCTTCTTTTGATCTTCATTTCTAAAGTCTCCCATGCTTTTAAATAAATCTGCATGTTCAAATTTGTTGATCTGTCTGTTATTCAGAGAATCAGCCAAGAATCTAAGATTCAAGGGAAATGCTATCAGTATTTGTTGAGGTCTACCAAAGTGCCTTCATGCTAAGTCCCTTTTTGTGTGAGCATTCCATAGCCTCAGTAATAGTGTCAGGACTTGTGACCTCCTGAACCTTCAAGATCTGTCAAACACTGGACCACCAACCAGGCAGCATATACCAGGTGATATGAGGTCCCCAACGCATATACCACAAAAGACTGCTGGGTCTGGGTTCAGTCAGAGAAGATACACCGAACCCTCAAGAGACTGGAAGTCCCAGGGAATTTAGAGGTCTGGTTGGGTGGGGGTGTGGGATGGGGGTGGGGGCGCAGAGGGGGAAAGAAGGAGGTAGGGGTATTAAACAGTCTGAGGGTGGACTGGGCCTGGGAGAATAAAATCTGGAGTATAAGTAAATAAATAAATAGATAAAGATTAAATTAAAAAAACTATTATTAATCTCTATCAGTTTGTATATTTCCTGTAATTCTCTTACTGTGAATTTCTAGTTTTATTTCCATTGTATATCAGCAATTATTTTGTTCCATGGAATGTTGAAAAGAATGTATATTCTTCTGAGTATGTTTCAAATGTTCCATAGATGACTATTGGGCTGTTTGGTCTATGATGCCATTTAAATTAGATTAATGCTTATTTTTCACAGAATGTGTTGTTGATACCAGGGCATTGAAGCTACCCACTGTTATTGAATTGCGGTTTGTCTGTGTTATATTAGATAGTATTTGTTTTCTGAAATTGAATGCACCTATATATTTGATACATGTGTGTTTAGGAGTGTAATGTCTTTTTTGCTGTATTATTTCTTTAATCAGTATGGAACGAGCTTTATCTTTCTAAAACGTTAGTGTGAAGCCTGATTTGCTCAGATGTTAGAACAGCAATCCTTCCTTCCTTCTTAGTTTAATGTACTTGGAATATCCTTTTCACCTTGTGTTTGCATCTTCAGTGGTAAAGTGCCTTTCTTTGAGGCACCAATTTTGGATATTGATTGCTTTGTTTTTATAATTCTTTTTTTTAAGATTTATTTATGAGTACACTATAACTGTCTTTAGACACACACCAGAAGAGGGCATCAGATTCCATTGCAGGTGGTTGTGAGCCACCATGTAGTTGCTGGGAATTAAACTCAGGAGCTCTGGAAGAACAGTCAGTGCTCTTAACTGCTGAGCCATCTCTCCAGCCTTGCATTTTAATTCATGGAATCTAGATTGTTATTATTGGAAGATATTATTAATTTTTGTCATTTTGTTGATTTTATTGTGTTCAGTGCTTTCTCATTCCTTTCATGCTCAACAACTCTTCTAGCATGGTTTATTTTTTTCCTGTCCCTCCTTGGATAAGTTTGTCTTTCTCTCCAATCTATTACAGCTGGCTCAATAGCGATTTGTCATTCTTTTCAATCTAAGGGTTCCTTTAGTTTCTCTGTACAGCTGGCTTAGTAGTCATGAATCCTTTTATTGTCTTTTTATTGTGGAAAGTGTGTCTTTTCCTTCAATTATGACAGATGTTTTACTACATAACCAGAAGTAGTATTTCCCTTCAGTGTTTGCAATACTTCATTTAAGACCCCTGGCTTTAAGCTTCTGTTGAGAACTCTGCTGTTATTCTGATGGGTCTGTCTTTATATGTGATGTACTGTTTCTCTCTGGTAATTTCCAATATATTTTCTTTGTTTTGTATGTTTAGTGTTTTTACTATAATGTGTCATCAAGAGGTTCGTTTCTCTCTCCACTTGATATTCTTTTTTTTTAATTTATTGATATATTTATTTACATTTCAAATGATTTCCCCTTTTCTGGACCCCCACTCCCCGAAAGTACCCTCAGTCCCCTTCCCTCCCCCTGTTTTCCCACCCAACCCTTCCCACTTCTCTCTTCTGATTTTGTTCTATACTGCTTCACTGAGTCTTTCCAGAACAAGGGTCCACTCCTCCGTTCTTCTTGTACCTCATTTGATGTGTGGATTATGTTTTGGGTATTCCAGTTTTCTACGTTAATATCCACTTATTAGTGAGTGCATACCATGATTCATCTTTTGTATCTGGGTTACCTCACTTAGTATGATGTTCTCCAGCTCCATCCATTTGCCTAAGAATTTCATGAATTCATTGTTTCTAATGGCTGAATATTACTCCATTGTGTATATATACCACATTTTTTTGCATCCACTCTTCTGTTGAGGGATACCCGGGATCTTTCCAACTTCTGGCAATTATAAATAGGGCTGCTATGAACATAGTGGAACATGTATCCTTATTACATGCTGGGGAATCTTTTGGGAATATGCCCAGGAGTGGTATAGCAGGATCTTCTGGCAGTGAGGTGCCCAGTTTTCGGAGGAGCCAGACTGATTTCCAGAGTGGTTATACCAATTTGCAACCCCACCAGCAGTGGAGGAGTGTTCCTCTTTCTCCACATACTTGCCAACACCTGCTGTCTCCTGAATTTTTAATCTTAGCCATTCTGACTGGTGTAACGTGAAATCTCAGGGTTGTTTTGATTTGCATTTCCCTAATGACTAATGAAGTTGAGCATTTTTTAAGATGTTTCTCCACCATCCAAAGTTCTTCAGGTGAGAATTCTTTGTTTAACTCTGTACCCCATTTTCTAATAGGGTTGTTTGGTTTTCTGGAGTCTAACTTCTTGAGTTCTTTATATATATTGGATATTAGCCCTCTATCTGATGTAGGATTGGTGATCTTTTCCAAATTTGTTGGTTGCCGATCTGTCCTCTTGATGGTGTCCTTTGCCTTACAGAAACTTTGTAATTTTATGAGGTCCCATTTGTCAATTCTTGCTCTTAGAGCATACGCTATTGGTGTTCTGTTCAGAAACTTTCTCCCTGTACCGATGTCCTCAAGGGTCTTCCCCAGTTTCTTTTCTATTAGCTTCAGAGTGTCTGGCTTTATGTGGAGGTCCTTGATCCATTTGGATTTGAGCTTAGTACAAGGAGACAAGGATGGATCAATTCGCATTCTTCTGCATGCTGACCTCCAGTTGAACCAGCACCATTTGTTGAAAAGGCTATCTTTTTTCCATTGGATGTTTTCAGCCCCTTTGTCGAGGATCAAGTGGTCATAGGTGTGTGGGTTCATTTCTGGATCTTCAATCCTGTTCCACTGATCTGCCTGCCTGTCACTGTACCAATACCATGCAGTTTTTAACACTATTGCTCTGTAGTATTGCTTGAGGTCAGGGATACTGATTCCCCCAGAGTTTCTTTTGTTGCTGAGAATAGTTTTAGCTATCCTGGGTTTTTTGTTATTCCAGATGAATTTGAGAATTGCTCTTTCTAATTCTGTGAAGAATTGAGTTGGGATTTTGATGGGTATTGCATTGAATCTATATATTGCTTTTGGCAAAATGGCTATTTTAACTATATTAATTCTGCTGATCCATGAGCATGGGATGTTTTCCCATTTTTTGAGGTCTTCTTCCATTTCCTTCTTCAAGGTCTTGAAGTTCTTGTCATACAGATATTTCACATGTTTGGTAAGAGTCACCCCAAGATACTTTATACTGTTTGTGGCTATTGTGAAGAGGGTCATTTCCCTATTTTCTTTCTCAGCCTGCTTATCCTTTGAGTATAGGAAGGCCACTGATTTGCTTCAGTTGGTTTTATAACCTGCCACTTTGCTGAAGTTGTTTATCAGCTGTAGGAGTTCTCTAGTGAAGTTTTTTGGGTCACTTAGGTAGACTATCATATCATCTGCAAATAATGATAGTTTGACTTCTTCCTTTCCAATTTGTATCCCTTTGACCTCCTCATGTTGTCGATTGCCCAAGCTAGTACCTCAAATACAATATTGTTAAGATAAGGAGAAAGGGGGCAGCCCTGTCTAGTCCCTGATTTTAGTGGGATTGCTTCAAGTTTCCCTCTAGTTTGATGCTGGCTACCGATTTGTTGTATATTGCTTTTACTATGTTTAGGTATCGGCCTTGAATTCCTGTTCTTTCCAAGACTTTAAGCATGAAAGGATGCTGAATTTTGTCAAATGCTTTTTCAGCATCCAATGAAATGACCATGTTGTTTTTTTCTTTGAGTTTGTTTATGTAGTGGATTGCATTGATGGATTTCCATATATTGAACCAACCCTGCATCCCTGGGATAAAGCCTACTTGATCATGGGGGATGATCGTTTTGATGTGTTCTTGGATTCGGTTGGCAAGAATTTTATTGAGTATTTTTGCATCGATGTTGATAAGGGAGATTGGTCTGAAGTTTTCTTTCTTTGTTGGATCTTTGTGTGGTTTTGGTATCAGCATAATTGTGGCTTCGTAGAAGGAATTGGGTAGGGTTCCTTCTGTTTCTATTTTGTGGAATAGTTTGAAGAGTATTGGTGTTAGGTCTTCTTTGAAGGTCTGGTAGAATTCTGCACTGAAACCGTCTGGTCCTGTGCTTTTTTTGGTTGGAAGACTTTCTATGACCCCTTCTATTTCTTTAGGGGTTATGGGACTGTTTAGATGATATATTTGGTCCTGATTTAATTTTGGTATTTGGTATCTGTCTAGGAAATTGTCCATTTCCTCCAGATTCTCCAGTTGTATTGAGTATAGGCTTTTGTAGTAAGATCTGATGATTTTTTGGATTTCCTCAGTTTCTGTTGTAATATCTCCCTTTTCATTTCTAATTTTGTTGATTTGGATACTTTCTCTGTGCCCTTTGGTCAGTCTGGCTAAGGGTTTATCTATCTTGTTGATTTTCTCAAAGAACCAGCTCCTGGACTCATTGATTCTTTGTATGTTTCTCTTTGTTTCCACTTGATTGATTTCAGCCCTGAGTTTGATGATTTTCTGTCTTCTACTCCTCCTAGGTGAAATAGCTTCTTTTTGTTCCAGGGCTTTCAGGTGTGTCACTAAGCTGCTAGTATAAGCTCTCTCCATTTTATTTTTGGAGGCACTCAGGGCTATGAGTTTTCCTCTTAGCACTGCTTTCATTGTGTCCCAAAGATTTGGGTATGTTGTGCCTTAATTTTCATTAAATTCTAAAAAGTCTCTGATTTCTTTCTTTATTTCTTCTTTGGCCAAGGTGTCATTGAGTAGAGTATTGTTCAACCTCCATGTGTATGTGGCTTTCTGTTGTTTTTGTTGCTATTGAAAACCACTCTTACACCATAGTGATCTGATAGGAAGCATGGGATTAGTTCGATCAAATCCAATTGGTCTAAAGCTTCAATTAGTTTTACTGTGTCCCTGTTTAGTTTCTGTTTTCCTGATCGGTCCATTGAGAAGAGTGGAGAGTTGAAGTGCCCCACAATTATTGTTTTAGGTTCAATGTGTGCTTTGAGCTTTAGTAAAGTTTCTTTTACGAATGAGGGTGCCTTTGTATTTGGATCATAGATGTTCAGAATTGAAAGTTCTTCTTGGTGGATTTTTCCTTTGATCAGCAAGAAGTGTCCCTCATTGTCTCTTTTGATGACTTTAGGTTGAAAGTCGATTTTATCTGATATTAAAATGGCTTCTCCGGCTCATTTCCCGAGACCATTGGCTTGTAAAATTGTCTTCCAGCCTTTTACTCTAAGGTAGTTTTTGTCTTTGACATTTAGGTGTGTTTCCTGTATGCAGCAAAATGTAGGGTCCTGTTTCCTTATCTAGTCTGTTAGTCTATGTCTTTTTATTGGGGAATAGAGTCCATTGATGTTAAGAGATATTAAGGAATAGAGATTATTACTTCCTGTCATTTTTGATGTTATTTTTATATTTGAGTGATTATCCTCTTTTGGGTTTGATGAAGGAAGGTTACTATCTTACTTTTTCCAGGGTGTAGTTTCCCTCCTTGTATTGGAGTTTTCCTCCTATTATTCTTTGCAGAGCTGGGTTTGTGGAAAGATACTGTGTAAATTTGGTTTTGTCATGGAATGTCTTGGTTTCTCCATCTATTGTGATTGAGAGTTTTGCTGGGTATAGTAGTCTTGGCTGGCATTTGTGTTCTCTTAGAATCTGCATGAGATCTGCCCAGGATCTTCTAGCTTTCATGGTCTCTGGTGAGAAGTCTGGTGTGATTCTGATAGGTCTTCCTTTATATGTTACTTGGCCTTTTTCTCTTACTGCCTTTAATATTCTTTCTTTGTTTAGTGCTTTTGGGGTTTTAATTATTATGTGGCGAGAGGTATTTCTGCTCAGATCCAGTCTGTTTGGAGTTTTGTTGGCTTCTTGTATATTCATAGGTATCTCTCTATTTAAGTTGGGAAAGTCTTCTTCCATAATTTTGTTAAGGATATTTGCTGGCCCTTTCAGTTGTAAATCTTCACTCTCATCTCTACCTATAATCCTTAGGTTTGGTCTTCTCATTGTATCCTGGATTTCCTGGATGTTCTGGGATACAAGCTTTTTGCATTTTGCATTTTCTTTGACTGTTGAGTCAATGGTTTCTATGGTATCTTCGGCATCTGAAATTCTTTCTTCCATCTCTTGTATTCTGTTGTTTATATTTGCATCTATGGCCCCTGATTTCTTCTCAAGGTTTTCTATCTCCAGTGTTGTCTCCCTTTGTGATTTCTTAGTTGGTTCTACTTCTGTTTTTAGATCCAGGATTTTTTTGCTCAGTTCCATCATTTGTTTGTTTGTGTTTTCCTGTAATTCTTTAAGAGATTTTTGTGTTTCCTCTTTCATGACTTCTGCCTGTTGACTCAAGTTCTCCTGCATTTCTTTAAGTTTTTTTTTGCGTTTCTTCTTTATTGGTTACTATCTCTTGAGCCTTATTCTCCTGAATTTCTTTAAGTGATTTTTCTGTTTCCATTATATGGGTTTCTAGCTTATTCATGTTCCCCTGTATTTCTTTAAGAGATTCATTTATGTCCTTTTTGTGTTCTTCTAGCAGCATGATGATCAGTGATTTTAAATCCAAATCTTGTTTCTCTGGTGTGTTGGAATAACCAGGACTTGCTGATGTTGGAGAGTTTGGTTCAGATGCTGCCATATTGCCTAGATTTCGGTTAGTAGCGTTCCTGCGTTTGCCCTTTGCCATCTTGTTCTCTGGAGTTAGTTGGTCTTGTCCCTGTCTGGTGTTTGGGCCTCCTGAGGGGTTCTGGGGCTATTACTGCAATACTATGTGGCTGGGTTACCCCTGTAGCTGATTGCTGATGTGCTGTCTTCCTCTTGGGTGCCCTTACAGCGCTAGTGTGCTTTGCCCCAGATTGTGTCTGTGAACCAGATGGAGCCCAAGTTTGCACCTTCAGGGAGTGCTGATGGTGTATGCTGCGGAGACCTTTTCTGTTTGCTGATCACTCTGCTGGGCAGCGGAACTCCCAACCGGATTGGTGCACACAAGGCTAGCCTGGCTGCTCAGGCCCTGGGTCCAGGTAGAAGCCTGGGAGGCCAAGGTCTGAGCAAAGTTCCCCTAGGGCTATGACTCTTAATTGGGTCTGTCAGGTGGCCAGGATGGCGGCGTGTGCGCTAGTGCTCCCTGAAAGAGCAGGGAGAGTCTGCTGGGCTAACAACCTTCTGGGCGGGTTCACACACAGATGGCCCACCAAGCCGCCCAGTTCTTGGGGTCAGTCCAGGGCCTTTTGGGGCCTAGACCCCCCCCCCCCCCCCGCTTTGTTAGCCTCAGGCTATGCCTGTTAGCCGGCTTTGCCTGCTAGAGCTCTCTGGCATCCTGTAGGCAAAATGGCGGCGCGCACACCAGCGCGGGCAAAAAAACCTCCTGGCTGGGTTGGCACCCCGATGGCCCCCCGAACAGCCCAGGGCCTGGGTGCAGGCCAACGCCCATCGGGCTTAGACCCCCGCGATGTTGGCCTCGGGTTATGTTTGTGTACCTCAGTCTGTCCAATCTCTCTGGAGTCCGAAACCAAGATGGAGGCGAGTCTCTCGTGACTGGCGGGAAGCAGAGTTCTGTGTGGTGAAAGTCACCGTAAATCTGTAGGTGCTTGCAGCCCGGCTGGCCAGCGAAGGTCAGTGGTAGTGGGCGTAGGGCCTAACTGGACCCTGTGTCGCCTTGGTTCCACTGCTGATGGCCCTTCGGTTGGACTGCTGCACTGCCGCCACCGCCACCGCCGCCCAAACTCTCCACTTGATATTCTAAATTCATCTTATGCCAACCTGAATATCACCATAAATTTAACAATTTTTTGCTATGGTTTTATTGAAACTGTTTTCTCTACCTTTAGCGAAATTTTTTTATTCCCATTATTTATAGAGTCAATATTTTTATGGTGTTTCATTGATCTTGAATACTGTGTTTATACTTTTTTAATTCATCTTTTTCTTCAAACCTTATATTCTGTTCCTACCCATAATTTATTCTTTAGTGAGGTTTTCCCTGTTTTACTTATTGAAATTTCATTTACAGTAATTTGGTTTTATTTGGTTTCCCTAAGTACTTATATCTCTTTATTGAATCCAAATTCCATGTATTGTCATATACTGTTTGACTTTCTTATTTCATTCAGCCATTTATGTTCTCTTGGAATTCATTTAGAAACTTGTTTTTGCCATGCTCTATTTCTTTGAGCATACTTAAAATGATTATTTTGAATTCTTTGTGTGGGATTTCATTTAATTTAATGCCATTAGAAGCCATTATTATAAGACTAATAATTTTTCAAAAAATCTTGTTGCTTTTGTTTTTTATGTTTTTTCTGGGTTGGCATCAGGGTCTTGGCGATCTGAAGTTAGGTCAATGGCTGATTTTTTTTTTTTTAAATCGCACCTATTGTGTTCAAGAGGAATTATGTTAGAGTAGTGTTGATATGTGTGAATTTTTTCCCTGCTGGTTCTGAAGGTACTAGGCTTAGTCACCAGTACTTTTCCAAGGACAGAATACTGCACATGTTGCTAATATTAGTGGCACATTATAAAAATAAAATAGTTATTGAATAAAAAACTAACACCATAAACCATAAATCATGTTAGGAAGTGGAAAAACACTGATGGTACCCTTTGCATTAATAGATAAGTGGAAGTAGGGGAGGGGAAACAGTGGTTAAAAAATCTAATGGTTGCTGTTATGTCAATAAAGAAAAAACAGGGGAAGAAAACATAAATAATTACATTATGAGCAAGGAGTTATTAGTATTAAGGGGAAATGTAAAGGACAAGGGCAGTAAAGGTGTTTCAGTTTTGGCTAAAGGTAAAATGGAAAGAGAAGGGTAAAAAAGTACAATGAGATTACTTAAAAAAACATCTAGCTCTCAAGACACTGAAGTATAGAGACTCCGCAAGCCAGGGCAGCCTTTTTTTTTGGTTTTGGTTTTGTTTGCTTGTTTTCTTGTTGTTTGTTTTTGAAAACCTATAAAAAGAAAATGTAAAATGAAAAGAGGGGGAAATGAAGTTTAAGATCAGAATGGGACAAGGCTGACTTGCTAAGTTGATACTGGATATTAAACAGAAAAGGAGTCAATGTTAAGAGAAGAGAAATGGCTGGGTTACAGAATCTGAACACAGTCTGTGGGCTTTGTTTGCTGGTTTCTGCCTCAACTCTCTTAACATTCCTCCCAGCGAAAGCTAAGACTGATTAAAATGACCATTTTCTATCATGCCTCAACCACATCTACCTTCATGATAGGCACAACTAAAAATGACTAATTATTTAATTCACTAAACATTCATTGGTCCCTTGGATTAAAGTTATAAATGTAATTACTGGGCATCCTGTGGACATCTGTAAAAACTCCAGATTATTATAATAGTGAATAAATCTGCCCAGGTGTTTTCTGTTTGATGCAGGCTACTATTTGTTTACAAATCTCAGTATGAAATGATTTTCCCATTTTAGGCACCTACCTTTGAAGTTTTGGCCAATGAGAGAGAGAAAACATTATTCTGTGCTTGAAGCTTGACAGGTTATATATTTAATTCTAATGCAACAATTGATCTGGGGATCTGACCTTGTAATATTCAAATAGAATATATAAGTTACTAGAAATTCAAAATATGAAGAAAGGAATCTTTAGATTTCTCTATTGATTGGATTAATATCTATTTATTTTTTAAAAGCATTTATTTTATTTAATGTGTATGAAGTAGGGTATTTCTTGACTCTAATGATTAGTTGAAATATATTACAATTTATTGAGAAATTTTGGTCATTGTATTCAAATACTTTTCCTATTTTTCTTTTTTTCTTTTAGTAGAAAATGATTTTTTTCATGCAGTCTATTTTGATCATAGTTTCCCCCTCCCTCACCTCCTCCCAGATCCTTCTATTTCTTCACCCATTCAACTCCATGCTTTCTTTCTCTCTCTTTAGGAAACAAACGGGCAAAATAAAAATGGACAAACAAATAAGAAAACAAAAAAACAAACACATATTAGAACAAAACCAGCAAACACAAGAAGCTCAGAAAATTTCATGTTTTTAAAAGTATTACTTAGTAGAGTGTGCCCTGAGCCTTTTAAAGGGTCCTGTCACACCTGCACTGTAAATATCTGTTAATCAGTTATCACTCTGCTCAGCCTTACCTTTGTCCCTGACTGGCTGTGCACAGGGCAGATGCCTCTCTTCTGTGACACCAGGTCCAAGTTCATTGCTGAGCCTCTGTCACTCATGTTCACAGGTAGTGGGAGACAGGAAAATTCTGAGGACACAGGTGTGAACACTTGCTCCTTGCACATTCACAAGCCTCAAGTACAACTCTGCTTTTCATCCCAGTTAAAATGACTAGGAGGAGTAAGAAGACAAACAGAAATATAAACTAGACTAACTACTTGGAAACAAATTAAAGCAGATCTGCTGTATGATCCAGCAATAATAATCCTAGGATATGACTCAGGACTTGGTGTCTGACAACAGAGGTGTCTTAGCATCTCTGTTTATTGCCTTTCTTTTCAGAAGGGCTAAGACATGGGATCAGCCTAGAGATCTGTCAACTGCTGAGTGGATAAAGAAACTGTGGTTCATTTAAGCATGGATTTTCATTCAGCTGTTAAGAAAAGTGAAAATTTCAGAAAATGGATGAGCTTAGGAAGGATTATGTTTAGGTGAGGCAACCCAGTCTAAGACAAAAATTGCATGCTCTTTCTCATATATGGATCCTAACTGCTAATATATGCATGTACATATATAAGTATGTATGTGTATATATGTGTATAGGTATGTATATGTATGTATGTGTATATATGTATGTATGTATGTATGTATTTGTGTATGTATGATGTAAATATAGGGTTTTGGGAATAAGAATAGACAAGAAAACTAGAGAGGATCACAGAGGAACCATAGGTATTAAGGAAGGGGATGGGGAGTGGCAAAAGGTCACACACAACATGAAAATGAGAAGGAGGCTCCTGATGATGGGACAATGCTGGGGAGGGAGATAAAATGAGGGGAGAACAAAACAAAACAAAACAAAATACTTGAAAAATGTTATAATGAAAGCTACTTCTCTTAAGCTGGTAAAGAAAATTTAAAGCTATTTTGTTAGCTGTTATTTGAAGGGCTTTAGTCCATGAACTAATTATCCTATTAGTATAAAAGAAAAAAAGAGTAAAAGAAGTACAAAAGAAGCAATTCATTTGCAGTTTATCATGCATTACCTTTCTTTTGAAAAGATGGTTTCATGGATAGGTATATTGTGCTTTTCATTGGAGAGATAGCTCGGTTGGTAAAACGCTTGCCTTGCAAGTACAAAGGCATGAAGGTGATCACAGAACTCGTGTAATATGAGTAAATATATTGTATGCATTTGTAATCCCATCACTGGAGAGGCAGAGTCAGTAGGTCCCATGGTCCCTCAGCCAGCCACCTTAACTTAGCTGGCATGTTCCAGACCAGTGAGATACCCTGCCAAAACAAGACAAAACAAAAAGGAGAAATCTGACATACATGTTTACATGCATACATATGCACACGTGCTCATACAAACTTGTGCCCCCACCCACAACTCATTCTTTCATATAGTGAGCTTCAGATTACTGAAGCTTCCAATTACACATCGCTCACCCAGTTTATCATGCTGAAGGAAACCGTTCTGTCATGTATTTTGGCATGTTAAACCCACTGTGGTCCCATTTTTGACTTCTTTTTTTTAATTGGATATTTTATTTGTTTGCATTTCAAATATTATCCCCTTTCCTGGTTTCCCATCTGCAAACCTCCTATGCCACCCCCCCTTACCCTGTTTCTATGAGGATGCTCCCCCACCTACCCACCCATTCCTGCCTCACCACCTTAGCAGTCCTCTACACTGGGGCATCACTCATTCACAGGACCCAGGTCCTCCCATCCCATTGATGCCAGATAAGGCCCCTTCAGCTCCTTCAGTCCTTCCCCTATGTTCCAGAGATCCAGAATCCCTTGAAAATTTGTAAACAAATGGTCTTTTCAGGCTGCTGTCCCAGGCTAGTAGGGTCTGCCATCTTTCTATCCCAACTTGTGTCCCTTGTTGGCCTTTGTGAACCATGTCAGACCTGCAGGGTACCTCTGATTGTGGCCTTCTCTGGGGAAGCTGCTGTTCAGTGGAGATTCCTCTCCTCTCTTGCTTTTGTTCATCACGTCCTTGCTGACATGTTTACAGGCCTCTCTCTTGAGAGCCAGTAGTCTCCCTGATGTTTTTCATGCTACGAAGGAAATGTATTTCCTTTCTATATTGCTGAAGCCTCTTACTATGCCTGAACAGAGAAGGCACTTGGAATAATGCTAAATGTTGAATCAATGTTTCAAGTTCACCCATTCTAATCAGTTCCCAATAACTGTAGAAAATGAACAAATTGCTAGAAAAACTGAGATCCAGGTATTACTGTCAGATGGCTTTAAAGTATAAGTTCTGAAATTACTGTGGAGTAGTACCCTTTTAAGATTAGACATTTTATTTTCCATAACATTTAGGTAAGTGCCAAGGAGCAGGGTCAATTTGGAGAGAACAGAGAATAAGACACAGGTACATGGAGGTGATGGACTGGAACAGCCTGGTTTTATCATTGCACATAGGGGAAGAGCTGTAAGAGATCAAGTTCCCTTTCATATTCTAAAGCTAAACTAGTCTGAGACAGTAGCCATAATAGACCACATAGGCAGTTTAAGAGCTATTTGTCCACCCTTGAGTGTGTTCTTGGGCAGAATACAGATAGGAACATATGTTTCTGTAATTTTTTATTTCTCTCTCTCTGTCTCTCTGTCTTTGTCTCTGTCTCTCTGTCACTGTCTCTCTCTCTCTCTCTCTCTCTCTCTCTCTCTCTCTCTCTCTGTGTGTGTGTGTGTGTGTGTATGTGTGTGTGTGTGTGTGTGTGTGTGTGTGTGTGTGTGTATTGTTCTTGGTGATTGAATCACCCAGGATGCGCATGCCAAGCAAACGCTTTATCATTGATTGATATTCAACCCATGAGGATTTTATACTATAATGGGCTTAAGTGTAACAAGCATGCCTGCTTTCCAGGCAGTGGCACTGGGGGACTGGATGTTTCAGTAGGCTTACCAGGGAGGGGAACCACGTCTAGTCTCTTTTCATGTAGGTTATTTTCAAGTTGCTGAATATGTAGCTTCCAAGTGAAATCTTCTGGACATGATTTAGGACTTGTCTTTGGCAGTAGGAGGTGTGTGTGTGGTGGCTTTTTTTTGTTTTTACCTCAACTAACTTTTGAATTCTAAAACACAGCATTCAGACTTTTCTTCAGTTTTCCCCCTTCCATAACTTTTCAGATGGGTGATAAAACACTTTGTAGACAGCCCTGGTGGAGACTTGGAGGCTTCAATTGTTGTATACTGTAGACAATATGAAATTAAAAACTCCATAACATCTACAGCACTATAAAGTTAGGAAATGAAAGAACCATTGACCATGTGTTCTCCTAGAGTTTATGCTAATAGTGCTCAGAATACCTAAGATACAATTCACAGACCATATGAAGCTCAAGAAGAAGGAAGACCGAAGTGTGGATGCCTCGGTGCTTCTTAGAAGGGGAAACGAGATACTCAGAGCAGGAAATATAAAGACAAAGTGTGGATCAGAGACTGAAGGAAAGGCCATCTAGACACTACCCCACGTGGAGATCCATCCCATATACATCATCAAACCCAGACACTGTTGCTGATGGGAGCCTGATATGGCTATCTCCTGAGAGGCCCTGCCAGAGCATGACAAATATAGAGGTGGATGCTCACAGCCAACCATTGGACTGAGCACGGGGTCCCTGATGGAGGAATTGGAGAAGGGACTCAAGGAGCTGAGGGGGTTTGCAGCCCCATGGTGGGAGCAACAGTGTCAACCGGCCAGACACTCTCCCTCCCCACCCCGTATGCAGAGGCCCTGGAGACTGGCCTACCAACCAAAAAGTACACATGGAGAGACCCATGGCTACCGCTGTGAATGTGGCAGAGAATGGCCTTGTTGGACATCAGTGGGAGGAGCAGTCCTTGGTCCTGTGGGGGTTTGAGGCCCCAGTGTAGGGGAATGCTGGGGTGGGAAGGCGGGTGTGGGTAGGTTGGTGGGTGAGCGAGTACCCTCATAGAGGCAGGGAGAGGGAGGATGGGATAGGCTGAAGGGGAGACCTGGAAAGGGGAAAACATTTGAAATGTAAATAAAGAAAATATACAATCAAACGAACAAAAGAGCAGAGCATCTGGGATTATTCTTTATGGAAGCCAATTTCTTAGAAGGCCCCAAATCTAGCCAGATTCCAAAAGGTACAAATTCTTCTTATGTCTGAGCATACGTCTTTATGCATTGTGCATACTGACTAGCTCAGGGGACTCTGGCCCTGAAATCTGCATTGGACTTGAATGTGTACAGAGGTGAGCCGATGCTGCAGCTCATCCAATGCTTTGCAAGAAAGTGGCTCACAGCCTGCAGAGGAGTTGTGAGAAGAGACCACAACCCATGTGAAGATGCACGGCCCATCCTTGGCGAATCGATGTGCAGCCTCGCAGAGGCGCTGTGCCAAGGCTTGAAACCACAAACGCTTCCTAAAATGGTGTTGCAGGTTAGTTCAGGAACTCTTCCTGGCAGCCACAGTGACAGAAATGGATGGACTGCTGGAAACTATGAACGCCGATAGACTATTTTTATTGTTGTATATTTTCTTTGCTCTCCTACTCTCTTCCCTCTAATTTTCCCTTCCCCTCCTTCTTCCTCCCTCCCTCCCTTCTTTCTTCATGAATTCATTTTGGGTACTCATGAAATGAATTCCCATTAAATGTCTGAGCTATCAGTTCTCTTGAATATGAGTAAAAAGTTAAATATCCTTTTCTTTTGTTTTCTTTTTTACACACCTGAAGAAATATAGTATTTTTATCCCTTGGAGATTATATAATAAGAAAAAGTAAGTAATGAAAACAATTACAACTTTTCTGTCACTTAAAATGTATCTCTTATTCACTTGCCATCAATACAGGCTCCTCTTCAGCTATTTCCCATCTCCAGTTTTCTTAGATATTGCTTCTATTAATCTTTCAATAGGACGTGAGTTGTGTGCATAGTTTTGCATCTCAAATCTTTTATATAACACAATAAGTTGAATCTTACTTATATTTTTACTCCTACTTATTCTTTTTTTTTCTTTTAATGGAACATGTTTTAACGAACAATTCTCCAGAAAGGAATTCAGCAAGAAAAAGCAAAAATGATTAACATCCTGATTTGGCACAAGATAGTAGCTTTTCCTTTTATTTTCCTTCCTTCCTTTCTCTTCCTTCCTTTTTTCCTTCCCTTTTCTTTCTTTCTTTCTTTCTTTCTTTCTTTCTTTCTTTCTTTCTTTCTTTCTTTCTAGCTTGACTCAAGATTTCAACCTTTTTAAATTAAATTATTTTCATATAATATATTTGAATAGTTTCTTCTCCACTCACCTAAGTACTCCTGGATCCTTCCCCTTCTCACCTACCTTTATGCTTTCTCTCTTTCTTTAAAACAACAAAAAGAGATACAACCACAAAAACAAAAATCAAAACAATTTAGTAAAAAAGAAACAAAAAGCTCTTTCTCTATCTCTCGCTGTCTCTGTGTGACACAGAGACAGAGATGGAGGGAGGGAGAGAGAGAGGGAAGGAGAGAGAAAGAGGGGGGAAGGAAGGAAGGAGGGAGAGAGAAAGAGAGAAAGTGTTTGTGTTGGCCAACTATTCCTGGGCCTGCCCTTAAATGTGGTTAATATACCTGGTGAGATTCCATTTAAGAAACTGATTTTCCCTTTGTACCACTTATCACTTACAAATAAGTTCTTGGTTAAGGGGTAGGACCCTGTGTCTACTTCCCGCCTCAGTATTTAGGCTGCATCTGAATTAAACATGTGCAGACCTCATGCTTGGAGCCACAGTCTTTATGAATTCATATTGCATCAGTCCTGTTGTGTCTGGAGGACTCTGCTTCCTTTGCATTGTCTGTCACCTCAGACTCTAATATAATCTTTCCTACTTTTTTTTGTCATAGGTTCCCTAAGCCTTGGAGGGTGGGGTGGGAGGTGTTGATAAAGACATCTCAGTTATGACTCAGTGCTCCAAAGTCTCTTCCTCTTTGTACATTGTCAAGTCGTGGGTCTTTTTGTTATTCCTTCATCTACTGCAAGAAGCAAGCAAGGGGTGAGTGATATACCAATCTATGGGATCACAATGTGTCACTGGGAGTCATTTTATTGTATTGTTCCTTAGCAGAATAACAGTAGTAGATTTCCCCCTGGGGGCCATGACCAGTCTACTCTCAGGTTCTTGGCAACTTTGGAGGTGTAAGGTACGTCTTCCATCTCACGGAGTGGGCCTTACATCAATCAGAAAGCGATCGGTCACTCTTATAACATTTGTGCCACTATTACATGGATATATCTTGCAGGCAGGGTGCTATTATAATTCTCTGGATTTGTAGATTTGTGATACTGCTGATTACCTTTCTCCCCATACAGTGTGTGTGTGTGTGTGTGTGTGTGTGTGTGTGTGTGTGTGTATGCCTCTATAGTAGTATATTTCCATATGGTTTTTTAGAAAGTCCTTTTTACCATTCCCTCCTCATTCAACCCTTCTATTCTAGTTACCTCTTTACCTCTCAATAACACTGCGTTTACACTCCATTTCCTCTTCCTTAGGACACATCCTACTCCCCACTGCTCCCTTACTGTATACCTAATCTCGGTGTTTATTTGGGCTGTAGCACATATATTGGAAGCTTAAAAGTCAGCATCCATGTAGAAGAGAAAGCATGCAATATTTGAGGTTTAGCTGTCTAAGTTATACCTCACTCAGGATGAGTTTTTTCCAGCTCATCCATTTACCTACAAATTTCATAATTTTTCTCAACAGCAGTACAATAATATTTCATTGTATAAATGTCTCAAATTTTTATTATCCATTTACCAGTATGTGGTCTGGATATGCATCTTTCTTAACATATAGGTTATCACTTCGATGAGACCTGGCCTTTAGCTTCTTTCTGGAATAAAGTTGCATGAAAAAACTTACAGACACACTTTGCAAGGAAAACATAGGAAGCTATCTAATCCTTCCTGTGCCAATTTTAACAAAATCCCTGCCTCTAACTTTAAGAAAGATGATGTAAAATGGGGGTATGAAAGATTCCAGATACTTTTGAGGCAGCCAGTGATGAAATAGATTCCGATCTAGGGGAAGCCTACATAATGGGGAACAGAAAAAGGTCTTTATCCTAAACAACTTTATTAAAATTTGAGACTAATGGGTACTAGTTGTTTAGCGGTTGAGAAGCTACTTTGAAGTTATTTTGCCTAAGAAAGAATAGCATCATTAGTTGGTAGCACATTTCAAGTGAGAGGGATACTGAGGTAGAGGGAAGCGGGCTGAGGAGCCAGGGGCAGCAGCCCTGGCACACTGTACATACTGTACACCTGTTCAGCCCTGTAAGAGTCAGGTTGCCTTAGGCTCCAGCGTCTGCCTACCCTGGGTGTTGCATTAAAAAGGAGCTGGCAATTTACAAAGTTGCTCAACATTCTTTCAACTAACAACCCAAACAAAATCTCTTATTGTCTTTTCTGTTGTCATGTTTTGTTTCCTTTAAATTCCTTTTCTCTCCATATGCTCACTTTTTAACATCAATTTCACTCTACAAATCTATGCTTCCCTGAACTTCCTTGAGTTCCTAGCAGATGCCCCTTGGCAGTGAGCTCCTCCTCTGTGTTCTGGGGGCCACCGACAAAGCTTCATTGCTGACTCCACTCTGATATTCTTGTGTTGTTTATCATCTTCATACCAAGAGAAATGAATGTGAGATGGATGATTGTTTTCAAACTTAGGGCATCATGTCAGGATCCCCCACGTTCTCTGCCAGGATACATCATATATTCATATAACTCAGAAGCTAGAGAATTATGAAGATATAAATATTCGTACATTTTCGAGTTCTAGAAGTACATTGTGTGTCAATTCTTCTCTGGGTTATTGGTCCCCTGAATTGCTGACTTCCTGCTGACTGATATGCAGAAGCTTGGGGCTTCCCTTGCTGTGGAGTGTGCCTGCTCTGGGAGATTTTGGGTGTTCCTTTCTCTCTCAGGTGAAGTGTAACTTCTGCTGGGATCTATTTCCTATGGCAG
Source organism: Apodemus sylvaticus (assembly GCF_947179515.1). NCBI lineage: Eukaryota > Metazoa > Chordata > Mammalia > Rodentia > Muridae > Apodemus > Apodemus sylvaticus. The sequence goes on along the minus strand of NC_067473.1, from coordinate 81,239,172 downwards.
GGCATCCAGAGGCTCTTCACTACCTGAATTTCTTGATATTGAGCTTTCCTGGGAGGAGGAGTAGTTAAAAATAGTGCAATAAGCCCTCTTCCATCCCCCTGTTCTCCCACCCACCCCTTCCCACTTCCCTGTTCTGGTTTTGCCTTATATTGCTACACTGAGTCTTTCCAGAACCAGGGGCCACTCCTCCGTTCTTCTTGTACCTCATTTGATGTGTGGATTATGTTTTGGGTATTCCAGTTTTCCAAGCTAATATCCACTTATTAGTGAGTGCATACCATGATTGATCTTTTGAGACTGGGTTACCTCACTTAGTATGTTGTTCTCCAGCTCCATCCATTTGCCTAAGAATTTCATGAATTCATTGTTTCTAATGGCTGAATAGTACTCCATTGTGTATATATACCACATTTTTTGCATCCATTCTTCTGTTTAGGGATACCTGGGTTCTTTCCAGCTTCTGGCTATTATAAATAGGGCTGCTATGAATATAGTGGAGTCTATATCCTTATTACATGCTGGGGAATCCTCTGGGATTTGAAATGTAAATAAAAAATGTATCGAATAAAAGAAAAGAAAAGAAAAAATAAATAAATAAAAGCAGGATAAAAAAAATAGTGCAATAAGCCACAATCTCTCTGATAGTCATTTCAGACAGTCATTGTCTGCTGATTAAAAGGCAGTTAGCTCGCAAGAATTGCACAGGTGGGGCTTATAATAGAAATGGGATCTTGTTTCCCATTGCTCGCTTTCTGTTCTGTTATCCTGTCTGGAGCTTCTGTTTCACTGGTCAATTCTAAAGAAGCAGTCTACTTGGTAAAGTTTGTACTTAAGTCCAGGTTCCACATGTGTCTGGAGGCTGATGGCTATCTGTGGCTGTAGTGGAACTCTATACCTTGAAACATCTGGAGGCTGATGGCTATCTGTGGCTGTAGTGGAACTCTATACCTTGAAACATCTGGAGACTGATGGCTATCTGTGGCTGTAGTGGAACTCTATACCTTGAAACATCTGGAGGCTGTGTGGCTATGCTTCTCTGTGGCCACTGCAGAGCAACGTGAAGTGCCTTCCCCACAGAGGGAGTCTCGGAGATGTCTGATGGTGCTCGGTACTGTTCAGACTTCTCTCTGTCATATTAGAGACTAAAAGAGACTTATTTGAGAAGACGAAAATTGTCAGTGAAATAGAACCTTCATAACAATGAATGAGTACTGCAAACTGTTGGTTTGGTAAGGGCCTGGCTAGAGAACATTTTTGTTCTTATTTTATTATTTCATAAATTTTTTTTATTAGTGTTACATTTTAAATTTCAGATATTTAGGAGTGGAAAAACAATATCCAAGACTATATAAAGCATGTGTATTCCTACTTTTAGAATTGTTCCTTGATTTCCTTTATTCTAATGACATCATCTTGTCCCCTGTAGGTTGCGGTCTTTGGTCAAACAATTAGAACGAGGAGAGGCCTCTGTGGTAGATCTTAAGAAGAATCTGGAATATGCAGCCACAGTGCTTGAATCTGTATATATTGATGAAACAAGGTAAGAAAAGATGATAAGAAAAATGATACATTTTTTTGTTACACCCTTCCCCCCACAGGCCACTTCAGTAGCAGGTTCAGATCTCTAAATCTGAAACATTAGTTTCAACAAACAAACAGGAAAGAGATGGAACTATTGTTCCCTCAACTATGAGAAGACCAATATAATTTACTGCAGAGATGTCTGGAATGATAAAGTGATGTAAGAGTAGGCAAGGCTGTTCTTAAAGCCTGCCAAGGTTTTCCCTGCTTTAGAGTCCACTGTGATGGCTACATATGTACCACATCAGGCTCTAATGGGTGTTTGAATTCACCCTCTGCATTAGCAACTTGAGGTTCCTAGAGTGATCCAATCCCCAGCATCCCTCCCTCAGCAAACATTTCCACTTAAATTACACAAGTACTATAGCAATTGTAGGCAATGACATTGATTTTGGAAGAAATAGAACCGCTTTCATTTTTTAAACTGTTAAAATGTGGAATGTGAAAGTCTCCCTAGTCAGACAGGCTCCTCGCTATGTGTGATACCTTACTTCACCAAACTCCAAGCTGAAAGGATTTCACTACAGTTTACAAGTTGTTGGGTTTATTTTTTTTAAGGATGCAATTCTTTACTAATTTTAGGAATTCAATACCACAGTCTTTCTCCCTTTACCCAAATGTATACATCTAAACAAACAACAATGATAAAAGCACTGTTATATTGATGTCCATTTTAACTGTGTAATTTTAGTAAGGCTTAAATAGAGGGCATTCATTTTTTTTTCCTTGGTCCTGTTATAACTACTTTATTCCTTTCTATTTCTCTGACATCAGAATAAGTTAGACAACTCAGAAAAGTCTATTCACAGATGGCTTAAATCACTAGGCTTAAATGAAGAATTGCATTGTTTGGGAAAGTTTTCTTGAATGTTAAAGTTCATGTTTCTATTGTATCTTTTTGAATTAAAAGGGCATTCATTGGTATTTAAAATCACAGCTCCTAAGTACTTGGATGTTGTGATCTGTGCAACAGTAACCCAGACTCAAAAGGTGAATCATGGTATGCACTCACTAATAAGTGGATATTAACCTAGAAACCTGGAATACCCAAAACATAATCTACACATCAAATGAGGTACAAGAAGAAAGGAAGAGTGGCCCCTTGTTCTGGAAAGACTCAATGAAGCAGTATTCAGCAAAACCAGAACGGGGAAGTGAGAAGGGGTGGGTGGGAGGACAGGGGGAGAGAAGGGGGCTTATGGGACTTTCTGGGAGTGGGGGGACTAGGAAAGGGGAAATCATTTGAAATGTAAATAAAAAATATATCGAATAAAAAAAAACAGTTCTCATCTTTAGTGATTTCTCTCAACACTATCACTGACTGTTCTTAGCTTTTTATACTTTTTTACACTTATGTTTTCGGAGGACAGACTAGATTCAGTCAAAGGAAACCCATCACCCATCAGTATGAGCAACCTTGCAAAACACTGCTCTCTCTCTCTCTCTCTCTCTCTCTCTCTCTCTCTCTCTCTCTCTCTCTCTGTCTCTCTCTGTCTCTCTCTCTCTGTCTCTCTCTCTCTCTCTCTCTTTCTCTCTCTCTCTCTCTCTCTCTCTCTCTCTCTCTCTGTGTGTGTGTTTGTGTGTGTGTGTGTGTGTGTGTGTCTGTATCTGTCTGTCCAGTTTTATATCATGTTTTTGTATCTGCATTGCAGATGGGTAGAGAAAGGCAACTGTTTCAAACAGAAAATTCTAGAGTCGCATTCAGTCTCAGTGCCTTGATTATGTGTTTTATTTCCAGGCGACTGCTGGATACAGAGGATGAGCTTAGTGACATTCAGTCAGATGCTGTGCCTTCTGAAGTTCGGGATTGGTTGGCCTCCACCTTCACACGGCAGATGGGGATGATGCTTAGGAGAAGTGACGAGAAGCCCAGGTTCAAGAGCATCGTCCACGCAGTGCAAGCTGGGATATTTGTGGAAAGGTAAGGGGGAAACTCACTGTTAAACAAGGGCCAAAACAATAAGAAGAACACCGGGTCCTATGACTGTAAGCCTTCCTTTAATGTAATTTTAAATTAATTTTTGTATTTATTTATATCTGAAATGTTGCTCCCCTCTCAGTCTCCTCTCCTGTAACTTATAATAGAATATAACTTATTATAAAAACTCAAATTTCTGAGTAAAAACAGATTTTTTCATCCCCATGACACCATTAGAACAAGTTTTCCCTCTGTTTAAAATTCCCATCTTAAGATTTAGATTAAGTTCAGCCTCATTTTTAAAGTCAGAAGTCATCTGGTGCACATTTTTTAAATATATAGATAGCATCACAATAGACCAGTACTACACTGAGGTCCCTGACCCAGGGAAGATGGTTTGCTGAAGGGCTCTGAGTTCCCTGAGACATAGTTTGCTAGCTTTTTGATGCTGAATTGTTCCCTAGAAATAGTCTCTATTACACAGTTACACATTTTAGAAGTCCCAAAGTGATGATTTCAAAGTTTACCTGTAACTTTTTTTGCTTGCTTTAGAGGTTCTGGAGAGAAACATTTCTACTGGGTCGTGCACACCAGGTCCTGCAGCCCGGTCACATGGTCGTTTTAGTAATTTAGTGTTTAATATGGGACACATGAATTTAATTTAACTTTGTTTCCAGGGTACCTGAGTAAGTTTGGAATATCAAGTTCCTTGGATTGCCAGATTCCCTGGTTGTTTATCACTTGTCATTATGTGTACATCCATTCATTATAAGCTGTTACATTTTTTTTCTCCTTCAACTTTGCCAGAATGTATAGACGGACATCAAACATGGTTGGGTTGAGCTATCCACCAGCTGTAATCGATGCATTGAAGGTAAGAATGATGGAAAGGCTATGTGTAAGTAGAAACGATAAAGTACAGTAACATTTGCCCGCAGAAAACAATTGAGTTTCATCTCTGCCCTTTCTCTTATTCATATCTTAATCTTTCTTTTCTTAAAAATCTGTTCTAATAGTAGTGCTGTGTTCTCAGTCTTTAAGCTCCTAATTTTTTCTTCTAAGTTAAATGTTGTGTGGAGTTTGGTTTTACCCAGTGATCCGCCAGATGAGATTCATGTGGCAGAGCCACAGATCAGGTGCAGTACAGCAAACATGGTTAAACTTAGGAAGAAAACTTGTTGCTTGTAATTACATCGGTACCTGGTTACCTGCTCCAAGCTTATCTTGTAAGATTAGAATCAAATCAACCCAAACCAAAACCAAGCAAACAAAAGTATTCAACCAAGTCAGAGAAATTTTTAAGAAAAATAAAATCGGAGTTAATCAGAGATTAGAGCTGAGGACTGAACACAGTGTTCCCAGCACACGGTGCTTTCTTGGTGATGTTTCGCGATGTGATTGTTTCTTCCAGAGCCCTCAGCCCCCTCAAATATCCTGTTGTTTTCCCAAGACTTGCACTGAGTCAAGCATTCCCTGAGCAGTCAGCCAAGCATGATCTTGGATTAAGCAGGCTCAACCCTGCACAGTTAATCTCCATCCAGGCTCATGTACATGACTTCTCTAGGCCCAACACAGATGTGTTCCTTGAGGAAGTATGGATTCAGATTCAGGGGTCAAAAGTGCCCCTGGTACACTTAGGTCCCGGGTGGGGTTGGCTAGGGCACAGCGACTTGGGCTGGTTGATATTTCTTGCTGTCTGCACTTAGCACCCATCCATTTGTGCAGCAGCATCGTGGAACTCTCACTTCTAATATTGTCTTTCTCTAAAACACGCACCAAGTGTAATCTGATGATGTTTTCAGAGGATAAATTACCCCCTCGTAAAAGGAGGATTGATGAGTGCTTCTTAAATAGCTTCATGTAAGAAACAAGCCCCATGGGGCTGTTCTGATGATACATTCATGATTTTCCTTCATTCACAGACATCCACTGGCTGTGTTTGTTTATAGGATTCATGCCTCTCTTTTTACTGCCTTCATTTCTTTCTCCTCCACTCAACTTAAGGACAGGAAGGACACTGTGAGGGGCCACACACCCACACGTTAATGGCCAACCCATCAGTGTAGTTTATAGTGAAGTCTGCCAGCTCAGCAGCAGAGCCACTTCCTGAGGCCTGTTTCCTAACACCCACAATGAAATTGCATTGATTTTCATAATTGAACAGAAACATTCAACATAAATCTTAGGAGCATTAGAAGACAGTTTAAACCTTTATTTCTTCCCTTGTCACAAACAAAGATAGGTTCACTGATAATGGGCTATTTATGAGAGAATGTCTTCCAAATTGAACTCTCTCTCTCTCTCTCTCTCTCTCTCTCTCTGTGTGTGTGTGTGTCTGTCTGTCTGTCTGTCTCTCTCTCTCTTTTTTACAAATAACTGAAAAGTAAAAAGTGTAACAACTTGTTTTTTTTTAATTTATGTGTAGCTGTACTTCAGACACACCAGAAGAGGGCATCAGAATTCACTTCAGATGGTTGTGAGCCACCATGTGGTTGCTGGGATTTGAACTCAGGATCTTTGGAAGGGCTGTCAGTGATCTTAACCGCTGAGCCATCTCTCCAGCTGGAACAACAGTGGGCAAACTGTTATTTGACGCTTATGGAAAAGAAACTCTCAGAAGTCTATGTGGTCTGAGAGAAAGACACTTGGAATAGTCAGAGCAGGGGCCAGCTCGCCCCAAATGGCTGCTCTTCATGTACCTGTTGATGTATGACTTGAGGCCACCACTTTTGCCCTTGACCCCACTGTTGGTCAAGAAGGTTCAAGTCCATTTTACTATGTAATATCTTTCCAGTTCTCCATGCTTGGCCTTTATTAGCAAGTGGATTGGAGAGCACAGAGATGGAGTTTCCTTCCTTCTTTATGTCTGTTGGGGAAAAAGTTATTTGCACTAAGCTGCCAGAGTTTATATGGAAATACCTACTGATTTCTTCTAGCTCTGAAAAATTCTCAAAGACTGAACGAATTCGGTTGACTAAAATAACCATTGTGTCATGTTGTGTTAAGTTTTTCAGTTAATGCATGGACATGGTACAAAATGACATTGACGTAAAAGAGTACTTAACAACGGATGGTCTAGATTTTGATTAGTTGCATGTCACTACTGGTACTGTCTCCACTTATATTAGCGTCTGTATCTCCACTTATATTAGCCTTTGGGGGAGAGTTCTCGATGCACAGAAGTGACCTGTTCTTTAGAACACTTGGCCTGTAACTCAGGAATCAGCATTGGATAGCCATTAATTGGGAGGAAGTGAGCAGTTTCCAGTTTCCTGTAGGCTGTTCTAACTGGCGTGTTCTCTTATCTTGACTGGAATTGTCCCTGGGCAAAATTTGGTAAAAGAGAAAGCATGTTTAAAGCACTTGAATTGAGTTCTCATTAAAATGTAAGTTCCATGCTCAGGGTTCTCCAGAGGCCTATAGCCTTTATAATTAGTACTTTCCGTGAGTCCCTACGTGGCTTGGAGTAAGAATAACATTCAAGAATAACAGTTAAGATTTCCTTGAAATGAAGGCCCTGAGTGAATATCCACTCCCATATCCATTTCCTGCAGCTTCTTCATGATTGGTTCAGACCATGGCTGTGACTCATAGCCCTCCAATTATAAGACTCAAGCAAAGCTCTAAGTTGTGGGTAAACTTTGGCACCTATGCCATGGCTCCTCATTGAGCACTTGGGGGATGTACCCCAAGAATCAGAAAGTGGATTCCTTGGGTTTACAAGTGTCATCTCTAGGCAGTGAGGTCACATGAGAGGTTGCCAGTGAGATTATTAAGTAGTTCTACTACCATTTTACACTGGCCTCTTTGTCTTCTCAGGGCGTCTTGTGTAACACTGGAGAAAGTATAACTTTTTCTAGAATTGGGGGATTTGAGGACTGTGTATTAAGACTTCACATCACTGCTTTATTTCAATGGAAGGGCAATTATAAATAAAGGAAGTGAGTTTACCACCAAATTTAAATAGAAACAATCCAACTGAGATCCTTTGGTATGTTTTCTAAACCTTTATATGATTATTTTTTCCAAGTTTGACTTCCATGAAAGTACCCCCAATGGTCTTGAACGTGATGGCTGGAAGTGTTAGTGACACAGGAGCACAAAGATGGCATTGCAGGGCCATCTTAGGATACACTGGGCCTTTCATGCTCATCATTTTCTGATGCCTGAGGTACCATCCAACCTCTGGCCTTCGGTATTTGTGATCGCTTGGGTCTTTGTTATCAAGAGAAAGTCAACACATATCCTTTAACTACTGAAGGAATTCTCATGCTGTGATGAGGAAACCAAATGCCTGATGATTTAACTATGGTTTAAACATACATTTGCTTAGTATGTCCACAAGTGGCTGGTATTGTTGTGTCAATGGCACACAGAATACTGTTGGCTTTTATTCTCCAGGCAGTATTTGTTCACAAATAGGGACTTTATGATGGCATATAAGGTGTGTGTCCAGTCCAGTTTTTATTCTTAACTTCTTTCACCAAAACTCTATACCAATTGGAGATAGATGTTAGCAGATTCCTGGCTCCAGAAAGCCATTTTCTGTTCATGAAATGAATGTTTTCTCTTGGGTTTCAGCTTAGCTATTGAAGTGTGAGTGGCATTCCAATTTTGTGTTCAGTATCACAACATGCTTCTGAACACTTTTAAATGAGTTAACAGTTTTAGCTCTGGGCTCAGAGGATGCCATTACATAGCATGCTAGTGGATTGGAGAGAGTTTAGATGAACTATGTGACTCAGCTGGTTTGAACATAGACTAGTAGTTGATTGGGATTAAATGAACGAGCCTGGGAGGAGGCCTCAGTGTAGAAGGCTATGTGTCCTTTCCCACTTATGTCCCAAGCATCTGCTTCTAACACACCTTTGAGAAATTAGGTAACTGTCCCTTTTCTTATCTGTACAATATAACTACTAATACCACTTAACAATTGTTTGATAAATTACTTATTTTTTTACCAGCCATAATGCCTGTCAATATTTTTGTTAGATCATAAAGGCCTTTGATTTTTTTTTAAACAGTAAATGTTCTTGTACTATCATGCTAGAAAGCAACTGAGAGTCTTTAGAGTCTTGAGCTGTTTAATTGCAAGTGTGGGCTATAGGAGCACTCAAATGTAGATCAATTAGTAGTTCATAGGTAATGTGAATTAATAGTTCTTTCTCCCTGCTCTGTTCTGTAGGATGTGGACACGTGGTCTTTTGATGTCTTTTCCCTCAATGAGGCCAGTGGAGATCATGCATTGAAGTTCATTTTCTATGAATTACTCACACGTTATGACTTGATCAGCCGTTTTAAGGTCAGCACCTCATTAAAAATTTAAGTTACATACATGTGACCATCCTTATGTGACTTCAATGTCAAGACTAAGGGAATCCTTTTAAGCAGTAGATAGGAAACTGCTATGGGCAACTGTGGATATTGTTCTGGTGGGACTGTAGGTTCTTGTTCCTGGAGGACTCTTTCCTTTGCATACTGACTGATGAATCTTGCCAGAAGGCAGAGACTGGAGAAGCCTCTTACAAGCCTTCTTCAAGTCTTCTTAGAAGCAGTGCCTGCAGTAGCTGAGTCTCCCATAGGTGCTGCCTTCTAATCTTATTATGTGCACTACTGTCCAGTATTAGCAGAAAGATAGCAATGGAGATAGAGTCAGTTCAACAGCTTCTATAAACTTTCCCCCACCTCATGCCTCATTCACACAAAACTCCCACGTACCATCCATGACAGAGCACTGGTAGTTCCCAGTCTCCCATGCTTCAGATTAATTTCTTGCTTAAAAGACTAAAAACAGATAAATGACAAAGAAATATGGAACTTGAGGGGTCACCAATAACAGGATTGCAAATGTATAATTCAAAACCCTCTGGTTAATATTTTAAGCAAAATGTCTTAGGCAAAGGATGGCCTTGTTGGACATCAGTGGGATGAGTGGCTCTTGGGCTGGAAGGGGTTAAATGCCCCAGTGCAGGGGAATGCCAGGGTGGGAAGGGGGAGTGGGTGGGTGGGTGGCAGAGTACCCTCATAGAGTCAGGGGGAGGTAGGATGGGATAGGGAGTTTCGGAAGGGGAGACATGGAAAGGGGATAACATTTGAAATATAAAGAAAATATCCAATTAAAACAAAAAAGAAAAAGAAATGCAAGGATCAACACAGGTTAAAAAATATCTTAGAGATGAATCTGTATAGTTCTTTGGCAGTTTGTAAAACTGACTGTTCTTTAACCAGGTACTTCAAAAATATCTAACAGTTTCACCAGGGAATTTTATTATCTTTGAAACATTGTAGCTTCCTCATGTGATCTACAACAACTCCCAAAATAAGCCAGGCAGGGAACCTCAGTGTTTCACATAAGGTAATCCTGTCTTCAGTGAGAGAAACTTACTGTTCTCTTTCAGATACCCATTTCTGCACTTGTCTCATTTGTGGAGGCCCTCGAAGTGGGTTATAGCAAGCACAAAAATCCTTACCATAATCTGATGCATGCCGCTGACGTCACACAGACTGTGCATTACCTCCTTTATAAGACAGGAGTAGCGGTAAGTAAGATAGGCACTCTCATTAGTGTTGGAGGGTGTTCCAGCTGTGATGAGGGTGAGCCCGGAGTGCATGCATTGCCTTGTGAACTCCCCTGATCACTATGGAGTGTTGGAGTGTTTTGAAGTGCTCCCCTGATCATTATGGAGAGCCTGGGGGGTTCTCTGAAGTTCTTCCCTTTTCACTATGGAGTACCTGGGGGTTCTCCGAAGTGCTTCCCAATCACTATGGTGACACTTGGGGTTCTCTGAAATGTTTGTCCTTGTTCTGGGCCCATTAAAATAGAACATGATTAATTAAAAAATGTTTACTAGAACTAAGTCCACATTTCCACCTATAGAGGTAGCCATCTTGACTCATGGTAACTGTCAATTAACAATGATATTCTCTGATTCTGAAATTGCATTCAGTAGATTTGTTTACCATTACTCCAGCTCATATTTGATTTAAACTACTAGGTCTTTTTCAGAAGCACTTTGGTTATTTCGTTCTTATGCATTTTTTTTAAAGCTAAAGGTCAATCTTTACTTTGAATCATTTAAAGAATTACTATGATTCTACCTTTCTGCTCTTTAAATGGATTCAGATCTCTTTTCTGTAATACATTTTACATTTAACTTGCTTGTTCAAGTTGATTGTACCTTTGGCTTCTTCACTCTATTTTGTTTCTTGTTTATTGTATGTGAGTATGAGAGAATTCTCATGTGCTACAATAGGCATGTAGATGCCCAAAGACAATTATAGGAATCAGTTATCTCCTTCTACCTTGCAGAGGCCAGGAACTGAACTTAGCTTGTAAGGCTCCTCAGAAAGCACCTTTGTCCACTGAGCCATCTGGCCAGACGACTTTGCATTTTTATCTCCATATAAACCATTGATTGTAATAAAGATTTGGTGATAAAGAGAAAAATTCCCCAAACAATGAACAAATAAAATAGCTTTTCATACCTTTCTACATTGAGATTACCTTTAGAACATCTATAGAAATTATTTTTTCATGTCTGAATTTACAATGTGCCAAAATTTTTTGTTTCTGCAGCTTGCACTGGGCATCTTTTCCTTCTGTGAGGTCCTCTCTTCTAGCTTAGGAACAGTTAGTTCCTTCTCAGTGAGGATCATCTTAGTGTGGCATGGTTTAATGTGGCCATGAGTGTTGCATGTTTGGTGCATGTCTTCTTAACTTGGGTATATTTAGCAACTAGAAATCTGCATTTAACCCCATAAGTTCTCATGTACTGTCTGTACCTTTGAACACATGCAGCAATAATTGAGTGCTGCTTGTGGGTCCAGAAGTCCAGCTCCACTGTTTGGACCTGAGCACAGCTTCTGACTCCTCTGGTACTGATTCTTGGACTATTCTATTGACTGAAACTGAGGCTTGGTATTTTCCTACAGGTCTCCTAGAAATGGTAAAAAAGCAAAACCAAACCAACCAAAGGAACAAAACAGTCACAGGAATGGCATTCACAGCTCCTTTAGCGTGATACCTTTCAAATGCTGGTAGCACTTTGAATATGCACACAATTGCCAGCCTGGGACATTTGTGAATGTTTTCAAAATAAAAACAAACAAAGACTTGAACCTCTTGATTTACATGATTTTCTGGATCAAGAGAGCGGCAATCTATTTTCACTGGTCTCTTCAGGCTTGTGAAAGCAAGCCTGGCCCTGACAATCAGCCACAACCCCATACACATATGTCTTTTCTGTACAGTGGTTCTGTCTAGTAACTCACTGAATTAAATTTAGAATACAGGGGAAGGAATGGGCTTTGAGTCTAGCTATACTAGATATAAATCCCTGCTTAATTATTATTAGATACTGGGACCTGTGATAAAACACTTGAGTCTCTGTACCCAGATTTACTTTCTGCCGAAATGTGAGATTTTACCTTAAAGATGGCTACAAATAAAGTATCAAAAATATTGAGTATTATTAGAATATATTGATAACAGATTATTGTAGAATTTTCCTCAAAGCCATAATCATATTTTAGTTTTTATTAAATGGCTCATTTTAGAAAGATACTATTTAAGAAGCCATTCCAAAATCAAAGAGAATGTGTTTGTTGTGATAACAGAGTTTCCACTCACTCCAACAACCATATGAAATGATAATTCCATGAAAATCTGAAGGAAAGCAGAGGTTTCTACACCCAAACAGACTCATGATGATGTGGACTGAAGCAGAAGAGCATACATTGAGTGTGAAGACGTGGACTAGCACAGAGGTGTCCACACTGAGACCCATGATTAAAAAATGTATGATCATCTATAAAGAACTCTAAAACTAAAAAATAAAAGGAAACTGTAAAACTCCAAGGGTTCAAACCTAATGTTTAACTGAATTTATATTGTGCATTAAATGGGAAAATATTATATTGGATGGATGGCAGTTTTCCTCAAAATTATAAATACTAATCCAATTAAAAAATTAATGTGTAACTTGATAACCCAAGTCTGAAACCCATATAAAATATGTATTTGCAGTGTTCGAAAAGGCAGTTTCGAAAAGAAACTGTATGTAACAGGAAGGTCGTTCTTATTTTACTATTGCTAAAAGATTTGCAAAGCTCTAGAAATAAAATAGGTGATTTTAATGAGAAGTAAAACAATGGACTTTCAGTTTCAAACCCTACACTCAAAGGTTTTTTGAGCACTTACTACAATAAGTTGGTATTTGGTTAAGCCATCCCATGGTGAGAGTATGAGGTGGTGAGGACTTGGAGAAGTAATGGGATAATGAGAGCAGAGCTCACACAAATAAAATTGTTGTCCTTTAAATGGAGAACCAGACCTCATTTCCTCTTCCTTCCTGGCCTCTTGTTCTTCCACTAAGGGCACAGCTTTGTCCTGCTACATGCTGCGTTACCACCTCTAACCAACTGTCCATCAGTCATCGGCTCGAACCTTCAAATTCACGAATTGAAGTCAAACTTTTCTCTTTTCTCTTGGGTACTTGTCACAGTAGTGGAAAGAGCACAAATAACTACTGCACATTGTCTTCTCAAATGTCTATGCAACCATTCCTTGCCATGCACAATAAAATACACCCTGTAAATCGGTTCTCAGCCTGAGGAAATTTGCTTCTATCCCTGAAAAATAATTTCCTGTGATATTTTGTTATGGTTATGGTGGCCCTAGCCAACTAGTACAGTGGCACAGCCAAGCTGGTCTCAGGTCTGACTTCTTTTTTTTTTTAATTTATTATTTCTTTAATTTTATGTGTATGAATGTTTGACTGAATGCTTGGTGCCCATGTATGGCTGTTTAGTAGAGGGTTTCATATTCCCTGGAACAAGAGTAATAGGGAACTGAGAACTGCCATGTGGGTGCTGGGAACAGCGCCCATGTCCTCTACAAAAGTTGCAAGGGCTCTTAGACAATAAGCTGATCTTTTTATTCTCCTGGGACTGACTTCTGTGGTCATGCATTGAAGTATTTGACCATAATTCTCCAGTTATATTTGATGAAAGAGAATTTCTCATACCTCATAATCCTCATGGGTGTATACGTGCAGGCTGAAGCAGAAACAGAGTAGTTCTCTGAGCTCCTCCAAACTGCAGATTCTTATTACTTATGGTACACAATATCTCATGGGATATAAATATGACTCAGACAGCTTCACTAGCCCTAAAGAAAGACTCTGAAACATGTATGCTAATACACGTTATCATTAACTTGTATCAGTGGTATCATATTCAATGATGTACTGTGCTCATTTATTTGAAGTGTATGTGTGTATGCACAAGTGTGTGTGCATGGGTGCATGGGTGCATGGGCTATGGGTGTGGTATGTGCATGAGATGTTTTTCAACTATCTTTTTGCATTGGTTTGTGAAGGTAGCAATCGAGAAATAATGTAAAAATAGAAGCTGTTGTTCAGACAGCAGAATCATAACTTATGTAGAGTAATGTATCCTGTAGAAGTGGAAATTGACTCATGTCCATTTCCTTCAGATTTCCTCTGTTGTATATAATTCTTCTCACCCACCCACATACCTAAGCACACAGCTTGCTTTTCTAAGCTGCACATGCCACATTCTAAAATATACCACCTCCAGGTGTCAAGGCAGCTCTGTCAGTGAATTGTCTGTGACAGATGAATTTGGAAGATAAGAAAATATCACAGTCAGGAGGAAATCCTGGGACAAAAATACCCATGGAACTTAAATTTCTGATTGCTTATATTTTGACTTAAAATCTCTGCATTTACAGTAGTTAAGTTGGAAAAGACAAGGAAATTTGAGCCATATTAAAATATGAATCCCAGTTTTCCTCAAAATGTCTTCTTCCCACCTTTTCCATTTTTACTTTTACCAAAGATGCCATCTGTTTCCCCCCCAGGGAGTGTTTAGTACTGGTGCAGTGTTGAGAGGCCAAGCATAAATGTTGTTCTCTTGACTATAACTTCTTTTTATCCATACCTACCGTAATTCAGCTCTAAGTCCCATGGCTTCTACCTCCATGCTATTTACACATGTAAGAACCTTTCATCCTTCCTCTCTATTCAGAGAAATATTCTTCCTAGAGTGTTGGGCTAGCTTTGCTACTCTATGGGTCATAAACACTGTTAACTATTGAGCTGGTTTACAGTCCTCATTCACTCTGGATTTTAATGCCTGATACTTCAGACCCCCCCCTCCCCCAGTCTGCCCTCATTCCCACTCAGGCCAGAGACTCATTTCTTTACTCAAGATGGCCAGGTCTTCCGAAAGCCCTCCTCTACTCTTCCCATCACTGAGGCTCATCTTTGGTGCCTGGACTCTGTGAAACTATTTTATGTCCCTTCCCTTTTCTTCCAGATATCATTTTTCGTACTTATCCTCAATCCAGTAAGCATACTGATCATTGCAAGGCTCTAATGAGTTTCAAAAGCATAGTTTAGATTTTGCTATGTGCTTGCTTGATCCCTTGCTGTTTGGGTTTATTAGAAGCTAAGTGATAACTAAGAATAGCTGATGGTATGTCTGTGTGGGGAGGAAGTGTGACTGATATTTGTAATGTGGGAGTTATTCTTTTGCAGACTTTCTGCTGCCTGGACTACTAATGTTCTGTAATTTGGATTTTCTTAGGCGCTATGCTAATTCCCATCCACCATCATATTTTAAAATATGACACTGACTTTGTATGGCTCTAGAACAAGACTCTACACAGGGAATGGCTCAAAAACAGATATGTGACAATAGGGTGTTAGGGAAGAAAGATATCAGTATGGAGAAGTGCACAGGTGTAAGCCCATAATTCTAGCACAGAGGAAGCTAAGAAAGAAAGATTTCTGTGAGTTCAGAGCCAGACGAGATGGCATAGTGAGTTTTGAGCTATGCTGTGAGACTCTTTATCAAGGAAAAAAGAAAAAAGAAATGCGATATATATAGATAATATAAAGAAAACAGATATGGCATGATGTTAAACATACATACATTTACACAAAACTAAATGAATATAGAATATAAACAAAGGAAATTTAACCTAAAGATTGTAGGTGAAAATTCTGGAGACATAGTGTATGGCTTGTCACATGAGCAACTATGTGACTTTCAGTGGATCCACTGGCCTCATTTTCTCAATCTATAAAGTGAGGTTAACAGCTGCCCAGCTAGTTTCTTCATTGATCTGTGACAGATACATGAGTTTCTACATTTAAAATGAGGAGATGTGGGCCTGAGAGATGGTGCAGTGGTGAAGAGCATGGGCTGCTCTTCAGAAGACCCTGGTGATTCCCAGCATCTGTGTGATGGCTCCCAATCTGTAACTCCAGTTTCAGTCAATCTGATGGCCTCTTCTTGCTTCTGTGTGGGGAACATGCATGTGCTGCACAGACACACATGAAGGAAAACAACTATATACATATAGTAAAATTAAGTAATTATTTAAAAGATAAGGACATAATATCAGGGGAGAGACAAGGTAGAAGGACCTGGTGGGGGAGGGGAGGGTCATTAATTAGAAGTAGTAGTAGGTGTATATAATGAAAATATAGTGTATAACTGAAACTTTCAAAGAATGAAAATAGTATTGTAAAAGGTACCCAAGATAGGTTCTCCTGCACTTTGAGCCTTATGCTGAGAAGGTGACAGGGCCCTTGCCATCTGTAGGAAGGCAGCCTCAGCTTTCCCGCAATCTTTTCTCATCTATATCTTATTTATTCCATGCAGTTACTTATTTCTTTAGTTGGACACAGCATCTGTCACTGTGTGTACATGTGGGGTAACTAGTCTGTGGGTCTCAGAGACTGAACTTCTGTCCTGAGGCGTGGCAGTGTGCACTTTCACCTGCATCTCTGCATAGCTTTTTCATCTCATTTCAATTAACTTTTCTCTAAGTCTCTTTCTTTCTTTCTTTTTTTGTTTTTTTTTTTCAATCCTTGATCCTTGGTTTGTAATTTTCAGGGATATTTTTGAGTATATAAAAGATAGGTTTTTTTTTTTAAAAAAAAGATAGGTTTTTGAAATTTCATGCTAAAAATTACTAGAAATATTCTTAAAGAACTGTTTTCCACCACTTATTCTTTACCTTAATGAAGCGTTTTTCATAGATTGCAATAATTCTTGATAATTTCCTTAGTTAACAACCAAAATTAATAATTATTTGAAAGAAATACTTAATGTGAAGAACTACAAAATGTGTTTGATTATCTTAACCACTTTGTATGACCATAAGTCATACAAATATATCGCATGTACTCACTGTGTGCTTTTTTCTAAGTTCTCACTTGATCTCCCACCAGTCCTTTGAAAACTTGACTTCCTTTTGTTTAAAGTGAACTGGGACCATAAAAATACTCCTGCAATCTTTCTGTGGGTGAGTGCATTAGTTACTCTTCTGATTCTTTGACAAAATACCTCACCCAGAGTCAACTTAAAGAAAAGCAGGTTTATTTTGGCTCATAGTTCTAGGGTGTGAGTCCATGAGAGCAGAACAGAGGCAATGCAGAAAGCCTCAGAGCAGCTGGAAATGGAGCAAGTCTTTAAGCTCTTGAAACTTACCTCCACTGATACAAGGCCACTCCTCCCACACCTTTCCAACAGTGCCCCCAGCTGGAGACCAAGAATGCAAATTAAACTACCACAGGACACAAACTGAGTGGAGGTGATAAATTTTTACATCTCTGTGGATTCACAGTTGTCACATGTGTTTTGACAGCCATGGTGTCAGTAACTATGTACTGCATTCCACTTGACTTCTATAGAAGTGCCAACTTCATATGTTAGCATTCTTATTTAATTGGTATATATCACACCTGATTAAGAAATTATAATAACACCCTCATAGAAGTAGGGGGGAAGGATGGGATAGGGACTATCCAGGAGCAGGGGAGGGCAAGGTCTGGGAAAGGGGATAACATTTGAAATGTAAATAAAAAATATATCCAATAAAAAATAGAAATTAATAATAAATGAAACTAATCTAGAGGGCTTGGAATAACCATGCTGAATCTGGTAAACATCAATTTAACCAGTGACATAATTGAGCAGAGAATAAGAGTGGTTGGCTTATGATACCTGAAGGTTATCCTGTCTATGCAGGGATGTCAGCAAGGGTGTAAGGGGTACATCTGAATGTCTTGGAGTGCATTCAGTGGGACTCAGTTAAGGGGACTTCCAACAATAGAGTGTTCTTAAGCCACTATGTGCATCAGGATTATCTGGAAGACTTGATAAGGTAAATTTATGGATTCTGGTCCATTGGGATTGAGTAGAACCAGAGAATTTGCTTATATTTGTAGAAGTTTCCAGATGATACTAATTCTGTTACTTTGGAACAGACGTCACAAACTCTTGAACCAGGTGTTTGAATGGAATCATGCCCTGCAAACATCAGTTTACACAAGAAAGAAAACAGTCTTATCTTTACACATGTGTCTACCTACCTTGTAGAGGACATTTCTCCCATAGTCAGACCATTAGGATTTTTTACTCTTAATGCTTGCTATTGTGTTAAAAATTTTAATAGCATCTGTATAAAAAAAGAGAGAGTATTGTGTTGAATTTCTCTCAGGGGAAGGGAACGGTGAGGAAGAGGAAAGGAAAGAGAAATAAGAATTTTACTTTAAGTTGGAGGACTATGTGGTGAGGACTTTTAAAGGTTCTTCATGTTGACTGTCACTGACTTTCTGGAATGTCTGATCAGAGAAATGGTTGTTTAGATCTCACAGGTTGTATTCACACCACAAGTTCTCAGGCTCCTCCTTGAGGAAAAGCCCACACTACTTCTATGTGTAAGAAAAGTTGATTGGTGATAGCAAACAGCTGCAGGGTGCAAAGAAGAAGTGTGGGTGTATTATACGTGTGCTGAAAGGATCTGAAGAACATAGATGATATGATTGCCTGTGACTCTCCCTTTCAGAACTGGTTGACAGAGCTGGAGATCTTTGCAATAATCTTCTCGGCTGCCATCCACGACTATGAACATACTGGAACTACTAACAACTTCCACATTCAGACTCGGTGAGGGATGAAACATTTGTAAGATAAGCGGGAGGGGACAGGCATGTAATTTTAGATGTCAATGAGGTATGTGCCTGTCATTTTCCTTTTATGTGGTTGCTCTATTTTAAATTTAGAAAAGATTAATTTATAAACAAGATACGAGCCTGGGCAGCTACATTGAAAACACAACATTTAAAAAAAAAAAAACACCTGCTGCTATTTCTCATATTTTATTTATATCTAAAGTGGCTCCTCCTTTCTTCACTGTGGTAATGTTTACTCATTATTTATGTATGTTCAGTGCCTACACTACCAGGTTCTAATGGGTGTGGTACAGGTGCATAGAGCCCCAGGTGTCATGTAAATGATGTCACTATGGTCATTGGAGGCCTTCTATTATACTAACAATACTGGTGCCTTCTTACCCTCTGGTCTCTGAGCTTCTGTTGAGATACTAGACCCTCGCTCTTTCCACTCATCTCCCTCCTTCCCCGTGGCATACAGAAGATAATATTTTCTGTGCTCTGGTCAGAAAAAGGAGTGGAAGTAAAGTACTTAAACTATTCTCCTTAGTGCTTCCTGCTTCTCCCCAAGTAGAGTGGTCTGGGCTGCTGGAAGCATATTTTTGTCATTTGTTCCAAGGTTTTTAAACTTAAGCAGGTCCCCAGCAGACTGGAGTAGAAACTTCACTTGGAGAACAGAGACCACAGTGACTCACACCTGCCTAAGAAAGGACACATAGGGCAATTGCCAGGAGCTTGCCGGGAGCCCAAGAACAAATCCAGTCAACCCACTGCAAAACCAGTAAATCCTCAGGGGTAAATAGAAGTCTAATGCCATAAAGTAGACATCTACCAACATCTAACTTTGGAATGAAGTTAAAACATTGATACATTGGTCCTCAGTAAAGCTTTGTCCAGTTCACTTGAACACAAGCAATCTCTGTTTAGAAAACTATGGGCCAGACCCTTTTTCCCTTAATAGACAAAAATGTTAAGCCTAAGACTTTGAAGGTATACTAGACTTAGCCGAAGATTTGGTTAACAGTAGGTAGACCTTCTCTTCAGGAGTGTCAGTCTTGTTGTCAGAAAGACTGTTACTTCCATTACAGTCCTGTGACTTGTCTGTTGTGGGACTCTAAGAAGACACTTCTTATCAGTAAACATGGTACTCTCTCTGAGAAAAAATGAACTCTGACAATCCAAGTTTTCATTAAACTGAAAATGTTAAAATGATGTACAATCCTGAGTTTAAGTAACACTCGACTACAGAATAATCATTGAGGATAAATAAAAATTATCTTCTTTGCTTTCAATTTTCCATCTGTGACATTTCTATGTAAAAAAAAAACAATTTAAGATCAAGTTACAGAGGCAGCGTGCAGATAGTAACCATGAGGTGATATGTACTTAGAGATTTACAACTAAAATAAATTCACCAGGGAATTCATTGAATTAAACGCAAATTTGAAGATTAAAGCTATTTTAAAAGTCCTAAAGAAGCTTAACACACTGACATTTTAAGAAGTCACTCTTATGACCGGTGCAGGTAATTGAGGTCCGGCTATAAAGCAGGTTTCAGCATGCTCAGGCTGGCATGTCACACATGGCACATCCACATATTGATAGTAAAATGCCTTACTTGTATCTACTGATAATGTGTGGTGTTAGTTTGACCTGTTGGTGACCCAAATGCCATGGGGACAAGATCATTTCTAAACACAAGAAAGAGTGACTGCACATCATAACTTGACAGAGGGATCTCAGCTATGTCTCATCCTGAGGATGTCTCATCCTGAAGGAGGTTATGTCTCTCTGCTCAGGTCAGATCCAGCTATCCTGTACAATGACAGATCTGTCCTGGAGAACCACCACTTGAGTGCAGCCTACCGCCTTCTGCAGGAAGACGAAGAGATGAATATTCTGGTCAACCTCTCAAAGGATGACTGGAGGTAATATGAGGGGACAGATTTGGAAGCCACTGGGGTAGGGGTGGGGCAGGATGTGGACAGATAGGGTGTACTGCTGCTGAGGAAAGATACCTTGCTCAATTTCATACTGCTCTCTCACAACAAGTGCACCAAAGCTTGCTAACTTGCCTTTCACATCTTTATAATGAATAAATATACCACTTCTTGCTTTAGTTTTGTTTTTATATTTTCTTCTTTTATTTGGATACAATTTTGTCCACAAACAATAAGTGATATTTGGTTTCCTTTCTGGTGTGATCTTCAGCTTCCATTGTCCTTTCTGTCTCTAATTGGGTCAGAGCAGCTGAACTTCTGCAGCCTGCAATAAGACAGACCTATTGACCTTAAAGCACATCCACACACAAACACAGGCATCCTTGTTTGTCTTTAACTCTGCATTATTGGTGATTGTGTATAGATAATCTGACCACAAATAATAGGATTATCTTAAATCATTTGAATAAGGTCTCTGATTAAGACATTATAAAACCCAGTGATTCAAACCACATGGGTAAATTAATGTGAACACAGTCAAATTAAGTCCCTTGAAAATAGTTTAGTGAAGTCTATTTGTGCTCTCACCATCTCTATCTGTGCCTCTTGCCACTGTTATCTCAAAGAAAACAGATAAAGCATCCTGTATTTGAAATATCGAGCATTTTATTGGAAAATCTTCAAATAAACACAGTAACCATGGGAAGCTAGAGTAAGAATAGTAAATCCTTAGACATGAGGGCACAGAAATAACCATCTCACTGAAGAAACCAAAAAAATGTACAAACAACAGAACAAATAACAAGGCTAATTGTTATTAACAAGGCTAATCTAGTTCTTTGAAAAGAGCAACAAAATTGATAAGCATCTAACTTGACTGAGCTAGAACATATATAGCCACTATCAGATTCTACATGTTTCAAATATATAAGAATATATAAGAAAATATGACAATATTATTTAACATGTTTGACAGATTTTATTAAAAAGAGAAATACTTCGCAAAATACAATTTATAAAACCTCACATAAGAATTTTAATATTTCTGTATCTATTAAAACAATTAAGTTTACTGTCAAAAATCTTCACAGGAGAAATCCCCCATCCTTGGATGTTTTCTCTAACAAAGCCTTTCAAAACACAAAGAGATCATCACAATATTATCTATAAATTATCTGTAAAATATTGAGAGAAGCAATTACTTTATAGTTAATTTCTAATCCAATATTACATAATTTTAAACACTACACATTTATAAAACAATCACAAAATTAACATTGGGGGACTAGTAGACCCCAATGAACATAAACATATCAACCCTTGTTAAGTATTGACATTTAAACTAGTATTATACAAAGAGCCTCACTTGTGTAGTATGGCTAATTTTGCATCAACTCAACTGGGTCACACTGAGCCTTGATAGGTCTTTGAAAAGTATCCAAGATCTTTCTATAAGTCTGTTTTTAGTTGAAACTAACTTATCATTTTTCTTTTTTTTAATTGGATATTTTATTTATTTACATTTCAAATGTTATCCCCTTTCCAGGTTTCCCCTCTGCAAACCCCAATCCTGTCCCTACTTACCCTGCTTCTATGAGGGTGCTACCCCACCCACCTACCCACTCCTGCCTCACCGCCCTAGCATTCCTCTACACTGGGGCATCAAGCCTTCACAGGACCAAGGGTCTCCCCTCCCATTGATTCCAGTGAAGATTTCTAATAAATGAGTAGACCAAGGAAAGCAGACTGTCATTCCTAATAGAAGCAGGTCTCATCTGAAGAGTTGATGGTTAGTGGAAGTGCAATAAAGGCATATGCTCCCCAAGATAAGAACAAATTAACTCCTCCTGGTTCAAATTGAAACCCTCTTCCTAAATCTTGAGTCTGTTGGCTTTTGGCTGAAGTATATCATTGTCCCTAAAGATCCTCAGCTTGTTGACTATCCCTGCTGACCCTGGTCTTTTCAACTGTGTACATAAATTCCATGGCTGAGGATGGAGCTCAATTGGTAAGAGTTTTTGCCTGGCATCCAAGAAAGCCCTGTATTTGATATTTAGCACTGTATAAAATTGAATTTATAGTGCATACCTATAATTCTAGAACTAAGAAACTGGAGGTAGGAAGATGAAAATTTCAAGTTTGTCTACCCCTACATAAAGAGGTCACAGCTAGTCTCGGGTACAAGAAACACTGTCTTAAAAAACAAACAAAAAATAATGGAAATTTTATAATGAAATTTTCTTTCACATCAGAGAAGCCTGACAACTAGGGAGAATTTATCCTGAGACCTCAAGATTAATTTAGCACTCAAAAATAAATTTAAATAATTCACCATATTAAAAGCAAATGAGCAAGCAAAGAAAGCCAAATGTGCTTGCTTCACACCTGTAATCTCAGCACACTGAAGACTGAGGCAGGAGGATCCTAAGCTGGTATCCAGACTGAGCTATGTCAGGCCAGCAAGAGCTATATAGTAAGACAGCCATTTAAAAAAGCATGAGCAAGCAAGCAAAAACAAAAACAAAATCACAATATATCTACAAATAAAACAAAGAATGTGGTCATTTCAATAGGTATATCCCCCAAATTTGAAAAATGTCATTAATTATCAGATACAAGCTCTCTTCAAATGAGAAACAAAAGAGAGCATATAGCATCTCTGGATAGATACAGAGCAGCTGTGCTTGGCTAGCATCTGTTTTCATGGTGAAATGCTGAACACTTCTCTCTGAAGACCTGGAACGAGATTAGGATGCCTAATCTTACATTAAATTGTATAAAGTATTTCTGTTAACAAATGAAATCTGACTGCACATAAAATCTTAGTACTATTATTGCAGCTACCAAAACTGTTAATGAATTGAATAAGGCCACTAAAAATGAAACTAATGTAAAAACCAATAGAATATCAGCTAGCCATTAGGAAATTACATTTAAAATTCTTGCACAGGGCAGGAGATAAAGGATTTCCACTCTGAGGTCAGTGAGGAAACTTCAAGGAAAACTGAAAACAGAACGAGTATATGATTCATCTCTCCTACTCCAGAATGTACCCTTAAAGAAAAACATGAGTGTAGCAACAAGACACCGACACACTAAACGGTATCTGTGACCACATTCACAAGAGTCAAGCCATGATTCATCCTGGATACCCACCTTGTGAGTGCATGTATGGCACAGCACACCATGTTCTGTCCTTCCACCACGGGAGTCTGACTCGGGTGATTTTCTTGGTGGCAAGTGTCTTCAGCCACTGAGCCATCTTGCCAGCCCCTATGGTGGAGTTTTATTCCTTCCCAAAGAAGAATGAAATTATGGCCCTTATAGAAAAATAGGTGAACTGAAGAATACCATGTTAAATCCAATAAACCACACTCAGGAAAGTAGATATTGGACCTTTCTCTTGTCTGCAGAATCTCGATAAAATAAGCACACATAACTTAAAGTAGAGTGATGTCTCTCGAAAGAGAGAGGGAGAAGGAACAAGGTGGAGGGTATAATCTAAGAGTAGCAATACTCATGAACTCAGGGCCATACTGAATTGGTATACTTTGTATACCAATTAAAAATCACTTAGTGTGAAGCTCAGAGGTCAATGTTAAATGCTTTCCTCTACGGAGCTCTATAGTGCTCCAGCTTTGTTGTTGTTGTTGTTGTTGTTGATGATGATGATGATGATGATGATTTTTAAGCATCCTTCCTTGAACCTGTAGAGGTCACTTAATAGAACTGTTTGGATAGGAATACTTGGGGATCCTCTTGTCCAGATCCCTCTTTTCTCAGTGCCAGGTTACAAATGTGTCTTGTTACACCCAGCACACAGGTCCTCACACGTGCCTGGCAAGAACTGTACCACTGAGAAACATCTCTAGATTCTTCACCACTTGATTCTTGACAAATTTGTTGAGTCAGTTCAATGGAAAAAGGAAAGTATTTTCAGCAAATGGTGTTAAGACAAGGGGATGTCAATGGAAAACAGTAACTTTGACTCTTACTTCAATCCATACTCAAAAATCAACTCAAACTTTCTCATAAAACAGAGCACAAAATATAGGCAGGCTGAAATAGCTCAACTGGGAAAGCTTCAGACTGAAGAATAGAACATAAAATATGAAATGGCTCCTTGGCTCAGAATGCAGCCCAGTGGTAGGCATCCTGGGTTTGTTCCCAGCACGGTGGTGACAGTGGCACAGTGATACCTTCAGGACATGTGGTGTTCTTAGAACACCAAGGATGAGCATTTTTAAAAAATAATAAATTTAACTTAATGAAAATCAAACTGTTTGGAATTGATATAATTGATGTAATTAAACTTTTTGGAAATGTTGTAAGCTAAGAAACCAGAGAAGTGTGGATATCATGCATATTCTACTGTGATTTGTATCTAGAAGCATGACACACCTTGACAATTCAGGAATAAGAATTATTAAAACCCTATTTTTAAAAGTAAAAATAATTGAAACATAGCTTCCTAAAAATTGTTATTCAAATGGTAAAATGTACATGAGAGATATTCATAGTAATTACCCAAAAATGCAAATTAAAATAACAATGAGACACCACTGCATACACAGTAGAAGGCTAGAATTGAAAGCTAACAGAAGGCAAGGGGAAAAAAACTAGAACTTTAACACATGACATGTTTTGTCAAACATGTGATGCCAAACAGTCATTTTGCAAAGGGCTGGCAGATTTTTATACAGTTAATGCTCAGGAGCCCAACATAGCAGCCATTGTACTTCTGGATATCTGCTCTAAAGCACTGAGGTCATGTCCTTATAGAGATGAGCACACAGATACTCAGAGAAGATTTATTGTGCTCACTCTGAACTATTCCAGAACGAACCAGTACCCATCAGCTGCTAAATGGATGCCCCTCTGAGAAGCAAACCCTTTAATTCACATTTCAGCACCACTGTAGCTTTCCTGTAGGTTAATTCTCCAAATGACAGATGTACCATATTCTGTTGTAAACTTTTATTTTATTTGTAAGGTGTGTGTGTGTGTGTGTGTGTGTGTGTGTGTTTGCAATCACATGCTCATCCATGCATGAGTAGAAGTATGAAAGACCTAACATCTGAATCTCACCCAATAAATTGCTGTGACATTCATAAAAAAAAAAAAAGTACGAAAGAAAGAAATCTAACTGGTGTGCTGGTGTGGGTGCTTAGAATCAAACTCAGGACCTCTGCAAGAGTATTAAATGCTCTTAGTCACTGAACAAACTCTCTATCCCCTTGTATCATATTCCTTTTTCAAAAAATATTTATATGAATACACTGCTGATGTGTTCAAATACACCAAAAGAAGGCATCAGATTCCATTATATATGGTTGTGAGCCACCATATGGTTACTGGGAATTGAACTCAGGACCTCTAGAAGGACAGTTAGTGCTCTTAACCTCTGAGCCATCTCTCTAGCTCTCTGTATCATATTCTTAATAAATTATTATTTAGTCCTTACCACTGCAAAAACTGACATTCAATTTGAAATGTCTGAAACAATTAACTGATTTTGACCAAATGTTGCAAGAAGTAACTTGGATTTTCTTTTTCTTTGCTTTCATGCATTTTCTCCATGGGTGTCACCAAAAGGGAGTTTCGAACTTTGGTAATTGAGATGGTAATGGCCACAGATATGTCCTGTCATTTCCAGCAAATCAAAGCCATGAAGACAGCCCTGCAGCAACCAGAAGCGTGAGTTTCCTGTGACATCATGTTCTCATAGGGCTTTGAACTCAAATCTGTACATTTTGTATATAGAAAACATATCACCTTCAGGATAATGATTGGGTTATCTCAGAAAGTAGTCATGTCTGGAACAAAGAGGTTGAACATCATACAACATATCCCAATTAGTTACAGGCTTATCAGAGTAAATATAAGGCACAGTGCCAGTTTGCCCCAATTAGCATCATTTCCCTGTTCATAGTTAAATGGTCAAAGGACTGCTAAATATAGAGACAACTAAAAAAAAGTATTGTTTAAATTTCTTTTGTCTGGTGGAAAAATGCAGGCATTTTATAAATTAGTTAAAGGAGAAATGCCTTATTTAGTAAACGCTGAAATGTTCATTCACTAACATGGTGGCAGTCCTTAGAAGCAAATACTCATTTCTTCAACGCAGTGCCAATTGAGTTTGATGAAGGCAAATAGAAGGGATTTGAAAGATGTACCGGGAAAGGGGAAAGCATTTGGAATGTAAACAAATAATTTAGAAAAAAGAAAAAGGAAGTAGAGACATTTTCTGATTGATCTGAAGATTTTTTATAACATATTTCTGATAAAATAAAGAAAATTCATCAGAAAAAAAGTAAAAAAACAAAAAAGATGTTTGAACTCCAGTGTTTAAAGTGAGGTTCATCGTGTGCTTGCCTGTGTTGGGGTTGCAGAATTGAAAAGCCGAAAGCCTTATCCCTCATGCTGCACACAGCAGACATCAGTCATCCTGCGAAAGCATGGGACCTGCACCACCGCTGGACCATGTCTCTCCTGGAGGAGTTCTTTAGACAGGTACCTTGTTTCTTGCTGTTCTTCATGACTGGTATTGGATACTTTGGGAATCAAATATTTGGCACCTCTCAGTCAAGGACCATAGAGGACATTGTTAGTTGGGGGCTGGGGGAGGGGTTTTATTTCTGTATATGTAATGTTTGATTTTTATCTAAATTCTGATTCTCAAGATATCACGAAATGCATTCTATCTTAGGCCTTTCTGCTCAGATGAAGAAAAGTGTTTCCTGGTGGCAGTCTCTTAACTAAGTATCATTTAATCCCATCCCCCCTTTTGTCCTAATGAATTACCAAAAAGATTATTTTGAATCCTGTCTCCCCCCCCCCCAGGGGTGGGGTGGGTTGTCTCTTTTGATGGAAGAGCCATGGTGCAATGTTTCAAAATGAAGATGTGGCAAATAAGAGTCAAGAAATCACTAGGTGTTATTTACTAGGAGTTCAAGTACATTTAAATGTAGCTGCACCTTCAATCCAGAGTCGTGTTATCTAGAAGAACATGCATTGCTTTAAGACAAGTGCAAATGTGTATATATAACAGAATAAAGAACTAAAACAAGTGCACAGAACCAAGATGGAGGTCTTCAGGCACAGGGTTGGTTCTCCAGCCTGACACAGATGCTGGCCTCCCCTTGGTAAGGGCTACTACACAGATACCTGCCTTAAGACGTGAGACAATCCATGAAATGTAGACCACAGACTTAAGTTACTATTAGTTCGTATTAGTAAATGAACTCAGCTAATTTTTGTTTGTTCACAAAGGGGAAGACACAACATGGATTTTGAGGACACTAACCCCCATAAATCAGTACTCACTATCAGGTCTCACCATTGTTCCCTCAACTGACTTAGGATGGGTTTGTTCTCTGAGCCTTAGTTCATTATCTGCTATTATAATACCATACCTGATAATCTTAAAGAATAGAGATTTATTTACATCATGGCTTTGGAACCTAGGAACCTCATTAGCCTGCATTAGAACCTGGCAAGGGCCTCCTTGTAGCATCTTAACAGTAGGATAATCACAGGGCAAGTGTGCGAGCTCAGGTCTTTCTACTTTAAAGTTACTGACACCCTCCAGGGCTATTAACTAATGTAATCATGTAATCATGAGTGGCCCATTCTCTTAATCTGACCTTATCCAGTTTACCTCCCAAAGGCTTTTCCTGTAAACCCTATTAACATATGACTTTGAGGATTAAGTCTCCACCATGTCAGCTGTTGAGCATGACTAGTGACTCTGGACTTTGGACATAAAATGATGCTGACACTCTTACTTTTATGACTCTTGTTTAGATTAGAAAATAATAGCACAATAATTTTTGTATGTATTTTTTTCTGAAATTATACACACTGTCTGGCAGTGAATAGGACTGGAGTATAGTCATAAAGCCCCAAAACTGTCCATCAGAGATTTGATTCTAACTGGTTCCCTGCCTGGGACTAATAAGATCACCCTTCTGATTCTCTTGTCTTTTGTATTGTGTGTGATTTTTTTGGAGGGAATAGAAAATATTTGGAGTAGGTTTGGATGAATATTCAAACTTTCAGCATCCAGTAGCCTATTCATTGTGTCCATGGGTGCCAGTCCACATATGCACACCCACCTTTACCCCAAGCTCACATGCCCTGTCCTAATGTGAGGAGGCTCCTTTGCACACTCATTATATGGTCTCCAGAATAAGTCCCAGGTTCCATGATGTGGAATGGTGTGAGGAGTGGGCATGGGGAGCTTGAGAGACACGGCTGTGTGTACAAGGACAGCCAACAACAAATTCATCCTTCACCGAGGGCTTTTCTCTAAATATTCACCCCTCCTTTTACATATGTTCCCTGTTATATAGTTTTTTAAAATACCCCATTGGGCTAGGACCATTCAGACTGTGGCCAATGGGTAAATCAAACTCACATGAGTTTGATATATTGAAGTGGTTCCATTTTGAATTGTTAGAGTGGGTGAACATTATTTCCTCACTCTAAAGAAAACCTTGTTTGCTTGCATACACCCAAACCCTCGAATGCAATGAAAATGTGCTAGAGGCAATGTGGAAATAACCATATTGAATTTTTTTGCCTATTGAATGTGCAGTGTTAACCCACTGGACTGGAACTGGGTTCAGAGAATATAACTCAGTAAAGTATTTATATTGACTTAACCCAGGTGCCAAAGCATAGCAGAAAACCCATGAAGGAGCAGTGCTCACCCAGATCTTAATGATAGCTTTAAACCTGAACAGCTCTCATGGGGAAACTCACTGGGACCAGAGAGCCTTTAAAAATGTATTTGGAACATTGCGCCATATTTCAAAGTAACAGGATAGCCCTTGTGGACATGATCCAGACATTCTTTCTCTTCTGAAAGAGGGAGTTCCATCTTTAGCTTCATAACCATGCTTTACAAAATCCATGCCATGACCACGGGGTGCTCTTAAGAGAAACACTGGCTTTGAAGAAGTATGTTTGCTTTGGCAAATCCTTCTTGTTCTGAAAACCTTCAAGGTCCATTTCCTTTGTGCTGCTGTGTATTTTTACATTTTCCAGACATCTCATCCCGATCTTTTCATTTCTTCTGTCTGTGGGTGTTTCCTCATTGGTTAGTTTGTTTTCTGTCATATATATTGTTGAACTTTTCCTTTTTCCCCTACAAGCATGTGTTGTTCTTTTTACAATTGTTTTTTTCTTTATCAATACCTTAATCACTGTTTTCATCATTATTCATTTCATTTACTTTTATTTGTCTAACTCTCTGAGGATGAAACTTGCTTCATTTGCTTTTCCTTTCATTTATTTAGAAAAACAGAAGCTGAAAAGTGGTTGTTTACTGCTAGGAAGCTTGCTGCTTCTGACAGTGTGCTCCAAAGCCATCATTAATAGCTGTTCTTTCAAACTGGTTTTTATTTTTCTTTAAACCAAGAGTTACTTCAAGTAGAATATTTTCCAAGCCTTTCTATATTTTCAATGATACATTTCTTCACTTTTGTTTTTATTTACCAAATAATTTGTTATTGTTTGGAGCCCAAATTAAATTTATGTAGTATCTTTGTGAATGTCTGTGGATCATGGAAAATGCTTGCATCTTACTTTCAGTCAAAAGACTGTCAGATGTGTCTGTGTGACAGTTCATCTTCTGCTAATGTGGCAAAACATCTGGGAACATGAACATCGAAGAGGGAAGGTTTATGTGGACTCATGGTTGAAGACGTTTCAGTACATAATTAGCTAGCTCCGTTGTGTTTAGGTCTCTCGCGAGGCAGAAACGTCAAGGTAGACTGTCAGGGTAAAAGAATACTGCTCTCCTGCTGGCAACTGGAAAGCCAAAAGAGCCAGAGTAGAACATTCTGAAGACAAGAGATATACCCTTTAAAGATGAGCCCCCAGTAAGCCACTTCCTCCAAGCCCACTCAGCTATGAACTCATCAGGCCTGACTCTGTTGTACCAGCTGGAGACCAAGTTTTCAACACATTCTACATTCAATCATAGTGGTCTGCCTTTTTCATTGTGTCAGTTAAATATCTTAGATTTTATATATAATTCTTAAATATGTGAGCCTTATTGGACTGATAGTTGTTTCTATTTTTATTTCTTTCTATGCATTAGAACGTTTGCTCCATAAACACTGATTTTGTGTCATTTGATTCTTGGCTCTTTGTAGGTATAAGGCTCTTATAGTATGATACCCTTGGTCAATACAAAGCCATCTACCTCTTTCTTCTGCTAGAATCTTATCTGACACCTTAGTGACATTACTTAAAAATAAACATCCAGGTGTTGAGACAGTCTTGGTTGCAAACTAAGTTTTTGAGTGCTACTAATTTATTGGTAATGTTCATTACAATTGTGGTGTGCTGTACAAATTATCTCCATGTATCTCAAAGCCTGACTTCATGTATAGCTACCCCTGTGTCAAGAGTAATTCTTTAAGTAGTTGTTTTTATTGGTTTATATGTATCGTTGTCATTTGGCTCCATAATAAGTCCTTTAGATTGGGATTGTTATCCCGCATTTAACAGATGGAAATTTGTGAAACAGAAAAGGTCAGGGACCTCCTTAGGACCATACATTCACAGCAACAAGGCAGGATCAAGCACAGACTGGTAGCTGTTATCCTGTGATTCTGAGTGAGTTTCTTCCTCAAAAAAACAAAAGTGAACATGAGATATATATTCTTCTCCTTCCTCTGGACATGACAAAGATTGAACTTCTGTCTCATGCTTTTAAAAGCCTCCTCTGCTGGGCAGTGGTGGCACATGTCTTTGATCCCAGCACTTGGGAGGCAGAGACAGGCAAGTGGATTTCTGAGTTAGAGACCAGCCTGATCTACAAAGTTCCAGGATAGCCAGGTATACACAGAGAAACCCTGTCTTGAAACCCCAAAACAAACAAACAAAAAAAAGACAAAAAACAAACAAACAAAAAACCCACCTCCATCAACACTTAAACATCCCATAGTATTTATCCCATAATGCTTGTTTAGAGTGGTTAGAGTGGTGCTTTTTAGTGCCTGAAGACTATTTTGGCCAAACAATTACACTGTGTTGTTGTCTAATAACTGGCTCTTTCTAGTCCGCTTTTCACTGCAGATCAAGCATTAGGACTGCAAATACAGAAACACTCCTGCTGTGTGTGGCTTTAGGTGATGTTAGGAGACAAAGCTACATCAGTAAATTTGATTTTCCTATTGGACACTGCTCACCACTGGGGTTCAGTAACTAAAAGAAGGCCACAGGTAGCTACAGAAAACTGTTGGGAACGTGGCCATTCTGACTGTGATGTTGGCTCTAGGCCACAGGACACATGGACTGCTGCCCAGTTTTCCCTGGGGACCCTATTGCTGCCCAGTGAAACTTTCTTTGGGACAGCATGAGCTTTTGCATTCAGAGGGAAGTTTGTTCTTCAGAAGCCACCACTACTTGGTGTCTTTTGTTTAGAGAAGCAGCTCCCCTGCTCCAACCCAGACTTATTATGCAATGTAACAGTAATATTTAAGATAAAAATAAACGGCCTAAGTGGTAGCTGGAGTTGTAAATAGAATCCTAGAAGCCCAGCACACTGTTCTTTTGTTCACCATGACTTTCTGTTTTTCTAGGGAGACAGAGAAGCAGAGCTGGGGCTGCCATTTTCTCCTCTGTGTGACAGAAAGTCAACCATGGTTGCTCAGTCACAAGTCGGTAGGTATTTGCCAGCTGATTGGAAGGAGCATCAATTGACAGACATAAACGTAGTGACTGGGCCACTGGGCTTGGGGATCCCAGCTGGGGCTCTGGCTCTAGTCTGGCAGGGTGGAGTCCTGGCTTTCTCTCTGGATTGTGAATGGTAATGGTTCTGGAAGAGATTACACAGCGGCACCTTGGGGTCTCCATCATATTTACCAAAAGGAAAGGGAGCTTCAACTTCCCAAGGAGATGGCCGTGCATATCATAGTTAGGAAACCCATTTGCTTCAGCTGCCATTGTGATTCAGTAGGAGAAGTAATCTCACCACCATGCTTCTTCTGTCAGCACTCAGGTCTGTCCTCCTTCCAAGGGGGATGCTTTCAAAGTGCTTTGGTTTCTTCATGCCTTTTCTTCCTTAGGAAAGAGGAAAGGAAAGGAAAGGAAAGGAAAGGAAAGGAAAGGAAAGGAAAGGAAAGGAGAAAGGAAAGGAGAAAGGAAAGGAGAAAGGAAAGGAGAAAGGAAAGGAGAAAGGAAAGGAGAAAGGAAAGGAGAAAGGAAAGGAGAAAGGAAAGGAGAAAGGAAAGGAGAAAGGAAAGGAGAAAGGAAAGGAGAAAGGAAAGGAGAAAGGAAAGGAGAAAGGAAAGGAGAAAGGAAAGGAGAAAGGAAAGGAGAAAGGAAAGGAGAAAGGAAAGGAGAAAGGAAAGGAAAAAGGAAAAAGGAAAAAGGAAAAAGGAAAAAGGAAAGGAAAAAGGAAAGGAAAAAGGAAAGAAAGGAAAGGAAAGGGAGGAAAAGAGAGAAAGAAAAGAAAGAGAGAGAGAGAGAGAGAGAGAGAGAGAGAGAGAGAGAGAGAGAAGAGAAAAGAAAAAAAGGGAATCACTATAATATACACAGTACCAAAACCCTCAGCTGTGAGAGAGGGAACCAAGGTTAGATGTAAAGTAAATGACATGAGTGAACTGTACTTTCAAAGACTATCTCACACACACACATACACATACACACACACACACATACACACACACACACAATCACTTTAATAAGGAATTACTGATTTTTCTACTTATACATTTTGGGAGCAGAGATAGGGTCTCATGTACTCTAGGCTAGGCATAAATAGGCCATTTAGCTAACCTTGAGCCCAGTCTGAGCATGAAGTGACTGAAAGGATCGTGGCCTCCTAACCTTCCTGTCTTTGGATCCCAGGTGCTAAGAGTAAACGTGTGTGCCAGCATGCCTGGCCTCTGCTTCAACTTTCTATGGCCCATTCACTGGTTTATTTGTTTCATCATGATATATCTTGGATTCAAGAACCTAATCATACATGGTACTTGCTCTTGAAGATATTATTAAATCAGTATTAGACCAAGGACAAGATGTTAGGAAAACAAAACGTGTCCAGAGCATTATGGGTGTTAAGGTTGAACTATTAACATTTTACAATAGAATACAAAGACAGAATATAAGCCTTTAGACATAGGTGGTCCACATAGAATTAGTAAGGAATCATATTTGAGCTATATCTGAGGAGGCATTCAAGCAGTGTCTAGGTAGGTTGTAATAGATATTGATGGTGTGTGCTAGCAGTGACTTAGTAGTGGATAAAATGACACTGCAGACAGGAGATGGAGAAAGCAGAGAGATTAGAGCTGCTTAACATGGTCAGTAATTCTCAGTAGCTCCTGTATGACAGGAACAGTGGGTAGGGAATTCGATACAAAAAGAGACATTATAGCGAGAATTAGGCAAGGATTTTATGGTGTGCCAAGAATAACATATCTTTATACTTTCCTGTAGGAAATGGGGGCATATCCAAAGAATTCTGTGTATCATCAAATACTGCAGTTCAAACTCACAATTAAATTGTAGTGGACTGCAAAACAAATTTTGTAAACAGTGCTACTTGATCAGATGAACAGTTCTTCCCTTGTGGGTTACATCACAGGATGTTTAGCGTCTTTCTCTGCTGAGTGTCACCAGCACCAGGAGCACTAGCTCCTTAGTAACTGTGAAAGACAAATATTGATTTCTCTATTTCCAGATACCCACTCAGAGGGGTGGGCAGTGTGTCCCTTGGTTGGTATTTAATTTCCTTCCTTACATGTGACTATGATGAGTTAATGCCAGTGAGTGTTTATTTTCACTCAGTGAGTCACAAATACTTATCTAGTTTTCTTTTTTTGGTGTGTGTGTGGGGGGGGTGGTTATTAAGATAATCACTGTATGCCAGCTTTTACTATCTCCTCAGCATTGCCATCTTAAAAGGTATCAGTTCACTAGTGACCCTAACCCAGTTTTTAGCCTTTTTCTTCTAACTCTTCCCCTCTGGTTCTGTGTCCTGTATCGCAAGTCTGCATCTTACAGTCCATCCTCTGTCTTCTCTCATATCTTCTGCTTTGCTGCTGGAGTCTCCTGAAGAATCCCTCTAGAGTCACTCTGCCCATTGTTCTGTGCCATGTGTGCCTTTGGTACCCAGGTTACAACAGCTCTGGTTCTCAGTTTCTTACCTTCTGTTTCTGCCTCGGTCTTTACTAGTCACTGCCTCTCCGTGTCTCTTGTTGCATGAACCGTATCAAAGAAAACATGAATATATCATCACAAAGATACATGGACTTTTTCAGGCCATCCCAGTACTCCTCTGATTTTAAATCAGAGGAGCTTCCTTCCCTAAACAATGGATAACTGGACTCTCCAACCCTCTTTCCCCCCATCCTACCCCCAAGTCCAACACATCTTTTATGCCTAGTCTTTCCTCATACAACTCTTGAATGCTTTTCCTCCTTGGAAACTCCCTCTACCCAGAGTGAACAGACACATCTCTCTCACCACCCATTCTTCAGCACTCAGCTCAAACACCACAACCTCCACACAACTCTTCACTGGTCTCTATGTGAGCAAAATGTCTCCTGTCCATTCTCTTCTGATTCTTTACTTGGAGCCTTCTAGGCTTCTCCTTTGGCCATGCAGAAACTCTGGGGGTCATTTTTGTGCCCACTAAGTCTTACCTATAAGTTCCTTGAGGGCTGCTCAATTGAATTATTCATCTGCAGTCCTTTACAAAACACATTACATGCTTATTACATAGCAGGTGTCAAATTGTATTTTTAAGCATTAAATTAAATGACTTATTGAAAAGTCCTGAGGAAATTATATAGGAGAAATGAAACTGACTCATGAGGACCCAGAAAAGGGGAAATCATTTGAAATGTAAATAAAAAATATATCAATAAAAAAAATCAAAAAAAAAAGAATGAGACCAACTAGCTCCTGGCTAACTTGCAGCTCCTATGTAGATGTGGTGTTTTGTTTGCTTGGTTGAGTTTTTGTTTCTTTTAAGGGAAGACATTGGTTTCTAGTAGAAAAACTGGACTACTCCCAGTTAGCGTATTATTTTCTGAGTCACTGCTGCTTCTCTGTAGGTTTTATCGACTTCATTGTGGAACCCACCTTCACTGTGCTCACGGATATGACCGAGAAGATTGTAAGTCCATTGATTGATGAAAGTTCCCAGACTGGTGGGACAGGCCAGAGGCGATCAAGGTCAGTGGGGAAAGTTTGAAACCTGGTGGGGATGGAAATTTCCTGTTGTGGGTATGTGGGGTATCACAATGAGCTGTTCCTCTTTTACTTCTTACTGGGGACATACGTGCCTACCTCCTTTTCTTTCAGGGGATTTGAGATGATCTGTGTTCTCAGTCTGGCCCATAGCAGGTAGTCCAAGGTCAGAGCAGAATGCCCCCACTCTCTGAAACCTTTGCTTCCAGCAGTGCTGATGATTATGCTTCTGTTGTGCACGGTCAGCCCGTGTTCCTGATTCTGTAGGCGATCATGCTTTGGATCAGATTTATTACAAGAAATGAGGCTGACTATCATCTCTAAGTATAGAAAAGAAAGTGGAATACAAATTGTAAAAATATATAACAAACACTGCAACATTGTTTTCAAGTGCCATGGGTCATAGCATAAAGCATAAGGATATCAGAGTAAAATAGAGTAGAGGTCATGCAATATAACCTGTGGTCAGGCTTAAAATCCTGATTCCATTGCATATTAATTTGTGTAGCCGTTGATAAGCCAGCTCAGTACCCTAGTTTCATTATCTGTGTCTGTGATAAAACATTGAAAAAATCAACTCTAATAAAGGGTTTATTCATTTTATAATTCCCAGTTACAGTCTTGCATTGTAGGAAAGTCAGGGCAGGAACTTGATGCATCCATACTCAAGAGCAAAGAGAATCAGTGCAGGTCTATTTAATCCAGTTGACTTTTTCCTTTTTATACAGTCTAGGACCCAAGCCTATGGAAGTCCCAAAGTGGGCTCTATCTTCCCACATCAATTAATATAATCAAAATAACCCCACATACATGTTCATAAACAGGCAAACTGATGAATTTGACAGAGATAATTCCTTGTCGAGACTCTTTTTCCCAGTTAATAGGACACACTGCACATCATTATTGGTGATCCAAATAGGAACATAAACTGGCCCCTGCAGGAAATTATAGTTTTCTGTATAGAATGTTGAGGACAAAATGGTTGTAGGATACTAGACAACTAGATAAGTCATAAAGTATTAAATTTCACAATTGTAATGGAGAAAAGGACTGGCCACATTAAACATCACTTGTAAGAGATGCTGAGAATTTTGGATGCTGCTACTCGTAGCTGCCTCTAGTGAGAGCTATTTGATAACATGGTTTGTACCTATGTCATGCAGCCACAGGGCTCCTCTCACTTGTCAAGTTCTCTAATAAAGGGAGAAGAGAACATACACTGGAGTTTTGTATTGACTTTTCAAGTAGTACTACAACCCTGCAGGTGCCAACTTATAAATGCATTGGAAAGAAGGAGGACAGAAAGGATTTTTAATATTCCTACTTTTAATCTATTCACACTAGTAACATCCATGCAAATAAGACAGACATTCAGCAACAAAGTGTGCCTTTGACTGTAATAGTCCAACACCTTAGTTTATTACATATCTTTATATGGTTTGTATGGTGATACTTACCATAAATTAATAAAAGACTTGTCTTTATGGATGCTTAATTTATAAACTTTCATTTTGTAACAATTATATAGTTTCTAGATAAGAAATTAAACTAAGAATGCTTACAATGAATGAATCTATAATGAATCTACTTTGAAGATGCTAAAATTGAGGACAGAAACCCCTGATAAGTTCACATGCTTTCTTAGCTCTTCAAGCACTGGCTAAAATGAATGCCAGTAATTCTTCATTATCATTCACTGGATCTGATGGAAGTAATTTATAGAACTACTTAGGAATATACAATACTTTATCAGAAGAATACTACTTTCTTAATATTTCCAACATGTCCCATGTCTAAACCACAAAGTAGAATTCACTTAAAATTAGATCCTTGGTAAGGTCTGGTCGTCTGCCATCCCTAAGAAGCATAGGAGAATCATCACTTTTTATGAACTTAGGGAACTGAGATTGGAGGAACTCTAAAGGCCAAAGAGATGGCTCAGTGGGTAAAGGGACTTGCCATCAAGTCTGATGATCCAAATTTAATACCCAGGACCCACATGATCAAAGAAGAAGACACTTCCTGGATATTGTCCTCTGACTTCCACATGTGTGCCCTGCCATGTGTAGAAAGATAGATAGATAGATAGATAGATAGATAGATAGATAGATAATTGATTGATAGATAGATAGATAGATGATAGATGGATAGATAGATAGAGAGAGATAGATGATAGATAGATAGATAGATAGATACATAGATAGATACATAGATACATAGATAGATAGATAGATAGATAGATAAAATGTAATAAGCATAACATTAGAGGGCTCTTGCATCCAGGAGAAGGGTAAACTAGAGGAGAAAAATCAGTTTGCTGACTAGCTTGGAAAAGTGGTCAGTGTGATAGTAGATTGATGCATCCTGAAGGAAATAAAACTCCAAGTTTAAATTTTTCATTTCAGAAAACAAAACAGATCAAATAAATGCTAGAAGATCCTAGTTACCAGAAAAAAGAATGGCTGTGCAGTGTAGAAGGAAGTAAGGAATTCTGTGATACATGAACATACAGTGTTGTTTTATTTTCCTACTAAAGCTCTGAATTTCATATTCATATTATTTGTGAAACAGAAACTCCACAAACCCCAGGGCCAGCGAGTTTCAGGATGACAACTCAGCAAATTCTTTTCAGCATTCTGTGGCTTCTCTCACTGCTTGTGTGCCTGTGTGCAGCAGACACTGACATTAACACTCATCTTTGGTATGATTTCTTTTGTTCCCCAGTTTGAACAGCATCAACTCATCAGATGCAAAGCGATCTGGTGTCAAGAGTTCCGGCTCAGAAGGAAGTGCTCCCATCAACAATTCTGTCATCCCTGTTGACTATAAGAGTTTTAAGGCCACTTGGACCGAGGTGGTGCAGGTCAATCGGGAGCGGTGGCGAGCCAAGGTACCCAAAGGTAATGTGCTCTTCAGGAAGAATCTACAATTATCTAGGCAAACTCGGTGCTCACTTGCAAGCAAGTGGCTGCCTTCTGTGATTTATGGGCCTTTTAAGCATGGTACATTGCTCCAGGAACTGGCTTCTGAGTACTGAATACTCCCATTCTCATTCTCATTCTCTTGACCGCTGAGTGCATGGCAGAATATGCCTGGCGTCCAAGCCAATTCTCCCTTCCTGCAACATACCTAAACCTCTTTGCCCAGTATGGAGTTCTACAGCAACTGGTTAGTACTTCTTGGTCTCTGCTAGGCTATCTTGTTTTACATTTCATGTCAGCTGCCACAACCGTCAAGCCTTTCTGCCCTCTACCTTGGTAAATCCTGGTTAGTAGCTACTGTCTGCTGTGTGATGGTATGAGACGCTTTAGCTTTCTTCCAGGAACTTCGTGTCCTATGAATGATTTTCCTCTACTCATTGCTCCAACCGTGGAACTGACTGATGAGTTTTGGGTTTTATTTTGTCTTTGTTATTTGGTTTGGTTTGGTTTGGGGGGGGGAGTTGATAATGACTTGTAAGTAAAATGAAATTTCCTGAAGAAAATCTCATCAATGTTCAGACCAGAAGGCTGTGATTCTTGCTGTCATGCACAGAAAAATATAAAAATTCATCCTTTGGGGGCTTTAGTTCATATATTCACGTTTGTTTCTATTACTGAGCATGATGAGCACATACAACACGATCACACACTTTAGGTGGAGAGGCACATGCGTACAGGGAGCATAAGTCTGAATAATATGAAACTATGATGCCAGATCTCAGGGAGGTTCAAAGATGTGAATTGGTTCTTGATGTTGAGGGATAGGGTGATGGCAGTGGATCTTCCAGGGGTGAGCCTCCAATCGCACTCGGTGTCTCCTGTCACCTGGTGTATGCCATCCACTTTTTAGATTCCATGCCCAGTGGCAAAGGACGCTATGGATATCCCTCCCTTCTGGGTCCATAGGAAGGGGCTCTTATGTTAGAGTTTGATGCAATGGATGAGAAAGAGTGAAGACCTTGTATGTATCAACATCCCTGAGCCCCAAACACTCAGAGCAGCCAAGATTTTTGAGACTTTGTCCTCAACACCTGCACTGTTACTCTGCCTGTGTCAGCACATGTGGAAAGAAGGTAGGATGGTTGATGCTTTGGGATATTTTCTGCTGCTATAACCAAACATTTGATACTCACTAATTTTTCAAAGAATCAAGAGAATGGTGTTGGCATCTAGCCTGCTTGCTTCATGGCAGATGGCGTTACACGAAGAGCCAGAACCAGTGCACATTTGAATCTCTATTCCCGTAATCCCACCAACATCACACTAACATCATTGTGGAATCCCTACCCTTGAGATCTGGCCAAGTCCTCTTTATATCCCAGAGCTCCTATTCCAATCAATATTTAATTTCAAGGGTTGAGGTTTTGATGAATGAAAGCTAGGGGACAACTCTAAGTCCTAGCATTAAAGTTATGGATTCTGCAATCCCCACACTGGATAGTTAGAAGCATCTAACAGCTGAACTATTTCAAAGGCCAGACACTGACTTGCCATCAAAATCCTGAAAAAATTCAGGTAAGGCAAGGAGTTTTATTTATAGTGTTCTGGGGGCATAACTAGAACATTATCTTTTGGGGACAGATGTTGTACCCTGAGCTATGGAGAGAGGCAACACCTGTTCTATATTTTAATTGCAAGCACTGAGGGTCTATTCAAAAGCTTCAAGCATTTAATCCACTGTGTTGGCAGGCTACTGCACCATTAGAAGAACACTCTCCCATGATCATTACACCTGAAAATCCAATTTCTGACAATGCACAATTTAAGGAGGTCATTCAAAATCATTTGTTTGCAATTATCTTGGTTACTAAAATTACCTTCTGAACTAATCACCTAGGGAAACATTGGATGACTTCTTTTCCAAAGAATAACTGGTCCTTCCAAAAGGACAGATAAATACCCCATCATTTTAAAATGTACTAGTTTTTCAGGTAGAGATACAAAAACTATTTTAAGCATCATGAAAGGACTTGTCTCTAACCCTGCTTGGGACCTCTGGGAAGACATCCAATAGGTAGGATTTGAAGGACATTGGGATTTGCTTAAGGATATTAGAAGTAGGAACAGGAGGGGTGAAGAAGATACCCACATAGTAATACCCTTATAAAGGAAGCCTTCATGGTGTTATGTGTTTGCAATCCCAGTGATGGGGAGCAGAGACTGCTTACTTGGATTCACTGATCAGCCAGTCTAGTCCATATGAAGATCTGTAAGTAGGTCAATGAGTGATCATATTTTGGGGTGGGAGTAGGTAGTACTTGAGGAAAACACACACATATACAAACACACAGATACATACACACATAAAAAAGAAAGAAGAAAATATACACATGCAAGCAAAAGGAATACAGTCCAGCCCATAGGTTATAGACATTTAGGGGCATGTAGCATAGCTATGGGGGCCACATTTAGTTAGCAGAGAAATCGAGAACTGAATCCCAACTTGCACAGTCTCTGGATGTGATCCTTCAAAATAACATCTCAGAGTTAGTACTAAGAACTGAAGAATGTACAGAGAGCACTAAGGAGCAAATCTGGCCTGGTTTGTGTTTGGTAAAAGGGAGCTGCTATTTAAATACATTGCAGAGGAGGTCATGTGTAGCAGGGCATCAGCTGAGACAGCGTCAACTCAACTCAGCTCACACTTTAATCGCTGAGTTGTGCTGTTTATGGACTGACTGATATGAAGAATTCTGGTTTGCAGTTACATTGGTAGTGGTCAGTCTGAGCAAATGATCCCCAGCTGTTTTCCTCATTGACTGTTTTTTGTAAATCCCTTATTTTGAGACAAGCTGCCTTCCGTGGACCTCTGAACATATAATGTTTGGAAATGGGATTAAATTTAGGTTATGTTATCTAACCTGAATTACAAAGTGATGTAGACCAGAATCCTCATTTGTTAGGAAAGAGTTAATATTTTGAACAATCTTCTAAGTCAAGTATCATTTTCACCTAAAAATTTATGGTTATAACAGTTGATCAATATAGTCTGTATTTATTAATTTCTATCCAATATTTAATACTTTCTACACATTCATTTTCTACTAATGGAATATATCTGGTCCAAAAATGCTAGACTATTTAAAATATCTATCTAGAAGAGAATAAAATCATTCTACCCTACCCCAATGTCAGTAACTCTTGCTGATGCTCTGAATCCGTCTAGTTTTTCTCAGTTGTGTATGCATATAGGAAAGTCCCCCCCCCACACACACACAAATAAATACTATAATGAAATACCATTTACATTCTACTGCTTTTCCCCTCCTTGGCCATTTCATCCTGATGCTGAGCATTTAGATGTAATGCTGTCTGGGATACAATCATTGAGCCATTCTTTCATTGCTGAGTGTTCCAGGTCATTGCTGCATGTAATGTTGTTATAAATTTGAAAGTTTGAAAAGACTGCATGGGAGTCTTCTGTCTAAAGAGACAAGAACTTTAAAATCTTTTTAGAAACCAAATTTCTCTTTGGACTTTTCTTAAAACCAAATTTTCTCTCTCAGATGCAAGAACAGGAAAGTTGTCTGTTCCTCTTCATTAGGATATTCACATTCTTATTGTTGAGTCATCATAATATTTGCATATTAAGGAAACTATTTTAGTTATAAAGTATCCTGCACTTCCTATGCAGCCCCAGTCTGTCATGTTTCTTTTTTTTTTTTTAATGATTTATTCATTGTTATATGTAAGTACACTACAGCTATCTTCAGACACACCAGAAGAGGGCATCAGATCTCATTACAGATGGTTGTGAGCCACCATGTGGTTGCTGGGATTTGAACTCAGGACCTTCGAAAAAGCACCTAAAGAGGTTAAGGTGTTCTTAACCTCTGAGCCACCAGTCCTGTCATGTTTTGTTGGTGTTGCTGAG
Organism: Apodemus sylvaticus; assembly: GCF_947179515.1. Taxonomy (NCBI): domain Eukaryota; kingdom Metazoa; phylum Chordata; class Mammalia; order Rodentia; family Muridae; genus Apodemus; species Apodemus sylvaticus. The sequence goes on along the minus strand of NC_067473.1, from coordinate 81,196,672 downwards.
TCAATATTATACCACCTACACCTACACTCCCACAAACTTGCTTTATGTTTCTTTATTAGACAGTGAGTCTCAATAAACATGGTAACATGTCACATGTGATATTCAGTGAGGATCTCTGCACTTGTTGAGAACTTTATTTTTGCTTGCTTCTCAGCACTTGGCCTTTGTTTGCTACTATGGTGTTCCCAGCCTGGTGATTAGAACTGTGTTGTTTCCCATCTAGCTTAGCTTTGTACAATTTTTTTTTAATTTTTAGATTTACTGTATGTGCACCGTGTGCATCCCTGGTGCCCTCAAAGATCAGAAGAGAGGGCCAGGTTCCTTCTACCCAGAGCTAAGATAGTTATAGACCAGCACGTGGTCCTATGTGAGAGAAGCAAGAGCTTTTAACTCCTGAGCCAACTTTCCAGCCCAGCACATTATTTTTTAAATACTTGCCTCCATTTTTATCTTTAACATTTACTTATTTTTAAAAGATAAGCTTTGCAGTTTTATTATGTATCATTGACACATTTTCCTCAATTTTGGATTTTTTTTTTTAAATTTTGTATTTTCTCTATTCTTTGTTTACATTCCAAATGATTTTCCTTTTCCCAGTTCCCCCTTCCCCAAAAGTCCCATAAGCCCTCTTCCCTCTGCACGTTCTCCCATCAACCCACTCCTACTTCACTGTCCTGGTAATCCCCTACAATGCTGGATCAAACATTTCCAGGACCAGGGACCTCTCCTTCCTTCTTCTTGGGACTCATTTGATATGTGAATTGTGTCTTGGGTCTCAGAGCTTCTGAGCTAATATCCACTTATCCGTGACTGCATTCCATGTGTGTTCTTTTGTGATTGGGTTACCTCACTTAGAATGCTATTTTCCAGATCCAACCATTTGCCTAAGAATTTCATGAATTCATTGTTTTTAATTGTTGAGTAGTATTCCATTGTGTAAATATACCACGTTTTCTGTACCCATTCCTCCATTGAGGGACATCTGGGTTCTTTCCAGCTTCTGGCTATTATAAATAGAACTGCTATGAACATAGTTGAGCATGTGTCCTTATTTCATGCTGGGGAATCCTCTGGGTATATGCTCAGGAGTGGTATGGCAAGGTCCTCCAGAAGTGTTATGCCCAGTTTTCTGACGAACCGCCAGACTGATTTCCAGAGTGGTTTTACCAACTTACATTCCCACCAGCAGTGGAGGAGTGTTCCTCTTTCTCCACATCCTTGCCAACACCTGCTGTCTCCTGAGTTTTTAATCTTAGCCATTCTGTCTGGTGTAAGGTGAAATCTCAGGGTTGTTTTGATTTGCATTTCCCTAATGACTAGTGATGTTGAACTTTTTTTACGGTGCTTGTCAGCCATTCGAAGTTCTTCAGGTGAAAATTCTTTGTTTAGCTCTGTACCCCATTTTTTTAATAGGGTTATTTGACTCTCTGGAGCCTAACTTCAATTTTGGATTTTTAATATTGACTGAAATTTTCTATCAGCTAGTGTGCTTAGGAAGCTGCTATAAGAACAACTAATAAACTCTTAGGCATGCCCTTAGCACCCTCCTTGTTTCTAATACTGTATAATTGGGATATTATATACATGTTTATATTGCCCAGTTAGATTCCTATCTCTTGTCTCATTTCATATTACCATCCTCTCTTCTCCATCTCTTTCTCTCCTGTTTAAGTCAGTAGTGCAGAGCAAATTAATGGATAAGTAGCCTAGTGGCCTTTCCACTAACAAATCTATAGGTTTACTACTTAGGCAAGTTGAAGCAAGATGAATAAAGACTCAAGTGCATTTTTATGGCTGTTTAGACATCCAATGTGAGAAACCCCAGATCATGTGTGAGAAGTACAATTTACAGATCCCAAGGGCTCTGCCATACCCTAACTCTTCAGCTGCTTTTCATTGGTTATTTTCTTAATGAGTCACATCAATCAATGACTAGCCCAACCCATCCCATGGAACAGAGCCAACCCCTGACACTTTATGATACTCTGCTATGTTTAGAAACAGGAGCCTACCATAACTGTCCTCTGAGAGTCTTCATCCAACAACTGATGGAAACAGATGCAGAGACCCACAGCCAAACAGTAGGTAGAACTCAGGACTCCTGTGGAAGAGGGGAAAGAAGGAGCAAGGAGCCAGACAGATCAAGGGCACCGCAAGAAGACCTACAGAGTCAACTAATCTGGGCCCATGGGGCTCACAGTGACTGAACCACCAACCAAAGAGCATTCATTGGCTAGACCTAGGACCTCACATATATGTAGTAAATGTGCAGCTTGTTCTTCATGTGGGTCCCCTAACAATTAGAGAAAGGGCTTTCTTTGACTCTTTTAGCACCCTTTAGTTCCTATTTTCCTAGCTGAGCTGCCTTGTCTGGCCTCAATGGGAGAGGATGTATCTTGTACTGAGTGGGTTGGTACCCATGGGGTGAGTGGGGTGGGGGGGTCTTCTCTTCTCAAAGAATAAGGGAAAGAGAGAATAGGGAAGGGAGTAGGTGAAGCAGAGTATCAGGGAGAAAAGGGTGGGAGTTGTAGTTGGGATGTAAAGTTCATTAATTAATTAAGGAAAAAGGAGAAGAAAACAGATAATAAAGTTTACAGCCTACTATTCAAAAGGCCTTGAGATTATTCTGAGATGTCTAGGTTTAAGACCCAACAAATAACTTCTCTGTATCCATGCCACCACTGGAACATGTGGGTCTTTCTGTGCAGATTATCAGTGTCCCACCAACTTCCTTATCATAGAATGATAGTATCTATACTGATACATTCACCCTAAAGGAGTCTGATTGCAGATGGAAAGAAACCAACGTTGCAGAGATGTCATTTCAGTCTTATATGTGTTTGCAAGAGTCTGTCTTCAGTAGTATCTGTGTACCCTGTGCTTGATGTTTGCACAAGTCACAGGCAGAAGGTGATTAGACAAGCCCAAGAGCATTTTGGAGTCATGGCTAGAATTTACCAGAAAATGAGAAGGGACTCATACTGTGGTCCAGGCTCATATCTGATTTGATCATGATGTAATAAGAGCTACCATTTGTTAACTGAAAATAACTTTTGCATGTCAGTTGCACTTAAGCATAAACAGATTTGCCTCCCAAATGCCTTCTCCCCTTCTGAGTTGTTTTTCTACATCTGTGGAAAATTGGTCTAACTCAGTTGTCACATGAGTTTTTCTCTCTAAGATAATATTTTATGGTCTTCCATAGTAAACTACAATTAAACAGCTTCAGATTTTATTTAAATCATTTGCGACTTGGAGGTATTTTGAGCGTTGGAAGTTTTCCATGTATTCAGTAATGAGTCTGTGAAGGTGGCCATAGCTAATCTTCTCTGACAGTGCATTCTAAATATGAATGACTCTGCCTCTCCTTGTTTCTGTTTCCCTCTGTCATTTTTTTACAAGTTATCTTCTAAATACAACAAAATTAAATATATGATAAAAAATATATGATAAATAAAAGCTATCACATTAGGGTTGGACAAGACAAACAAACAGGAGAAGAGACCAAGGGAAGGCACAACCATCAGAGACACACTTGTTCAGGAGTCCCATAAAAACATTAAATTGTAAGCCATAGCATAGATACAGAGACCCTGGAGCAGATCTGTCCAGGGAAAGTGTATGCTGCCTCAGTCCCTGTGAGTTTGTATGAGCTTTGTTAGTTCGGAGTTCCTTGTTTTCTTGGTGTTCTCCATGCCCTCTGGCTCTTACACTCTTTCTGCCTCCTCTTCAGCTTGATTCACTGAGCTCCAAGAGAAAGTATTTGATGGTGACATCTCATTTAGGGCCTAGTGTTCCAAGGTCTCTCACTCTCTGCATAATAGCTGGCTGTGGGTCTCTGTTGTTCCCATCTGCTGTAGGAGGAAGCTTCTGTCATGATGGTGATCTATGAGCATAGTAAAAAGACAATCAGTCATCTTTTTACTTGCCTATATTTTAAGCTAAGGAAGCTAATGCTTGCCTATTATTCCATTTAGGATAGGATCAGAGAATCTCTATGCTTTAGTGTTTTATCAGTCTAAGGTGCTGGGTTACATTGGTAGTTCATACAAAACATATGCATGAATGACATCTCTAGCTTCATCAAGCTTCAAGAGCGCATGATGTATGCTATACTCCCTGCCAACAGTGATGACTCTCTTTCCTCAAAGCATCTAAGATACAAGGAAGTCTTAATGAATGTCCTAAGAGTCCCAGCTCCTTGGCAACCTATTAGGAATGTCAACTCACCAACTTTTAAAGGGCATGTTTTCACTTTTTAGTTTACATTTCTGTGGCAGTCAGAAGACATTTTCCTGCATATGGATATCATAGTTATTTGTACAGAAATATTTTTATATCCTTTCATATAAAAGATATAAAATTTGTAAATTGTAAATTATAAATACATCTTGTTAAGGAGAAGAATGTCATAACACAGTGAATGGCAAATACTTAGGCTTTATATCAGAGCTTCTTAGTACTTGCTGTGTGCCAAAAATAAAGATTTGAGATATCCTATCCTATCGTATCCTTTCCTATCCAATCCTTCCCCTTCTTTTGGAATCTGATTTACTTTCTTTGAGGTGAGGCCAGGTCATTGACTTGGTTGAAAGAGTGAATGAGTTAGCAAATGGATGAGTTGGCCAATCAATGAAATGATAAATAAAAATCTCATGGTATATTAAAGGTGAAACCAGTAATAAGCAAGTGCAAGGACCTGCAAAGTAAAAATAAAGCCAGGCATCATGAATATCCAAAGAATACTTGTCACAGCTGAGTGAACACAACCTGGGCCGGAATGGGACACGGAATACTTTAACAGCTAATGCGAAAGCAAATATTATATATATTGGCTCTCTAGTGTCCATTAAATTAAAGAACTCATCCTGTATGAAAACATCTTTAAAGAACTACACTAACTCCAAGGGAACACAGGGAAACCATGGTAGTGAGAAGTAAGAAGCTTTTCACTCATCTAGAGAAAAATGCAATAATCCTTTTCACAGAGGAGCCTGAAGATGTTAGGAGTGTCTTTAGTGTGAGTTCCACTGGGTGAGTCCCTAGGACTTATTTGGCTATGTGAGGGGGTCTTTATATTTATTTATATATATATATATATATATATATATATATATATATATATATACATATACATATACATATATATATTTTTTTTCTATATTCTTGTTTACATTCCAAAAGCTTTCCCCTTTCCCAGTTCCCCCCCCCTCCCCATATGTCCCATAAGTTCTCTTTTCTCCATCCATTCTCCTATCTTTCCCCCTCCCTTTTCTCTGTCCTGGTACTCCCCTACAATGCTGAATCAAGCCTTTCCAGGATTAGGGCCCTCTTCTTCCTTCTTCATGGGAATCATTTGATATGCTAATTGTATTTTCAGTACTCATAGTTTCAGAGCTAATTAATATCCACTTATCAATGATTGCATTCCATGTATATATTCTTTGTGATTGCATTGCCTCACTTAGGATGATATTTTCCAGTTCCAAACATTTGCCTAAAATATTCATGAATTCATTGTTTTTAATTGCTGAATAGTACTCCATTGTGTATATATACCACATTTTCTGTATCCATTCCTCCATTGAGGGATATCTGGGTTCTTTCCACTTTCTAGCTATTATAAATAAGGCTGCTATGAACATAGTGGAGCATGTGTCCTTATTGCATGCTAGGGAATCCTCTGGGTATAAGCCCAGGAGACGTATAGCAGGGTCCTCTGGAAGTGTCATGTCTAGTTTTCTTAGGAACCACAACACTGATGTCCATAGTGGTTGTACCATCTTACAATCCCACCAGCAGTGAAGGAGTGTACCTCTTTCTCCACATCCTCACCAACACCTGATGTCTCCTGAGTTTTTAACCTTAGCCATTCTGATTGGTGTAAGGTGAAATTTCAGGGTTTTCTGGAGTCTAACTTCTTGAGTTCTTTGTATATATTGGATATTAGCCCTCTTTCAGATGTAGGGTTGTTGAAGATCTTTTCCCAATTTGTTGGTTGCCATTCTGTCCTTTTGACAGTGTCCTTTGCCTTACAGAAACTTTGTAATTTTATGAGATCCCATTTGTCAATTCTTGATCTTAGAGCATAAGCTATTGGTGTTCAGTTCAGGAACTTTTCCCCTATGCCCATGTCCTCAAGGGTTTTCCCCAGTTTCTTTTCTATTAGTTTCAGTGTGTCTGGTTTTACATGGAGGTCCTTGATCCACTTGGAGTTGAGCTTAGTACAAAGAGATAAGAATGGATCAATTCACATTCTCCTGCATGCTGACCTCCAGTTGAACCAACACCCTTTGTTGAAAAGACTATCTTTTTTCCACTGGATGTTTTCCCGCTCCTTTCTTCGAAGATCAAGTGACCATAGGTGTGTAGATTCATTTCTGGGTCTTCAATTCTATTCTATTGGTCCACTTGCCTGTCCTTGTGCCAATACCATGCAGTTTTTAACACTATTGCTCTGTAGTATTGCTTGAGGTCTGGGATACTAATTCCCTCAGAAGCTCTTTTACTGTTGAGAATAGTTTTAGCTATCCTGGGTTTTTTGTTATTCCAGATAAATTTGAGAATTGCTTTTTCTAACTCTGTGAAGAACTGAATTGGGATTTTGATGGGGATTGATTGCATTTAATCTGTATATTGATTTTGGCAAGATGGCATTTTAACTATATTAATCCTGCCAATCCTTGACCATGGCAGATTTTTCCATTTTCTGAGGTCTTCTTCGATTTCCTTCTTCAGAGACCTGAAGTTCTTATCATATAGATCTTTCACTTGTTTGGTTAGAGTCACACCAAGATACTTTATATTGTTTATGGCTATTGCGAAGGGTGTCATTTCCCTACCTTCTTTCTCAGCCTGCTTAACCTTTGAGTTTAGGAAGGCAACTGATTTGCTTGAGTTGATTTTATAACCTGCCACTTTGCTGAAGTTGTTTATCAGCTGTAGGAGTTCTCTGGAGTTTTTTGGGTCACTTAAGTATACTATCATGTCATCTGCAAATAGTGATAATTTTACTTCTTCCTTTCCAATTTGTAACCCTTTGGCCTCCTTATGTTGTCTAATTGTTCTAGCTAGAACTTCAAGTACTATATTGAAAAGATATGGAGAGAGAGGACAGCCTTGTCTAGTCCCTGATTTTAGTGGGATTGCTTCAAGTTTCTCTCCATTTAGTTTGATATTAGCTACCAGTTTGCTGTTTATTGCTTTAACTATGTTTAGGTATGGGTCTTGAATTCCTGTTCTTTCCAAGACTTTTAGCATGAAAGGATGCTGAATTTTGTCAAATGCTTTTTCAGCATCTAATAAAATTATCATATGGGTTTTTTCTTTGAGTTTGTTTACGTAGTGGATTGCATTGATGGATTTCCTTATATTGAACCATCCCTGCATCCCTGGGATGAAGCCAACTTGATCATGGTGGATGTGTTCTTGGATTCTGTTGGCAAGAATTTTATTCAGTATTTTTGCATATTTTTCATTATTCATAAGGGAAATTGGCCTGAAGTTCTCTTTCTTTGTTGGATCTTTGTGTGGTTTTGGTATCAGTGTAATTGTGGCTTCATAGAATGAGTTGGGTAGTATTCCTTCTGTTTCTATTTTGTGGAACAGTTTGAAGAGTATTGGTGTTAGGTCTTCTTTGAAGGTCTGATAGAACTTTGCACTGAAGCCATCTGGTCCCGTGAGTTTTTTGGTTGGGAGACTTTCTATGACCCCTTTTATTTCTTTAGGAGTTATGGGCCTGTTTCGATGATCTATTTGATCCTGATTTAATTTTGGTATTTGGTATATGTCTAAGAAATTTTCCATTTTCTCCAGATTTTCCAGTTGTGTTGAGTATAGGCTTTGGAGTAAGATCTGATTATTTTTTTAATTTCTTCAGTTTCTGTTGTTATATCTCCCTTTTCATTTCTAATTTTGTTAATCTGGATACTGTCTCTGTGCCCTTTGGTTAGTCTGTCTAAGGGTTTATCTATCTTGTTGATTTTCTCAAAGAACCAGCTCCTGGTTTTGTTGATTCTTTGTATGGTTCTCTTAGTTTCTACTTGATTGATTTCAGCCCTGTGTTTGATGATTTCCTGCCTTCTACTCATCCTGGGTGAATTCCCTTCTTTTTGCTCCAGGGCTTTCAGGTGTGTCATTAAGCTGCTAGTGTATGCTTTCTCCATTTTCTTTTTGGAGGCACTCAGGGTTATGAGTTTTCCTCTTAGCACTGCTTTCATTTGTCCCATAGATTTGGGTATATTGTATCTTCATTTTCATTAAATTCTATAAAATCTTTGATTTTTTTCTTTATTTCTTCCTTGACCAAGGTATCATTGAGTGGAGTATTGTTCAGTTTCCATGTGTATGTGGGCTTTCTGTTGTTTTTGTTGCTATTAAGACCACATTTACTCCATAGTGATCTGATAGGAGGCATGGGATTATTTTGATCTTCTTCTGTTTGTTGAGCTCTGTCTTGTGACCAATTATATGGTCTATTTCAGAGAAGGTACCATGAGGTACTGAGAAAAAGGTATATTCTTTTGCTTTAGGGTGAAATGCTATATATATATATGTTGAATCTAATTGGTCCAAAGCTTCAATTAGTTTCTCTGTGTCCCTGTTTAGTTTCTGTTTTCCTGATTGGTCCATTGAGGAAAGTGAAGTGTTGAAGTCACCCACAATTATTGTGTTAAGTACAATGTGTGCTTTGAGCTTTAGTAAAGTTGCTTTTATGAATGAGTGTGCCTTTGCATTTGCAGCTAGATGTTCAGGATTGAGAGTTCTTCTTGGTGTATTTTTCCTTTGACCAGCAAGAAGTGTCCCTCAGTGTCTCTTTTGATGATTTTAGGTTGAAAGTCAGTTTTATCTGATATTAGAATGACTACTTTGGCTTATTTCCTGAGACCATTTGCTTGTAAAATTGTCTTCCAGCCTTTTACTCTAAAGTGTTGTTTCTTTGACACTGAGGTGTGTTTCCTGTATACAGCAAAATGTAGGATCTGTTCACGTATCCAGTCCGTTAGTCTATGTCTTTTTATTGGGGAATTGAGTCCATTGATGTTAAGAGATATTAAGGAATAGTGATTATATTCTTTCATATATGTTTTTCTCTTCAGCTGAGACTTACCACTTGCCCTCCAGCCTCCATTATGATCTTTGCCTGTCCTTGGCTATTTGAACATTTTATCTGTGATTAACTCCTTGTCTAATCTCCTCTTGGGAGTCAGTTTGACATCTACAAAGATAATAAACTTGTTCCTCTCATAGACTTTGTGCTGTCTTGTTTCTTTGATGAATGCTGCAGTTTTTACAGATTATTCCTTGTTCTGCTTCTCATCACTCAGGACTTAGTCAAATGCTGTCTTCCCAAGAAAGCCTTCTTCACCCTTTTGTCTAAAGCCACCTCTTGCCTTGTGCTATGAAATATCCTGTCCTGTTGTTTTGTATTCAATTCTTGCAATATACTTTTAGCATCCAAAATTATCTCAGCCATTTGTTTACTTAATTATAATCTCCTCCATGCTTCTGCCATGCTTGTTGCCATATCCCCAGTATCAAAAATTTTTCCTGGCAATATAGCTGCTCATTAAATACCAGCTGAGTGAACAGGCCAATCTTTTCATAAATACTTGACCTATATACTTATACTGTATTTTTGTTAGCTAGAGAGTCAATCAACAACATTAGAAATAATACAGATACTCAGTAAAAGTAAGAACCCAGAGTGAGTACATGGCCAAACTGAATGCCACCTGTCTTCCTGAGGACAGCTAAGTACCTCAGGCTGGGGCCTTGCCTTTAGGTTTCTGAGGGTTGACCCACTCCTTCTAGTTCTAACTTCACTAACTGACTTGAGTTTGTACTCTTCTAATAATGGTTATTTTCCCCCAACTTTTTATTCCATAGTCAAGGTTTCTGCTGTAAATGTTAAGCAAACCTCATAAAATGCTATATTTTATTTTATTTTATTTATTACTGTGGCTGGGGAAAGTCTGATCATGTCTCTCATTCTTCATTAAAATATGACCATAAAATAGGGTCACAAGGCAGTTTTCAAGAATGAACAGAAACAACCTTTGAAGACTGCTGAGCATAGTGCGTGATATGAGAACATACTGAGTAGCAGTTATCAGCAGTAACAACAGCAGTGTACATGCTATCACTACTATATTCCCATTATTATGTCCTCCAGTCCCTCCTCTAACTCAATGCTTTTAGAAGTAGCCTATCTTATTGCAATCCTAAATACACATACAAATCTGCCTTGAAATAACCAAGAAGATATCCGATATTCTCAATAAAGTCCTTAAGTCCTTTCAGTGTACTGGTTCCCATGAACATCACTGTTGATTATTTTTCCAAAATGGTAGTTTTCCTAATGGTCAATCTCTCTTTCTCTGTCTCATTGCTGTGGATGTAGAAGAGAAAGCCAAGAAGGAAGCTGAGGAGAAGGCTCGCCTAGCTGCTGAGGAAAAGCAAAAAGAAATGGAAGCCAAAAGTCAAACTGAACAAGATACAAACAGCAAAACCGAGAAAAAGACATCAGGAGAAGCAAAAGGTCAAGTCAATGGAACACGCAAGGGTGACAACCCTCGTGGGAAGAACTCCAAAGGCGACAAGGCAGGAGAAAAGCAGCAGAATGGTGAGGAAGGGTTGCCTGCAAAAGGCTCTCTTTTGGGTGATAATGATGTGACAAACAGAAGCTGATGTCACATTCCCTCTCTTGGGAGCTGATATGGCTCCTGTTCCTCCAGAGATAAACTCCGGATCCCATCCTATGGCTGCCTACTTAGCTTTACCTTTCTAGAACAGTACATATCATTCTGGTCTTTTTCTAATGCCCTGGACACTCTCACAAGTGATCCAAATTCTAATTATCTAGTCCAGCACAGTCTGGATTCCTATACTCATTGCCAAACCACCCAAATAAATATTTCCTCCCTCTAAGCAGGCCAGGCTTCAATGTGCAAGAGCCCTTCTCCCCAAGTATGTATCTGTATAGTTACATAGGCCTAAGCATACACATACAGTCAGCCTGGTTTGCTATAAATGAAGACTTCCCGGGATAAGGATTTTCAGTTCTAAATTCAAAATGGTCCAGGTAAACCGAGGGCAATGAGACACCATGATTTTCAGACAATCAGTGAGTTCTTATAGGTAATGAAGTGCATATTTATTAACAACATTGTGTCAACCTCTATATTTGGTCTGGACAAGTTACAGATGGAAAGGCTATGGGAAGTCTGTGTGTTGTGGGGATATAGCCGCCCCCAAATGTAACTCTACAGGAATGTGTACATAATGCAGAGATGAAGGAGAGTAGACTAGCAGATGAAATGCCCAAGAGTAATACATAAAGGAAGACACTGTTGTTGGTGGTTGAGGTAGAGGGATGAGGTGAGTGACTGAGGTTTCTTTGGAAGAAAGTGGTTTCTGGATTTTCAGAGTTTTATTTTGTCCACAAAAGGCTTCTCAACCAGACAAAGATATTGTGAAGGCATAGAATCAGCCCCTTATTGGCAGATGGGCAACATGTTCGATTCTTGTAGGTTTCAAATGCTAGGCTGTGACTATATAACAAGACACCTTCGCAAGCTGATCTAAAGTCAATAACTGTCGATTTACTCTTCTTGGAGACCTTAGACTACATAACCCTTTAATCCCTGTATAAAATACATATAAAACCTATTCAGAGCCTCAATCTAATGTGAGGTGTGCATCCTCACATGTATATACATGTATATACACATATACACAGGTATACATACAAATTCCAACATTGTAAACATAGTTCCATGTAATAGACAGAAAAATTGAGACTCAGAAATTAAAAGACTTAAGCAACCATCAAGTAGAGTTTCTTGGCTTCTGGGAATCCCCCGTTTCTGTTTCATAACCAACTCTTACTTGCTTACTATCTGCCATACCTGGTGCTGCTGGGAGGAGGAGGGAATGATCAGAGGAACACAGAGCCCTGTCTGCTGTCCAGGCAGCAGGGATGGTACGTGCTTTCTATAGTGGTCCAGATGGTAAATGCTTTGGACTTCATAGCCCATGTATTTCTATTTATCAGCTAAAGAGAGTTCATGAACAAATAAGTGAGATAGTAGTCCATTAGGACCTTATTTTTGGAAAATGAAGTTTAAATATGATATGATGTTCATGTCACATGCTTATTTTAAATCAGCCCTTTGTAGATATAAAAGTCTTTATTAGTGGGTTCATAAAAAATCAGGCAGTGGGGTCATGTCAGCCCTTGATATAATTGGTGAAAGGAGCCAATGAATACAAGCAAAATGAATACAATCAACCCTCCCCCACACCCCAATCCTTAGTCCCATTAACAGATTTTCAACTCTATGAAAACTTCAAAAGAAGGCAGGACATCAGTTTACATTTAATACTTGAGGAAAAATCTTGAGACACAAGTGAGAAGCCTGACCCTTGCCTGGTGTCATAGCCATGTTGTAAAATGAGAGGCAGTCTACCATTTTCCTTTAAAATTAAGTTTGGAATGAGAAGTGCAGAAAGGAATTAATTTAGAACCAGAGGAATGGCGAAAGGCAGTTGGGGACATGGTTGCGGCACCCTAATTCAGATGATTTATTGCTGCTAGAAGGTGCCTTCATCCTGCTTGTGCAGTACCAGCTCACACCTGTCACTGTTCCATGTACAGCCCATGGGAAGTCACCTAATGGGTTCTGTTCCAGGAGTTCTAGCAAACAGGCATGAGCCACTTTCTCTTTTCTGTGGACCACCAAAGGATTTTCTAGGTTAAGGTTGAAGGATATTGGTTAGAGACCCCTCCCCCTTTGGTGATTAAAGGAGTTGCTAAGCCTTGGTGTCCACCAAGGTAACTTCTCTGTGAGCCTCCTTAGTCCCACTAAGTCAGGCTGTGTGCTGCTTGGTTGTCACCTCCACAGACATCTGTTGCAGAGATAGCTAAGGCTCTGGCTCAGAACAACATGGCAAGCAAGCCCCACACTAGGAGTGTGAAACTTCACCTGGAGAAGATAGACTATAGAAAAACTGCCAGGGCTTGAGACACTCAGCCCATCTCTAATGTCCTTAAACAGGGAAAGGAACTCTACAGAAACTCTTTTTGGTTCACTGGGGTTCAGAGGATACCAATCACATCCTCCAGCTAAACCTTCTTAATCCTTCCAGCCAACCAGTTTATCCCATTTCAGTATTAAGAGTTAAAGCAAACCTTACAAATTAGTTCGAACAGGTGAAAAAACAGATTATTCCATGACTTGCTGACTCACGGTTTGGAGAATACAGTTGTGCTTAAATTTCTTTTTAAAGTACTTGATTCATATAAGTGTAAAGCTATTTTCTAAATAAGAGATTTTGACTTGTATAGATTGCGAAAAGGTCATGAGCATTATTTTTGATTACTAACACTTTTATGTCTATTACATAACAGCCATGTTTTAACACATTGCTAAAGTGTCTATAAATACCCAAGTCTTGGATGCTCTTAAAATCATTTTTTTTCTCACTTATGTATGCTTACATTTGTAAGAGTAGTCTTTTTAATTTTTGGAAATGATGTGTGTCAATCTCATTAATAGAATAGCACATATAGAGTCAGCTTAGGATACTGAGTATGGCCTTTGAGCAATATACTAAAGGTTACATTGAGCATCTACATGGCGCAGATACATCTGTTCATTGGCCTATGTGTAAAATAGACCTTATTGGGGATGGTTAGATGGCTCAGTGGATAAGAGTGCTATCTGCTCTTCTAAAGGTCCTAAGTTCAATTCCCAGCAACCACATGGTGGCTCACAACCATCTGTAATGGGATATGATGCTCTCTTCTGGTGCATCTGAAGACAGCTACAATATACTCATATACAATAAAATAATTAAATAAATCTTTAAAAATTAGATCTTATTATCCCCATTCTGCAAATAAGAATCTAAAACATAGCTGTTAGTTAACATAATTCACTAACTGTTAATTAGAACTTTCATGTATTCCAGGTTTTTCCTCACTTCACAGTCTAACAACAAAACCGAATTGTGTTTCTTAGAAAAACACCACTGACTTAAGTACCAGCTTGTCTGAGTGGATATTTTGATTTTAATTTTTTCTGACTATAATCCAATTTCCAGAACTGATAATGTAATCACAAAAGATATTGATCCCAGAATGTGTGGTCCTTGTCCTCCGTGCTGTGCCATGTCCTGTCCTGGCAGGGTTTTAAGTTTTCCTACCTCCCTATCTGCACACATTCAGTTTGTCATGCTTATTGCTTTCAGGTGACTTGAAAGATGGTAAAAATAAGGCAGACAAGAAGGATCACTCCAACACCGGAAATGACTCAAAGAAAACAGATGGTAAGAGTGTCATTTCTTGTCACGATCTCCATAGAGTGTACAACTACTGCAAACTTGTTAGTGTTGTGCCAGGAGGGAAGCAGTGCTGTTAATTGTTCCTCACATTCTGCCCTGAATGAAACCTCATTGCATTTAAAGAGCCCTATCATATCTCTGTAGTAAGTTATAAAACCCCACTGTATCTTTTTCTCTCTGGCACTACTTTCTCATAACAAATGCCCCCTGTGTGCCTCCTTTTCCTGCCTGACATTCTTTATTGCAAACTTCATAAACATTTGGCTCTAGACTTGCTGATTGTCATTCAGTAGACTAATACACATTGTTAATATATGAGCTAGGATGATGGTGCAGCTATAGGATAAAATGTAAAGAGGGCAGATTTTTGTAACTTGGCTAGCTCCCAAATAATTGACATAGAGGCCTCGTATTTTTATTAACAGGCTGGAAGTTTAATCTAAGCAAGTTCTGAGCTATTCCATTTCTTCAAGATATTTACCTCCCAGCCACAGGCCCCCAAGTTACTTGTATTCAGTCTCTCCTTGGCTTGTTCTGCTGTAGCTGTCTGTCCTGATGGAAAACCTCCTTGGTGGCCCTCCTTATGCCCAACCTCATAGTGACTGTCTCCTTCCTCCCCCTGCTTTGTGGTTACCTGTCTCATGGCCAGCTACTTCTTCCTTGCTCCCTCCCTCTGACCTCTGGCTGGGATCAGAAGTTCAGCCTTTCTATCTTCTCTGCCCAATCATTGACTTTTCAGATTTTTATTAACCAATCAGAGATAACTGGGGAGCATTCTTTACACTACATTGATACAGGAGATTCTTCAATATCCATGGCAATGCCTTTGTCCTGACAGTACCTAGATCTCAGGGCACAGAAATTAGCATCTGAATATAATTATCAATGTCAATAGGATATGTTTAGTGTTCTCAACTTTCACATTTTTTTGCCTTGAATAAGTTATTACCTTTGGTAAAAATAAATATGAGAATCTGTTCAGTGTTGGGTTGGGAATCAAAATAAACATTCCTTTTTTTAAAAATTCGGTATATTCTTTATTTACATTTCAATGATCTCCCCTTTTCTGGCTCCCCACTCCCCGAAAGTCTCATAAGCCCTCTTCCCTTCCCCTGTTCCCCCATCTACTCCTTCCCACTTCCCTGTTCTGGTATTCCCCTATACTGCTGCATTGAGTCTTTCCAGAACCAGGGGCTACTCCTCCGTTCTTCTTGGACATCATTTAATATGTGGATTATGTCTTAGTTATTCAAAGTTTCTAGGCTAATATCCACTTATTAGTGAGTGCATCCCATGATTGATCTTTTGAGACTGGGTTACCTCACTTAGTATGATGTTCTCCAACTCCATCCATTTGTCTAAGAATTTCATGAATTCATTGTTTCTAATGGCTGAATAGTACTCCATTGTGTAAATATGCCACATTTTTTTGTATCCATTCCTCTGTTGAGGGACACCTGGGTTCTTTCCAGCTTCTGGCTACAACAAATAGGACTGCTATGAACATATTCACCAACCCTAAATCTGACAGAGGGTTAATATCTAATATATACAAAGAACTCAAGAAGGTAGAACCAAAATACACATTCTTAATCTCTAGTTTTCACTATTAAGAACAAGTATTGAAGACAGCAACAATGCAGGATCAAATAGAATGAACCTACAGTGTCATGAATGGGTCTGCAGTGCAATGTGCATTATGAATGAGCTTGTAGTATAAAGCTGTCTCATGAATGAATGGGCCTGTGATGTCATGAATGGACTTTCAGTGCTAGGAATAGGCCCATAGCACAAGCCATTTCTGTCAATGAGCCTATGGTGTCATGAATGGGCCTGTGATAGAGGCATTTCATGGGTACAGCTTTAACTTTACATAGTTACAACTTTCCACTCATCTAAAAGCTTGGATCTACTAGATGGAGATCTAGTTACACAAACTTCACTGTTTCACATGTAACCCAGTCTTCTTCCTAATCACCCTTTTGTTCATGGACATAGTATTCAGATAATGTGAGCTGCTAAAAAATAGTTTTTATGAAAGGTGTCATATTTTCCTTGCATTTTGTCTTCCTGCTGACATCCTATTTGATGAAAGACTGTTCTTTGAAGAACAAGGGCTGGGAAAGCACATTGAGGAATAAGAGGAAATTTGAGTGCAACACTAAAGAGGAGTGGATTCGATGAAAACATCTGTATACTTATATGAAATTCTCAAGCAATAAATAAAAATGTACTTTAAAGAAAAGAAGTTCAAGGTCACCCTTGGGTTTAGGACTTGCCTGGCACTACATGAGACACATTCTCAAAAAGTAAGTGGAGGCTGGCATGGTAGCTAAGTGGTTAAGACCACTTGCTGCTCTTGCAGAGAACCAGGGTTTAATTTCCAGCACCCACATGGTGGGTCACAACCATATGCAATTCCAGCTTCAGGGAAAATGCACCCTCTTCTGGCATCTTCAGGTACTGCATGCATGTGACATACCTATATGCCGGTAAAACAATCATACACATAAAATAATAAAATTAAAATACAAGTTGGGAAGCATGTCAGCCCCTTGTGCTGTAGCGACAGTGACAATTGTTTTTACGTCCATATGTGAAGTTGGTTATTAAACTGCTCCTTTTAAAAGTAATCAGAGCACTCACTTCAAGTGTCTTATCATATGATACCAAGGGAACTCACACCTGGAATTTCTCACCAACTTGCTCATTGCAACCAGAATCCACTTGTTCAATGAGCGATTTCTCCTTGAATGATTGTGACTAACAAGTGAATCATGCAGAAATAAAATGCAATTTAAAATGAGGACTTCTCAGCTACACTCTCTAAGAGAAAGCTTGCTCAAATGCCAGATGTTTTGTCAGGTGTCATTAAACAGAGTCAAGCAGTCCACCCCAGAAATACTCTGTGGAGGAACAGTATCTCCTGTAAACATAGTACTCAGCCCTGCACTTAACAACTGACCATTCTCTTCATCTGAGCCAATAGCATGAGTCCTAGAATCAAATTAAGCCCCTAATTTTTAATATGGAAACTTGAGCTTCATAGTTATGTAGTATCATCATCATCATCATCACCATCACCACCACCACCACCACTGAGGATCAAACCCAGAGCCTGTCTATTCTAGCCAAGAGTTCTAACAATGAACTACCTCCCAATCCTCATTTAGTTGTACTTAAATAACTGGCATGATGCTACTACATGTGCATTGTGGGTTAAATCTGATCTTCATAAAGCCTTCTTACTTTAACCATGCCCTTAGATTTAATTATTCCCAAGGATTTAAAAGAATTAAATTGATTGGCACAGTGATTAATTTGATCTGATGTCACAATCAACTGGTTGCAGTAAAAAATGACAAGCCCTGCCCTCTGTTACTGGTATCCAACTAAAACACCAACCTACAGCTGCCTCAAGAGGGACTCAGTATGCCTCTGCATGTGTGTGTGTATGTATGTGTGTGTGTTAGCTTGTAGGAAAACAGGCTGAGTCACTGTGTTCTGTGTCCTTTGTCACTAATTTGGAATCAGCAAGACTGAGAGCATTAAGCTTGGGAGAACTGATGCTATTTTTCATTCAAAATCCTTATCAGGTCTAAAGCCACTTCTTCGTAGGCTGAAGTAGAAAAGAATTTGAGGATTTTCACTTACACTTTCCTTTTAGTCATTAGAGCATTTTGTTTAGAGAATCCATGGAAAGGAAATATATAGACCCATGCCTAGGCTGACTTAAAATATGGGAATAAAGTTAGAACTACTTCTGTTTAATGTATCCTATTGTATTTGATTACCAGGGGTGGGGTGGGGGTGGGGTTGGGGTTGACGAGCTTTTCAGTGATCTTTCTTCTATCCTCACTCCTCAGAACCTCTGGTGGCTGTAAGATGAACCATGGTATCTATCTCTACCTTTGGGTTGCACCTCCTAGGATGAGCCTGGGCCATCTTGTGTTTCATGTCCTGATAACCTCTCCTTTGAGACAGATGTGTGGTTATCTTCTTTTAGTCTTTCTTGGTTGCTTTCCTAGTCCTTGGTCTTGATGAATCTTTTCCATCTTTAAGGCAGATGTTCTCAGATGATTTGATTCTCATGAGTTTTTCTCGACCATATTGTAACAAACATAAATGTGTCTTCAGATGAAATGATGTGGAAAATAGGCCAAAATGACAAAAGTTTGGGAACTCTTGCTCTTGTCTGACCTTTTCTGCCACAACCACGGTGGTGCTGCAGCTGCAGGGACCTGGAGTCTTTTCTAATTACTTTAAAATTAGCAAATTAGTGCTCGCTAGCTGAGTGTTCAGCTTGTTTTCATTATCTGCACTATTGTATATTACACAAAGATAAACATATTCTGAGGATATTTTCCAGAGTTAATTCCACCTTTTGTTTTTTTTTTAAACAGGAAGGAAGTATGCCTTCCTTCTCAGATGATAACACTATTTCTTTTAATAAGAAAGTATCTTTCTGTAGCTTTCTATTTACAAAGAGAAAAAGTAGACTTATTTCTTTAATAAATAAATTGCACTTAGTGTGAGAAGCTAGCGTTCTCATGGGTTGAGGGACCAAACATCTGGAGTGCTCTGGGTAGCAATTAAGATAAGTCATCCTGACAACACATGTTCCGATTAATATTCTATTCCCTTAGCCATTTGTCCATGGAATCTCCTTTGAACTAATTAAACATACTGACAGTAAATGAAGGCTGTGCCTCAGCATGAAATATTTGTTTTTGAAAGCATTTTACAGTCTTGTTTTCTCAAGAACTTTAGACAGTGTGTAAGCACACTCCAATGTCCCTGTCATTGAATGGATAGAACTGCAGTGTTATTCGAGGTGCTTGCTGTGCATCGAAACAATACTCCACTAAAGAGACGCTCCTGGGCTGTGTTGCCTAAACGTTTTTGTTTGTATAACACACTTATTAACTTATAACACACTTATTAACTTATAGCTTCTTAATTTATTTTGGAATCTACTCTTTACATGAGCAAATATTAAAAGTTGCTGTGGACTCAGGTTTGCACAAATTTGCTTCTATTGGGTTGAGGATGACTTTTAAGAAGCCTATGGGCCAATGTGTATGTGGGTGATGAGCAGGTAGGTAGAGACTGGCAAAGCCTCTTAGCTTATTTTAGTGATGGAATTCCCTCTTAGGATCAGGGAGCATGGGGCCAGCAGTTATTCATGGCTTGAGAACTAATGAGTCATCATGAATCAGACACATTGGCTCTTTTTGAACTAACATGCACCACAAATCAATGCAATGTGAATATAATTTTATGTTGAATCAATGATGGATTACACAACAGAAAGTAGCATGTGACTCACATTTCCCCCCCAAAGAATTTGTGTTCTGGAAGTTTATAACCATAGTGTATATACACTGCAAATATGTGCTGTATAATAGAAGAATAGTGGGTTTTAAAAGATTAAATTGTGTTGTAGGAAGGGAACTCCAGCACCCATTCATGCTTCTGTCTCAGCTGCTTAGAACCCAGTCTCTTATCAAATAACTGTGTAGTGAAAATTCCAAACGAAAGACTACTGCATGTTTTTTGTCAAAGACAAAACTAATCTTTTCAAACAACTTTACCTTGTAATTATTAATGTATGAATTTTTTTGTTTAATTTTATCTTCTTGACATTTCATATTCTCTCAGCATATCATTATATTTGTTAAGGAACTGGGCTTGACAGAAAAAATAAAAAAAATATTTACTTTTATATTTTTTAATTAAAATATAATTATATTACCCCTTTTCTTTTCTCCCTGCAGTCACTCTTATATCATCCCCCTTTGACTCCTTCCATATCCCACCCTATTCTCAAACTGATAAACTTTTTATTTGATTATTATTGTTACATATACAGTATATATGTGTCATATGTATTTAGCAATATGTAAATACAACCTATTGGGTTTATTTTTGTTGTTTGTATGTGTATGGTTTCAGGTGACAGCTTCATATTGGATCACCATTCAGAAAAGTCATCTATGGTGGAGGCCATTTCCCCATCTCTCAGTAGTCATTAGTTGCCTGGAGTTCTTTGTCTAGGGGTAGGGACCCATGAGACTCCCCCCCCCCCTTTCTGTGTTGGCACATCTATGGGTATTGTCATCATTCAGGTTTGTTGATCTATTCATTTCTAACTCAGGCAATCACACTGCAGACTTCCTGAAATTCTGACCTATACAGTCTTTCACTTTATGATGTCCCCTGAGCCATAGACATAGAAACTGTGCTGAAGATATATCTATTGGGGCTAGAGACCACACAAACTATTGATCTTTGCATGCATACAGTTGTAGTTTTCTGTAGATGGTCATCATTTTCTGTAAAGAGAAGCTTCTTTGATGAGAGGAAATAGCTACATTTGTCTGTGGGTATAAAAATAGGATGTAGAATGTAGTCACAAAATTATGGGGGTGTTGCAAGTGGCAACAGCACATTCTCTTCTAAGATCCATGATCTAACTAGCCCCATGTAGTTGCCTAGGTTTCTGTGAAAATGCATCATTTTTCTCATGCTAAGTAGACCCCAAATCCACTTGAATAGCTGTCAGTTAGCACCAAAATATGAGTGCCATTTTGTGTCACAAGTTGGATAGCACTGCTTAATTGCTTCCCATCTTGGCAGCTTCCTAGTACTTTCTGGTACTATGGAAGCTACACTGTAGGAAGTAGGCTGTCTGGTTAGATCCAGCTTGAATAATTCAAGTCCTGTGTCCTAAGTATGTATCTTTAGCAATAGGGACTTAAATTCAACCTCTGAGAAACATCCAGGAAAACAACAGTAACCTGTATGGTTTTGGGAGTCATCTAGACTAACCTGACTAGCTACACATTAGAGGAGGTTCTTGTGGCTGATATTTAGATTATACTTAGCCTATAGTCCTCATGAGAACATTGTCATCCCAAGTGACATAACTGTGTGCATGTATATGTGTGTGTGTACGTGGACATAAAATGATTCCTTGAGGTATTGTCAAACAACCTTGGTGCTATCCGTTCCTCCTCTGCTTCAGTATTGACCTCCCTCCTAGTTTCTCCCCTCCTCATTTTTCCACTTTAATATCATCTGCATCCTGCTATTCCCCTCTGAAGTACCCTCACGGTCCCTTTAGACTTTCTTGGCTTCTGTGGTAACTCTATATCTGATATCTGAAGATTTGGAACTAAGTACCATGGATAAGAAAGATCATGCAATGTTTGTCTTTCTGGATCTCAGTTACCTCATTCAATATATGTTACCATACAGTGAATGTTACCATATTCAATATATGCTTCTAAGTCCATCTATTTACATTTGAATTTCATGATTTTGTTTTGTAGCAGCTGTATTGTATTCTTAAATGTATAGATACTATGTTTTTCACTATATATCCATTTGTCGATGGATATTTAGGTTGTTTCCATTTCCTACTGTAAATAAGCTGTTATAAATAGGATGGCTATGAACGTGGCTGAGCAAGTATCTATGGAGAATCTCCTTTGAGATTCTGCCAAAGACTGATGTAGCTGGATCATATCATAGGGTTATTTTTAGTTCTTTTGACCATTCTCCATACTGTTTTCCATAGTGGCTGCACCAGTTTGCCTTTTGACAAACAGTGATGAGCACTCCACTCTCTCCAGAGCCTCACTCGCATTTGGTGTCCTTGCTTTATTGATCTTAGCCATTATAACTAGGATAAAATAAAATCTGAGTTCTTTTAATGGGCATTGCCCTAGTTGCTGAGGATAATGAACATTTTTGGGGGTGTTTTAAGCACATTTTTCTTCCTTCTATTGAGCACTTTCTGTTTAGATCTATATATAACACGTTTCTTAATTGGATCATTTGTTTCCTGAACTCTTTGTTTGTTTTTGTTTGCTTCTTAATATATTCTTGGTACTAATCATTTGTTGGATATATGTTTGATAGAAATTTTCTATCATTCTGTGGATTTCTTCTTCATTTGATTGGTAGTTTATTTAGTATACAAACAGTTTAGTTTTATGGATTTCCATTGGGTAATTGTTAGCCTCAGTTTCTGAACAATTGGAGTCCTACTCAGAAAACCTCTTTCTACACCCATATCTTGCATATGTTTTCTTCTAGCAGTTTTACCATTTCATGTTTCCAATTGAGTTCTTTGACCCACGTGGAGCTAATTTTTGTGCACCGTGATAAGTATGGGCCTAAATTCAGGCTTGTGTGTGGGCATCCAATTATTCTGGTGCTATTTGTTGAAGATGCTTTTTATCAGTATCAGATGACTAGGTTCATACACTCATGTTTGAGTTTTCAATTTTAATCCATTGGGCAACATGTCTGTTTTGTGCCAGTATCATATTGTTTTTAGTACTATAGCATTAAAATATGTCTTAAAGTTTACCCCAAGATATGATATTGTCTTTGGTGCTAGCTAAAATTGTTCATTGTTCCTGGAAGTAAATTTCTTGGATCTAACATATATAAAATTATGTCATCTGCAAATAGGTATAATTTAACATCTTTCCTTATCTGCCTCCTTTAATTTCCTTCTTTTGCCAGATTGCTCTGGCTCGTGTTTTTAGCACTATATGGAAAAGAACTGGGGAGAGTGGATGTCCCTCTCCCATTCATAATTTTAATGAGATTCTTCAAGTTTTTTTCTATTTAGGATGATTTTGTCTATGGAGTTGTCATATATTGATTTTATTATGTTGAGATATGTTCTCTCCAGGCCTACTTTATCTAATGCTTTTATCATGACAGCCATGTTGGATTTTGTCAAAGGCTTTTTCTGCATCTACTGAGATGATCATATAATTTTTTAAAATCTTTTTAGTCCATTTATATATTTTTGTTATATTTTTATATATTTAGTATTGTTATATAAATAATATATACTGATACATATTTATATACCCATTGTTATATTTATTGACTTACATCTGTTGAACCATCCATGCACTTCTGGGATGAAGCCATCTTGAACATGGTGATCTTCTTGATATGTTCCTGCATTCAGTTTGCTAGTATTTATTGATGTCTTGTATCTCTGTTCATCATACATATTGCTCCATAGAGTTTTATCTGTTTGTTATGTCTTTACCTAGTTTCAGTATTGGAATAATATGACTTTATAGAATGCATTTTGGAGTGTTCCTTCTCTTTCCAGTTTTTTAATAATCTAAAAAGTATCAATTGTAGCTCTCTGAAAGTCTGGGAAAACTCTATTATAAATTCATCTATGTGAATTTTTAGCTACAAGGCTTTTATTACTTTCCAGTGACATCCTTTGCTATGGAACTGCTCAGGTTGTTGATGTCTTCTTGGTTCAACCTCAGTTGCTTAGAGAAATCAAAAAAAAAATCATGAATTTGTTTTAAATTTTCTAACTTATTGGAGTACAGGCTTTTAAAATGTCCCCTTATAATATTCTTTCTTTTTTGTCCATCATAGTGATTCCCTGATCAGTTTTGATTTTGTTAATTCAGGTACTCTCTTTCTTTTGGTTAGTTGGGAAGAAAGTTTGTTCATCTTATCTTCTCAAAGAACCATTTCTTACATTCCATGATTCTTTGCATTATGTTCTTTGTTTCTATTTCATTAACTTCCTCTTTGATATTTATTATTTCTTGCCATCTACTAAGTTTATACTTGGTTTGTTCTTGGTTTTTGTTTTGTTTTCTGTTTTTCTATTCTATGGCAAATCATCAATTCATTTATTTGTGTTCTTTCTGATTTTTTTAATGTAGGCATTTAGGGTTATAAATTTTGCTCTTAGGGATGTTTTTAATCTGTCCCTGAGGCTTTGTGTTTTCGTTTTCATTTTACTATAGGAATATTTTAATTTCTTCTTTGACTTATTCATTACTCAGTAATACATTGTTTATTCTCCATGAGTTTATACATTTGCTAGAGTTTTGTTTGCTGTTGATTTTAAGTTTTATTGCAAAATGGTTGGCTAGAATGTATAGAATCATTTAAAATTTTAAGTGTCTGTTAAAATTTGTTTTGTGTCCCAGAATGTGGTCTATTTTAGAGAAACATTTCTATGCTGCTGAATAGAATATATATTCTTTTGTTGTAGTGAGAGTTTTGGTTTCTTTAAAGACACAGAAATATTTTAAGAATGTGTTTCCATTTTAAACCTAGGTGTGTGATACATGGATGTTTCAGATTATTTGTAGCAGCTGACTATGATTGGCCTCATGCTCTAGCTGGGGTGTGATTTTGCCAGTGTCAGAATGTTTCTGTGATTATTGACTTTTAGAATTCTGGGAACTGTATTTTCCCAGATAAACTCTACTGATTTTTATTTAATCCTTAAACAAATGCAAACATCATCTTCTTTTGAAATAATATATACTGACCCAAGGCAGTCTACATTTTGAATGCCATGTCTTAGCTAGATACACATGATCTCAAGAACTTTGTCAAATGTCCATGCTCAATATTTATCTTAGAGCTCTCATAGGAAAGACTTCCTGGTTTCCAAGTGAGAATATATGTGTTTCTAAACACTAGATTGCTACAATATGTGATAATTTTACTCTTTGTCATGAACCATCATAAAGGCATCAGAATTAATTTCTTTTCCTCATCTATGTTGAAGCATCCAGTAATTTCCTGACCTAATAAATCCAAGGAAATTATGGAGAGCTGTCAGGCTGTTTCAGGTCAGGATTCTGTGTACCACAAACTTTTCAGAAGTCCTTTCCTAATCTTCATGGTCCTGGTTCCTTCTGGACATTTCAAATCCAAAGACTGAGTAAAAAGAACAGTCTTGTGTGGGCATTGTGCATTACCCATACCAGTGTGAATGCAGGTCCCTGCAGGACTTACTGACTTGGCAGGAGTGGCTAGGGCCCTGTACTTTACCTAAAAGAGAATGAAAACGGAAAGACACATTGACTCCTAACAGAACATGGACAGGTAACACTCCAGGTTTGCAAAGGAAATCTGTTACACATGTTACACAAAGGAAGAGGGAAATAGCAAAGGAACAGGACAGCACCATTAATAGTAGTACAACAAAAACAGAAACACTTAATCATATCACCATTTATAGTGGTGTGACAGCACCATGGATGAGAAAGAGAGGCAGGATAGGGGCAAGCATGAGTCCCAGGAACCTACCACGAGTAAGAATTTCAGAAGCTTATTGTGTTTGGGATTAGATGGGGCACTCTGCAGAACATAGATAGCCCTGTATTTATGGTATATAGATGGCATAGGTCAGCCTTTTAGAAATTACAGTCCCAGGTCCATCTATCCTTGTTTACCTTTTTCTTCCATCTACTAATTCAGCTATTCATTTGTCTGACTAGCTCTGCTAGAATATGTTAGCACAGAATTTTGTTTAAATAGTGCTTTGGCATTGATAGTATATGCAGTTGAATTAATTTAGAATAATTCTTCTACAATCTTAGTTCTTATTGATGGTACAAGAGAAAATGTACACATTGAAATTAACCCTTTAAAATAGCTGCCATAGCCTGAGACTAGAACAGTGAAATCTATACCTGCATAGAGTCTAATAAATATCACTAAAATAATGGTTTTATTAGTATTTCTTAGTAGTATTATTAATAAAATATAAAACAAATGTTTATTCATATCTTAGAAGTATATATTTGACAATTAGAATTGGGTGTTGGTTTTTTTTACTGTTTATTCTCTCCAATTTTTTATGTTTAATGTTTTGCAGAACTTTGAGTTATTTGCTATACATCTTTGAATTTTCATTGATTCCATGTGGAGGCAGCCACAATATTTTTCCATTTGAAAATATGGACTTGGCCACTGAGCTGTCCTTGGACAACCCAGCTTACTTCTTTGAGCCTATGAAGTTGAATCAGGCTATCAGAAAACAAATAAACAAACCCAAGAAAAATGCAAAAGAAATATGTTTACAATGAGTTATGTTTACAGTGTTTTGTTTAAGGCCAGCTAAGGCTCAGCTGATAACCTGAAAATAAACAATATGAATGATAAATACATTTTAAAAACTATACTACATTCAGTTGAACCTTGACTGTTTCTTTAAAAGCATGACTTTTAGCCTAAATAGCTAAAAGACCCAAACTCAGCATCTCTTGCCAACAGGATGCAGAGCAAGGGAGAGCTAGGCAAGGCCACCCTATTTTAATCCATTTCCCACTTCTGCAAGAAGTTACTGAGACATCATTATCCACCACCATGAAGCAAGTACTCTTATTTGAATTCTTGTGGCACATGTTTGTGCTTCAGGACTCTTAACTTAACCAAGGCTTCCCCTTCTGAGATGTAAGAAGTCTTAGATCAAGGAACAGAAAGGGAACACTTGCCTAAACATTTTCTTTAATCATCCCAAACTGGCCTAGTTTCCATTTTAGTTCATGGATTATCCCTTGGAAAGGAAGTACATTCAACATTTTTGTTGGCCTCCAAAGAGTTGACCATGGATTTATTACAAATGAAATTTAAAGCAAATTATTGTGACTACAATTCAGTACAGCAACCTCTTATAATAATTTGTCTTCAGAGTCTTCATTTTCACATTCTCTATGGTCTTGCTAACTTTTTTTCTCAATTTCTGTTTAACTTGACAACAAAAATACAAATCTGAAGTGCATAAGCACACATAGGAAGTGGAGTGAGGAGAGGCTCAGGTGTGATTAACAAATCAGGGCAAAGATGAGGCAGGTGTCTCCTCTCCAAAGATCAGCTGCACAGACCCTCCTCCATTTGAGACTTTCTTATATATGGAATATAAAATTTTGCCAAAGCACATTATGCTATTTTTGTCATATAGTAAAGGACAAGAAGGTAGACAGAAATAGATGATTTTCCTCCTCTCAAAGAGTCAAGTTTTTCACAGAACATCCATCCTCTGATTAGCTATAAAAGTGGACATTTTAGGCCACCTTAAATAAAAATTACCCTAAGCAAGCTATGTGTTTGAGTCTGGAGTGATGTCCAGGGGTCTGTAACTTCTTGGTCTTTTGTTGTTGATCACATATATAATAATAACAAACTCAAAGATTGCTTAAATATACATACTTTCTTTATCCTCACCCCTATAGCCCCCCACGCTTGACCCAATAGTAGAAAAAGCTTGGTTGTGGTCTAGAACCTGAGGAAATACTCATTCCTCTGTTTCACACTTAAGCAATGATTAGAAAGGTGGGAAGATCTAAGACCCTGAATGGCCGTCTTTCTATCTCTGGAACAACTTTTGACAGCAGGCCACTGATAACCCAGACTACTTGCAATATTGGAGGGCTGTCACACTTCTTGTTAGCCTAATAAGTTTAATTTTGAGCAAATCATCCTCAGCTTTCTTCTAATCAAAGTGTCTTATTTAAAACAAAACAAAACTCTTATGCCATCCAACATAACAAAATTGAGTTTTGTAGGAGAGGGCCCAGGTATACCTGTGAACGTGATGAGTACCATCTATAAGGAGTCCTGTTTATATATGGCCTTAAGCTGATAGTGGCAGGGCCTAAGCACTAAGAAGAGACATCCAGTTTTCAATTCCCTTGTGGTGCAAACTGTATAAACTATGGAAAAATTCTAACCCTCAATGGCTTTTGTCATGTCTCCCTCCCTTGCTGCTAAGTGCTGTCAGTGGAGAGGGGCTGGCCCAAGTGTTGGGTTTGTTTTGTTTTGTTTCCCTATTATTTCTCCCAAATGGGTGCAGTTGCTAATGATAAACATAACAAACATCAAGCCCTAAATAAAGAGGAGCAGCAGGAGGTCGGGATCAATGGCCCCTGGAAAACTGAGAACTGGCTATAATTACAATAGATCAGAAGTGGCTGTCTTATCTTCCAACCAGTTTTCTGCCTAATTTCAGCTAAGTCTTATTTAGGAAATTATCTTTAAATTTGAAGGGGAAGCTTTCCTTGTCCTGAGATTGCTTCTAAGACTGCTGTGGATGAAGCTATTACCCTTCCAGGAGTCTAGAACCCTACACTGCCATTCTTTTAGGGCCCTTTTCAAACTTTTCAAACAGGGAAGGATGACTTGCTAGAACACCAGTGCCTGCCAGTCCTACAGGGGCTGTTGTTTTAGATTCCTTCCGGGACCTTTGAAGATACATGAGAGAGAATTCACCAGGCGAAAAAAAAATTCCAATATTGTCTATTTCCATTAACTTACTTCTGTTTCCATCTTTATTTGCTTCTTTGACCCTTCCTCTGAATGCATTTGCATGATGATTTGGGCTGGGGCATGTCTTGTTTGCAATGTCTTAGGGAAGCTTCTCTAAATGGGGCAAATATCCTGAGAAGGTTTCTCTTTGCATGGAAACAAGATTAGAGCAATCTGATTTCTTCTGATCCCACCAACCATTGAAATACATTAGCCATACTCTTAGCCACTGTCCTCTCCATGACAAAAAAAAAAGTGACTTATTAAACAGTGCTTGAGTAGAATGCCTGTAGACCCAGCTTAAACAGCCCTTGTGTCTGTATATATGTGATGGGGGAGGGGACTGAAGGTTTTCTGCTGAGATTTTCCTTATGTACAGAATGAATCTTGTTCTGAAGAGCAGAGGTCTCCTATCTCCCAACCGGTTTTCTACCATGATTAGTCTGAACTGTTCTATTGATCACTATGACTTTTTGCCCCCAGATTTTCTTCTCCTGAGGCCTGAGGGTAGAGGGGGAGGGAAGGCAGCATTGACACTTTTCTTTTTCTTTTTCTTTCTTTCAGATCCTGAAGAGTAGAAAAGACCTCCCATAGGCTGAGGCCGCCAGTGTCTCCCGCCACTTTAGCTGAGCGTCTCCATTCTCCTTCCACAAAGACTCATAGCTGGGGAAGGCGTACAGCTTTCAAAGCCAAGTCCCACATTTGCCCTTCTCTCGTCCTCCCAGTAGCCTCTGGGGGTTGGCTTGTGGTCTTAGAATTCTGGGGGATTTCTTTCCCAGAACACACAAAAGCCACGTGTGATTCCTTATCTTCTGTTTATTTTCATTTCGGTTTCGTCCGGTCCCCACCCCAGCAGAAATCAAACATAAAAGGCCATTTTACAATCCATTACTAATAATATGGCTTTCTGGACCTGGTAAAAGCCTGACATTCTGGATGCGCTGAATGAGGCCTGGAGACCTCCATTTTGGTTTTGTTAGTGCTGTTATCTTAGACTGTTGCCTTTTACACTGGGACCTGATGGTGAATATAGCCAGGCTGGCCTTCATCACAACTAAAGTGAAATGCCAATCTCTGGTTCTTCTTTTTTTTTTTTTAAATCAGTTGAGAACTTTCATTTTTTTTCCAGTTTACTTTATGACTTAAAATTAAGAACAATTTTTCCCATTTGTGTAATACAAAACTGTTTTTTTAAGAGAAGCGTATCCTGTAGGTCTCTGTATTTATTCTCTGTAAATTCATAAATATAAACTTGAATGTGTTAGCTGATGACCATACTGCCAGGTGGGCTCCCCAGTGCTTTCACTGGGTAGTACCTATCACTACAATGTTGCTGAAATGTTGACCACTGTCTGGTCATTTTCTTTTGAGTATCTGTAAATTGGCCTCATTAATTTAAAGACGTTTTAGAAAGGGAAATGATAAGGGACCCAGAATTAGAGAGATGAGTCAGGTAATACATTTCATTTAAGTGAGTTTTTAACACAACAATGGAGTTGACTAATAGCACAAATAGAAAATAAAGATAAGAGATTTGGCAGGGAAAGGGAACAAAAATAAATTGTCCTGAAGCCAAACAGAAGGTGGGATTCAGTGGAATGCAAGGAAGCTATGATTTTTCTCCCATGGTTTGATTTGGATGTATTTTTATTATGTAGTTTTAGGTCCCTTCTGAAGTAATGCATGTCTTATGCAATTCATGTCAGGAAGAACATGAACTAGGTGATGGGCTTAGGCACATTCTACAGATTTAATTTCTACATTAAAAGCATAAAGTCAGCTATTTTAAAGTATCTGTATTGCTGAAATAAGCTAGTGGTGTCTCTTCAGAGGTTAAAGAAGACTGTGTATGGTCCTTAGGACCTCTTGGCTTACAGAAACAGGCTTCGGCAGGAAGATGGGAAGAAAGTTGTTGCCTGGAACACACAGAACCTGATGTTTACCGACTTCTCTCTGTTGGCTGTATATTTGACCTCCTCACAACACTGATGCTTCTTCATTGCTCTACCTGCTTTCCTAACTAAGTTATGGGATTTTAGATTTCAAACAACTTTGGGAGCATAGAGGAAGGGCCAAATGTATGATTAGAACAAGCCATGTATATCTAAGTATTGGAATACAGGGCAGTTTGATGGGCCCTGATATCAATGAGACAGTAAGAAAGAATAAGAATGTTGGGGTCCTGGAGAGGCGTAGCTGTGAGGGAAGAGTGGGGATGCTCAGTTTCTTTTAAGAAACTGGTGAGACTGGGTGTTAGTGAAAAGTAAGGATGGGGAGGAACTGCTGAGGGAGATGCTATGATAAAAAGGCAGCAGCCCAGTCTCATGGGCCATATCTGCACTGTGTAGGAACAGGGGCTCTATGTACACAGGATGTTGTGTAAACCTCCTACAAAGTTTTACACATTGGCTTCTAACCCAGATGCTTACACTGGACTAGGGAAAGAAAATGTGCTTATGAGCTGCATGCCACCCAGGGATCAGTGGATTGCAAACTGTGTTCTTAAAGGAAGAATGATTCTGTGTATCAATTAAATGCAATCAAGTGTATGCAGTTTATGCCTTTGGAACATGGGCCTTTTACCTCACATCTACTCTGTATTTTTGTATGTGAAGCACATGGGCAATTGATACAGAATGCCTACTGCTTCATTTTATAATCTAGCAAATAGCACTAAACAATATTTTAAAAGAAATAGGAATATAGCCATTTCTCTAGAATCAATGAAGATGTAAGTGATTTAAATTTGCTGTTAGCCATTAATCAGCTGAAAAAGAATGGGAAAGAGCTTCACACATTGTTCTTAGCTTAGAACACCCAGAAGGAACAGAAGCTCTGCTAACTTACATCTCAGCTTTCAACTTCTCAAGTGTTAAAGCACATTGAATAAAAATGCAAAGCCATTTGTTTAAAAACATTACCATGCTCTAAACTCATCCTAGACTGGATAACACATGAGAATAATTATTCCAGGTCAGTAGTCACAAAAAGAAACAATATTTCCAAAGCATTAGCATTTTTATGTTGGTTTTGCTTTTCTTGAAACAGCTTCTTCCAAGTTTAGCATTGATATCTAACCAACATCAACCCACTCCCCCAGTCATCTTGTTTCTGTGGTTCATGTGCACAGCCCAGCCTTGCATACCAGAGTTATAATAAGAAACTGCTGACAAAGCAATGGCTTCATACTCATTAGTATTATAATAAATACTTTTCATGTTTCTGGGTATAACATGATAACTGGAATCATCACTTGAGTTGTATCTTCATATCACCAAACAAGCCTCTAGCCATATATGTCATTATGGTCTCATCTTGGGACTGAGAGACTGATTTTTATGGTGTTCCCGTTTTCATTTCTTATTTGTAGCTACCTTTCCTAGTCTGTGAGTCCCAATAGCTTATGGCATCAATTAAAAGGTGCATTTCTAAATCATTAAAGCACTTTTTTTCCCACTGGCTGTTTTGTTCTTGGAACTTTTAAGAAACTATTGAAGACATCTGACAGGATTCTGTGCACTTCAACCTTTGACCATTAAAGTTGTCATGATAAGCACCAAAGCCAAAGGCAATCTAGTGTTGCAGATTCATCTCACTTGTAGAGTCTCAGACATTATATTTTCCACCTCCAGCCATGCCATGAGAAAGTGTAAAAAGGAAAAGGAAAGGACAATGTTGTCACCCAACGTGAGGGGAAGGGCTACTTTGTGCTCCACGTTCTGGCATTTGGGGACCTGAATTCTCTTCTCTCATGGGTAACTTTTCCTTAGACAGATGTAATGAGTCAGTAGGAGGATTGATGGATAGACAAATGATGTATATCTCTCTCTGGTGTCTGTTAATGTGTGAGTAGAAATTTTGATAATAAGAAACATTTTATAATGTTCTCCCAATGAGTGTGAGGAGCAAAAATAATAAAAAATAGAAAATCCTTTCTCATGATGAGACAGAGAAGATTCCAGGATTGGAAGTCTGAGTGTAGCATAATTTTCCAAATATAAGGGATTGAGGAGTACCTTTATTCCCAGTCAGACACTTTATTCTAACTCTGAGATGCCCACCCACACTGCAGGAGTCTGGGTCTGTCACAGTGTCCGGCACCCAGCCAACAGGCAGGGAGTATGGGAGAACTGTCAGGTGGAATCATGCTGTCCCCTTTCAATTCAAACAAAGTTCAAATTTCCTTTACAACATATTCCACACCTCCTCCTTCCATATGGCTGTATTCATGAGACTTGTGTTCTGGATAAAGGCAGACATACTCGAATCACACCAATAGTTTATCACAAAAGAGGGGAAGCAGCAGGCTATTTGGGGAAATTGTTAGAGCTAACAAGTGCATGAATGTAGATGAAAATATTTTTGGTGGCCTTTAAATTTGAGAAAGAACAACAACAATAGCAAATACATAAATGAATAAAATCAATGAAATGAAGTTCTTCAAAGACTGAATCAAGAGGGATGATGCCTGCAGGAAATGCTTCATGACTCTGCTTAGAATCCAAGTTGAAACTTGGACTTTCTTGGAACAAAGAGGAAATACTATACATGCAGCATGAGAAATCACTGCAGGGTCTGCTCTGCCACTGTGGTGGGCACAACGCCCAGCGGCAGCGAAGCTGAGTGTTATTGAATATAATGTTTCAATAATGATGTTATATTGGTTCTTATTCTTGAACAAATGAAAAATTATACTTGTAATCCATCAACAGCGATCCATGATTAAAGGCCTCATTATCACTGAGAGAGAAAGCATAATGAGCTGCCAGTAATGAGCAGCAGCAATCTTCCTGCAAAACCAAGGGACTCGTGACCCTATGTCCAAGCAGAAACACTGGTGAGCACAGAGGTGGCCTGAAGTCAGGATGTAACCAGGGCCCTCTACTGATTTTACTGGAGGGTTTAACAAAAGTGAGTAAGGTTAGAAAAGTGTGAAGTTCTCATTAGGTATTTGTATGGGGAATGTGCTCTCCAGGAGATCTCCTGTGAGGAGCAAAACTAGCTTCATTTAAGAATTTGTTTTCTCAGGAAACAATGGTGAGGAGCAGCGGGAGACCTGGTCTGAGAAGTTCATGGTTTTAAAGATTTAAGTCCTGATTATCTTTTTATATCCACCCTGCTTCCCATTTTCACTTAAAATATTGGCACACATATTAGAGATGAATTAGCATTCATTCTGGCTTTAGTTCAAGTGGAACTGGGTTAACACTGGCAAGGGCAGGTTTCCCTGATACACCTGTTCCCAAATGAAGAGGCCAATGCAGAGTCAGGAACAGTAGAATGGTGGGACCTTTTAGCTCAATCAGAAGACACTTGCCTAGTTTCTCTCTTGGGGATTCCTCTGCCTTCTGGGTGATTGTTGACTGTAACAGTCCCCAGTCAGTGTCAGCACTGAGCTTCTTTTCCGGAGTGCTCAGGCCCAGCCATTGCCTCTGAGGCTCCCACATGTACTCACTCTTCATGGGAGCTAAGTCTACACTTGCAAAAGCACCCACAGGCAAGCTCACTAGAGCCCTGTGACTGGAATGGCTTTTAACCAAGTGCTCAGAAGGCACACCTCTGCTTAGATCTGCCCTTCTTATGTGCTCCATGCTAGGAAGGGGGCTTTATATACTGCTACCCTTATCTTCAAATAGGTATGTGTGATATGTATGATGATACAAAAAAATCACACATTAATACATATATAGCTTTACAGTGAAAATCTACAGCCATACATATCATCCAGTGGTGGAGTCTAGAAACAGACTTTAGAGAATTCCTTTCGTTTTTCTTCTTGTTTTGAAGCTATTTTATACAATTTTATATGCTGTAAGATTTTAAAATATTTTTGCTAGTTTCATTTGTAGATCTTGGCTCGGGTTGCCTTGGCTCTCGTGTTCCCCTGTACAGCGAGACACCCTGCTTCACTTTGGAAGCATCCTCTCCCTGCTTCCTGCCCTTCCCTTTGTAGTTTCTTTTGTGTCTCACACTTGCTGTCATTTCCCAAGTCTCTTTAGTGGTCTCTGCCCAGATAAGCCATGCTACTTGCAGTATCATTTGAGCACAGAGAAACACAAAATAATTGGGGGTGGGGCACATTTTCTAGTGTAATCCAAATGAGGAAGTGTTAAGAGTCTGAAAGCAAAGTGAACATGTATAGAAAGGAAGGAATAGGTTGGTGAAGGCAGGCAAGGGCAAGGAACTTGTCTTCCTTGATTGTAGGACAAATTTTTTTTCTATTACAAGGTGTTTTTCCTCTGGATGTTATGTTCTCATCAGGAGTCTGTAAACTCACTCATTCCTTGTAGGGAGATGCCTTGGCCCTGGCTATATGGGAATGGAAGGTGGAAACCCTCCCTAAGCCTTAGATTTTGCTGCTGTTTAGGTTTGTGGCACGTGTCTTAAATGCTATCAAGAACATGTAGCAGAACTCTGAAGAAGGAAGACTGCCAGTCTGCCAGACTTCCCAGATTATGCCACATACCTAGTTGTTGGGGAAGGGGGCATTGAGAAATGTATGGTTGTGTACTACAGATGCCTTTCCAAAAGGGAAGATGGGAAACGGCTTGTCTTTACTTCATGGTACAATGTCATGTACCTCCCTGATATGAACAAGTCTCAGGCAGACATAATGCAGAGTTCAGCTTGCATTTGTCCATCACAGAGCGAGGGAATGGCCAGCTATTCTAAGGACAAGTGTTCTGTCCCCCATGGTGCTGTTGCTTCATGCTAAAAGTTGTTCACACACTGTAACATTACACCTCCAAATGCAAAATCGAAGCACGGGATTCATGTAAAACAGAGAGTGCCAAACTGCTGTTAAAAAAATTTAAAGATATGTTTATTGTAAATCTTTATTGCGCAAAAGAGCCTGATAATCCTTCATGTATAATTCCCCCTAGCATCTAGTAATAAATAATTGTATGTTCCTCTAATTGTCAAATAAAAACATTAGTTAACCTCTTCATTGGAATTTGAAACAAAGAGACGGCTGTGTTTTTCTCCTAATTGTTGTCCATTCTCTATGCCGAATCTGGGGCTGCCTGGACAAGCTCTCCCTCCATCACTCGCATTCTCCTGAATCCTGGGTAATGCTCAAAGAGCAACTACACAGTAGGGGTTACTCACGGTAAACCACCTTGTTTGTGTAGTCTTCGTAAGGATTAAGGTTGTGTTAAATGGGTTATCAGAAGCTAAGGTTGCTGTCCTAGAGTTAGGCTGGCTTCCAAGTAAATTTTCACTTAGTACAATGGTATATTGTATTCCTGAATGCCCACTTTCAAACTCTAAATTATTTTCTTTCCCTGTTCTTGGAAATGTTTTCCTATTCTTTCAAATAGAGTAGCATTAGTTTGCCCATTATCCTTGTCTATGAGGACAGAAGCCATTTACTGTCACAAGATCTGCACCCAGCCACTAAGAGGTGCCCCTTGTAGCGATAGAGTGCATCACCCAATTACTACTCTGTGGCTCTGAATATTATTCTTACAGAGTAACTCTGCTGCATTATTACCTGCCTTGCCACTTTATAAATTATAACCCGTAGCTATGTACTTCTTCCCTGTGGGATCTGGTTGTTCAATAATAAAAGTGCTATTATCCGATCATCAATAAGAACTTAGAGTTACTTGTACTACCCCGCCCCACAATTAATCACTGCCAGTATTTCACTGTGTTTTCTTAAGGTCTTCGACTGTGCACACTTTATAATATGTAAACTGTGTTTACACAGTTAAGGCAATGCAGTGTACCTAAGTTATTGTTATGACTCATTTATATAACATTGGAGTGTAAGCATTATCCTGCTTTTTTAAGCCTCCTCATTAATATAATTTGAGCACAAACATAAATTTCATCTTGTAGTTCTAGTACAGTTTACTTAACCACATCTCTGCTATTGACCAATGAAGTTGGATGTTTTTATTTTAACATTTGTATTTTAAATAACAGAAATGATTCTGTCTATATATTAGGTTTTGTCACATTTTAGAATATCATTCCTGGACAAGTTGTTAGATGTTCAGTTATAAGGTTAAAAGTTGCAAATATTTTGTGAGTGTCCAATTTCTAAGCATAATCAAATGTTCAAAGAGCTATATTTCAGCAGCATAAAATGCTGATGTGTGAAGAGCTCTTATGTTTTTCATGATGTGAAGAGAAGACAAGTCTTTCCAGAGCAAACATAGAACTGATGGTTTAGTATGAGAATACACACTGCAGCTATGAGCTCTGGGCACGCATACATTGCTGAGGACAACCCTTGGGAAACTCAGTTTGAGATCTCCTAAACTGTCAGTGATTCTACAAAGAAGAAGAACTTGATGCCCTCTCTTTTAGGATATCAAAAGAAGAAACGAGTGGTCGTTTGTTCTGAGACATTGGCCTACTACAGTAATGGCCAAATAGAACACAACAATGTCAGCAGATATACTTAGCAACAATGGCCAGAAAGTTATGACTACTGTAAGAGCAGGCATTTGTAACTTGCTCACGCACATAGATTTAAAATGCCTACTATATCAACAGCCTTTCCCATCTTGGCCTTTCTATACCCATGCTGCCCTGTGGGTTGTATTTATAACAGTACTGTTCATAAGGCTGATATCTGAACTCACGGGTACTTAAATCACTCTTTCCCCCCAGGCTTGTGCTACCCATCTTTGTAGAAGGGAAATGAGTTGTTTGAGTTAAGTCACAAATCATTGGGATTTCTCACTAACCTCGGGCTGTCCTGTCTTAGGAATGTGCGTTCACCTTGTGGGTGGCAGCCTTGGCTGTCACTTCCATCTCCATCCCATTTCCAGTCTTCTGAATAATTAGATTCATTGCCTTTTAGCTGAAGGAGCCAAGGACATTAATTTGAAATATCTGAAAGCTATTCGTTTGTCAAAAGACACCAATCACATGAGTTGCCCTGGTGACATTTCTGCTCTGAGCTGACTGATTAGGTTGTTTACTCTTTAAACATTCACTGTAGATCAAGGACAGTTTAATTCTTGGCTTTAAAATTCTCCTTTCCAAATATGACATGTTTCTATGTGTACATGTGCATCCCATTATTAGCACTGACAAACACACACATACATACATACACACACACACACACACACACACACCTCTTAGAATAAAAACCAAACACTCACAAACATTATTATACCCCAGTGTTTACAAAGCACACTTACATTAGTATTCTTACCTGACACTCAAAGTTTTATCCTGAAATTGTTGTTTTTAAAGATTAATATTGATAAAAATGAAATAAAGTCTGTTTTAATGTACTTGCTTATTCTTTTGTTTGTCTTGCCTACTTATAAAATATTTGAGAATTCTAAAGAGTCATAACTTGAATACACTCTTTAAATTAACAAAGCAGAATAAAGGTGGCTTGGGAAGATGGCACACATGGTTGATAAAGTGTTCATCTTGAAAACATAATCACATGAGTTTCATTTCCAGAACCCACATTAAAGAAAACCTGGGTGGGGTGGTATATTACAGCACTCGAAAGATGAAGATAGGTAGAACTCTGGACCTTGCTGGACAACCAACCTGTTGCTCACACGCTCGCACACTTGTGTGTGTGTGTGTGTGTAGACACCATAACTAAGAACATTTTATAAAAGGAAGAATTCAATTTTGTTTCTAGAGGAAAGTAGAGTTCATGACGATCATGGCAGGAAGCAGGCAGGTTGGCACTGGAACAATAGCTCACAGCTTTATATCCTGATACAAAAACAGCAGGAAGAGAGAGATATACAGGTGGCATAAAAAAGAGAGAAAGAATGTGGTGTGTGTGTGTGTGGGTGAGAGAGAGAGAGAGAGAGAGAGAGAGAGAGAGAGAGAGACTGAAACCAGGTCTCGCATGAGCATTTGAAACCTCAGAACCCATCTTCAGTGGCACAAGTCCTGTAACAAGACCTCACCTACTCCAACAAAACCAGGTTCCTAATCCTTCCCAGTTTCACTAACTAGGGGACCAACCATCCAAACTTACAAGACTACGGGGACTGTTATCATTCAAACAATCATACTTACTCAATGAATTCCAGACTATCAAGATACTCTGTTCTAAAACCATGGAGGACAGTGACTGATGAATGGCAACTGATGTTGTTCTGTGGCCTACACACTTATGTGTGCATGCATGCATGCATACATGCACACGTGAACACATATATGTATATAGAAAGAAGGAAAAGGGGTAGAGGGCAGAAAAAAGAAAAAGCAGAATAAGAGTGGAGGGATAAAGGAAACTAATAGCCCAGGAAACTGTCTCTATGTGGAAATGGAGGGCAAAGAGCCTCCCCAGTTCCCAGGAATAAGACAAACCAGATCTGAGTTTTCTGGAAACGTAAAGATTGCTATGGACCGGTCCCAGCCGGGAACTAAATCCAAGGGGGAATTCTGGATATCAGGAGAGGAAACAGGTCCAGCGGGTGACAAACAGACACAACCACACACAGAAGCTACTTCAATCTGAATGCATTTTTTAGTCCAGTCAACATCAAATTAAGCATCACATTCATCTGTTAATGCTTCAGTTTTCTCAGGCAGTACAGGCTGTTAACCCATAGTCCAGTTGGGCAATTGGCGTATGCGGTAAAACTGCTTTTTCATCATGGCCCTGCTGTCAAGCTAGCCCGGGAGCTGGAGAAGGAGGATTCCCGGTGAAGATGGCGACATTGCAGAGCTTGGGAAGCTGCCTGGCCAGCTTTGTCTTCCCACGAGCACTTTTGTCTAGTCGTCTCGTTGCATTCTTCTCTGTGCCATGCCCAGGGCTGCTGTTGCCCACCCCCCCCCCATCAGTTCTGGTAGCAGCCCCTACCCCCCAACCTGGGGCCATTGTAGGCCCCAGGCGATCAGCTCCAGTGAACTCACTGGCAAGTCCTTAGGCCCAGCTCGATGAACTAACTGGCTGCAACCCTTAGGCCCAGCCCAGTGAACTCACTACTTACCCAGAGTGTCTCCCTGAGTAAAAAGTATCTATCTGTCTCCTGAATCACACCTGGATAGGCTAAAAATGTTTTGACCTAGACTCCCTAGGTGGGGTCTGCAACAAAAGCCGTTCCTCACAGGCTTCCCTTGCTATCCTGGAGAGCCAGGGTAAAGATAGCCTCTCTGCATAACAAGCAAAGTCAAGAATTAAAGGCAGAACAGAATTAACTTGTCTGCTGCAGATGTCCCTGAGGTATTCAATTCAGTTGCAAATTAGCAACTCAAAAGACAGAAAGCCTGGCCTCTAGGATGGGGGAAGGTAGTTTTGAGCTTTGTACCAACTCAAAAGTAAATTCTTTCTACCTTGCCCAACACCCTCTTGTGTGGCAAGGACACTGTACAAGGTTCTTCATATGTAAATATCCTTAGTCTGGGCCTATTGTTTGGAATCCATCTGCCCTGCAAGGAATGACTTAAAAAACAAGAAAGAACCTGTGACTTAGAGTTCCTGGAAACTTTTACTGCCTGCTAAAAATGCTTACATAACCGATTAGAGCAAAGCAAAGCGTTGCAGAATAGTTTTTGCTACAAGATGTATTCTTTTACATCTTAATATGCTTAGTATTTCTTAGTCCCAGCCACTAGGAAGGAGAGTTTCAGACATATAGTAAATTGCCAAGTGAGATTTTCAGCTTCTGAACTGACAGGTTGTTTGGCTTTTCCTAGGAGACATTTCTCGCCTCTGTCTGTAAAATATTTTTTTTTACAGATTACACTGGGCCACTGCGGCAAAAGATATATGAGCAGAAATTACTTAAAAACCCATAGCATCTGTGAGGCCAAAGCACTTTGGTGGTTCAGAAGAAAAATGGCTCCTCTCTTCAACTCAAAACAGTCTCTTCACTGAGTATTCACACTGGAAGTGCCAGGCAAGCCTGTCCCACTGATACCTCATTCCTGCTTAAAGGGCTCAAATGTCTGCATGTGGCACTGTGACTCTCACTCTCACCAAGGCTGACAAAGACTGACTAAGTGAATATGGAATCCCTGACGGAGCTGCCACAGGCAATCAAGCATTCACTATACGAACATGTGGGAGTCACTCACATTCAAACCACAACATTTCATTCCCTGGCCCCCATAGGCTTGCAGCCATATCATAAAGCAAAGTACAGATAGTCTGACTTCAAAAGTCTCCAGTCTTCCATAGTCTTAAGACTGTTTAAAAGTCTAAAGTCCAAAGGCTCAAATCAAAGGGCTTAGATTTTCAATCCCTTCCAGCTCTGTTGGACTGCAACACAGTTTTCTTTCTTCTGGCATTTGAAGCTCTCAGCAGACATCTCTCAGCTCTGGCATCTCCAACATCTTGGGGTCTCTTATACAATCAAGGCTTCAGTTTCACAGCTTTAGGCCATGGCTTCCCCAGTCAGGCATGCAAGGGACTCCCTGCCATGAGCCTGCCCTCAGCCAATGGCTTTCTTTCACTGCAGAGGAAGAGTCTACAACCTCTTTACTCTGGAATCCTTGACCCTAAAATCAGAATCACATGGCTAAAATCTGCTCAATTCTGCTTTCCTGGGGTAGAACTTAGCCCCCTGCATGGATTTGCATAAACTGTGGTTTGTTGGTACTCTCCTTTGTTGCATAAGCTTTCCTTTAATTCTTTAGACTTCCTATTATAAGTTGGAAGCTTAGTTGAGTGTTGTCTTTCATCAGACTTTAAGCTTTTCATCTAGTTGAGCACAAAACTTATGTCCAACATTAATTTTCCTGGTCATTTTTTTTTCTCCTCAAACTCTACATTTTATATTTCTTTCTACCTTGTTAGCTCGTTTTCATTTTAAATCTGCATAAAAGTAATCACTAATAACCACAAGACAAAATGAGTACTAGGCAATCTTGAAATCTCCTCTGCTAAGGAATTTAACCCAAAAGTCTTCAATTTAGCCTCCCGCAGATTTTTAAGAGAAAGGGCAGAAAACAGTCACATGTCTACCAAAGTATCACAATGGTTTCTAGCCCAGTGGCTAATATTGTTCCCATCTGAAGCTTCTTGGGCTGGACTTCTATCATCCACATAGCTCTCAGCATTACTGTCTTCCAAGCTCTTATATGGATGGCCCCTTAAGCCCTGCTTGTGCCATTCACCTGCTTTATAATGAAAGAATAGAAAATACAGCCTAACTCCAGCCTTCTAAGGAGCCACAGACACTTCATATTCCAGAGCCCGCTCTTTGTGCTCTTTGTTAGAAACTAGGTAAAAGGTCACATTCCAGAGTCTACCCTTTGTTCAGACCTGGGCAAAAAGGCCTTGAATAGGTGATCCTGGCCCAAGGTAACTGGAAATGAGCTAAGCTTATCTTGCTTCTGTAAACTGCTTACGCCATTACCCCTATAGACTCCAGTAGGAAACTAATTGGTCCACTGAGCACGGGCTCCGATAATTTAAACTGATTGGCCTAAAAACTATGGAGTGGTACAAATTGATTGGCTTGCACTTTGCAGCCTCTTGATGCTAAGGATGTTTGGTTTGTGATTCGCGGGCTTTGTTGTAAACTTATAAAAGCTGTCTCAATTCGGCACTTGGAGTCCAGAGTCCTCTACCCCTGCGTGGTGTACAGCTGTGGAACCCAGAATTCTGGAATAAAGAAATCCTCATCTTATTGCATCAAGTCTTGTGAGTGATTTGGGTGTCGCCTCCCGAGGCCTGGGGTGCTGGGGCACCCTCGGTTTTTGGGGGGTCTTACAATAAGCTTAATTAAGGTTTGCATTACTGTGAAGAGACATCAAGACCAAGGCAATTCATGTAAGGACAACATTTAATTGGGGCTCGCTTAGAGGTTCAGAGGTATCATTCTGCAGCTTCAAGTAGAAGTTTTGTGTAAGCAAGCAGTTTAACAGAAGCTAAGTAGTTAGCTGCAGATGGAGGTTTGCAGAAATAGGTATTTTAATAGAGGCAAGATAAGTTAGCTGGGGCATCTTGGCTGTGGGTTATTTGAATAGAGAAGGGCAATTTTACATAAAATTCTCCATCAAGAAGATCAAGCGGAAAAGATGAAGGAACCTATGCACTGCTTGCCCTGTCATGCCTGCCGGATATGTCCACTGGTGCAACAGCAGCATGGCATGAATGTGGTGGGTGTAACGAGCCAGGCCCACTCTGATATGGAACATATACTTGACATTGTTAATGAAGCCAATAACTCGAAATTAGATAGGACATGAATCCTAGGGAAAAACTTGTGGGACAATAATGGGCCTATGGAGGGGTCAAAGAAGCTTCAGTCCTAGATACAGCAAATATGAGCACAGCAAGAGTTGGCTCCTTCTCACCTCCCAACCTGGCACGATAAAGCCAACTGCCCCATCCTCAAACCTAGCTCAAATTTAGTACCCTGACAGATATTGGGCTTCATTCCTTGTTTGATCTTATAAGGTATTCTCCTCCTTGACCCTACAACCTCTGAGTATGTAGATAAAGCATCTTCTAATATTCATGGCCAATGGACAGGGTCACACACAAACCTTGTCCCAGAGAGGCTATCTTCTCAGGGGCATAAATACCATTTTTACTACCCCACCATCTCGTGAATAAACAAACCAGTTCTCTAAAGCTGTTCCAAGGTGTGGTTTTCTTCGCCTGTACACTCATTGCTGATGGAGATCCTGTACTCACACATCTACACTGGATTAAGGTTTCCTGCTCTCTACCACAGCTTGGTGTACAACAAGCTAGGCTGCCTAGGGTGGGCAGCAAAAACTAACTACTGTTATTCTGTTAAGTGAACATAAAACAACTCTTAAAGATACATTGTTGTACTTGTATATCAGTGTATTACTCAATCCTCATCAGAGAAACATCTCATAAGCAATTAACACAGAGTCTCATAGCTGGACAGTGTACAAAGTAAAAGACTTTGGAGTACTTAGTCCTAAATGGAATGTCTTAATCACACCTCCCCCTGTGAAGAAATCAATGTGGAAGAGATTATAAAAGCCAGAGATTATGGATGACCTCAAGGGGAAAAAATGTTTAGACATAAAAGAACTGATGCACATTTGAACTCACAGAGATTGTGACACCATGCAAAAGGCCTGCACAAACTCAATCCATACAAAATCTCAGTATTGAAAAGCAGAGGTGGGCCAAGAATGCTACCTCTATGTTATAGCTACTGGAAGAGGAAAAATCAGTTCTCTTCAGTGGAGAGACAAGGGGTATTATCCACACTCTAGGGCAACCCTCATGCTCAGACTAGTTAATCAATACAAATTGGGCTCCATGATTCTTGTTTTGTTTTGTTCCTTTTTAGAGAGAGAGGAGGGAAGAAAGAGGGGGATGAGTAGTGGGAGAGACAGAAACAGAGAGTGTGAGGATCTTGAGGGAGTTGAGAGAGGGGATAAGAAAACAGTCCCTGGTCCTGTACAGAAGCTATGTCTTTGAACTATACCAGGAGACTCTAGAGTAAGAAACATCACTGACTACACAGACATCTTTAGTTCTCGGTTCATGCATCCTCTGATGCTGATCATTTTTGTTAGCTTTACCTGAACCATGATAACAGGGTTCAGTCCCTTAGAACAACTTCTAGACATCCCTGTTCCGTGCATATGACTTTACTAGTAGTTTGAGTGTGGTGGTTTGAATGACAATGGTCCCATTTGTTTAAATATGTGGTGTGTGAAATGTCAGGGAGACTTAAGAGATGCGGCCTTGTTGGGGGAGATGTGTACCTGTGGTGTGGGTTGAGAGTTTTAAAGACTTGTGTCATTCTCAGTGTTCCTTCCCTACATCCTATTTGAGAATCAAGACATGATTCCCAGCCATTTCTGTTGTCATATCTTTATTCTAACATCATGGACTCTAATTCTCTAAAACTGTAAGGCAAATTAAATGCTTTCTTTTATACGCTGCCTTAGTCAAGCTGTTTTGTTACAGCAATAGAAATGTAACTAAGATATTAGGGAATTGCTGGAACTCATAACAGAAATAACATTGGCTTATGTATATTCTTTGCTTAATTTTTTCTGGACACACATGATGATACATGCCTGTAACACAATTTTCAGGAGACTAAGATAGAAGAATACTGAGGTCTAGGCTAGCATGAGTTACAAAGTGAAACACTGTATGGTTCAACCAAAAAGAATTCTCTTTGCATCTCTTTGAAGGGATCATGATATG
The DNA here is from genome assembly GCF_947179515.1 of Apodemus sylvaticus. Classification (NCBI taxonomy): domain Eukaryota; kingdom Metazoa; phylum Chordata; class Mammalia; order Rodentia; family Muridae; genus Apodemus; species Apodemus sylvaticus. Next base: position 81,152,112 of record NC_067473.1, on the reverse strand, counting down.
TGTTGTTGCTGAGTTCTAAGTTTTATGCCTCTTTCTCCTCAATGTGGATGATAAAATGAAGTGACAAAAATCAAAGCAAATAGGAATTATAACTATATATGTGCACATACATTGTCTATAGCACTTTGATATTTTTATCTATAAATATGTGTATGTACATGTATAAGATGTATGTATGAGAAATGTGTTCCTTTCCTGAACAGTTCTGTCTTACTGTGTTTTGCTCCTTTGGTTTCCTCATTTTTTCTTTTTCTTTTTCATTTTGTTAAACCTCATTCTGGAGGCTGTCTCTTCATTTCTTTATGATGCATTCACCTGTTTATATGAAGAAAAATACTGACTTTCCTAATAAGAGTTAGTCACCATCTGCTGGAAGCCCTAGGACCCTGCTAACATAGCATCAGTGTTTTCCTCAGTTTCTGAGTGCACTAACCCACCCTAACTCACCAGAAAACTGAGATATAGTGGATACTTCACTCATTTCCAGGTGAAGATCTGAGACACTGACAGATCTCATTCACGATCCAATTTCAGGAAAAGGCTGTAGCTAAAACCGATTTTAAATCCCTGATTGCTCAATTCTAAATTCCGAACTTTCCAGTTCCCGACTGTTGATTCCCACTCTACATATATATTATAACTATATGGAACTTTAAACTATTATAGTCTCCATCCTAGGATACTGAAATTGGCATCTCTTGTAACTGCATACTTATCTCTATGAATACTGAGCTGTCCTGCTCAAGAGCATTAGTACCTAGCATGCCAAGCTGCTATCCAGAAGAACTAAGCATAATCCCACAAAGGCACAAGCTGCACTTCTGGTTTCTCTGTGCAATAGAATGCACACCTGTAACATTGAACAGCCATTTCTACATGGTATTTTCAGGCCCAGACTTCTGTATCAGATAAGCATTTGCCAGTCTACATTGTACTCTTCTTATCTTCTCTTTCCTATTCATAGGTACAAAGAAGCGTTCTCATGGCTCACCAGCTCCAAGCACTAGTTCCACAAGTCGCCTTACCTTGCCAGGTAGGTAAATGACATTGCCCTATTATCTCAATGACCACACACAACAGAAAGTACTAGTGTTTCAAGAGCTGTCAGCAGCAGCTGTAGAAGAGCCTCTGTTCAAGTCTACCTTATCAGGGAGTGATGTGTCTGTTGCCTTCACTTGTGAGTTTCTTCCAGATGTGACCATGCTGTTTCCCAGACAGTCTTCCACTCAGCAATAGACAGAGAGGAACTGTGCTCTTTTTGTGCAGACTGTGAAGTATTTACTCCTGAGAGTCAAGTAGTTAAGGGAAAATGAATGGGCAGAGAAAGATAGAGATAGGTAGAGAGATAGAGATTGAGGAATGGATAGGTAGGTAGATAGATAGATAGATAGATAGATAGATAGATAGATAGATAGATAGATAGAAGACAGAGAGAGAGACAGATATATAGATTAACTTTCAAACCTCATCTGTGTTTCCTTTGTCTTGGAACTTTACTTTTCTTACCCATTTCATCTCCCTAAGGATTAGAACTAACAACTCTAACCTTAGTACCCACTGATACTGTGTGTGTGTGTGTGTGTGTGTGTGTGTGTGTGTACAAGCACAGTTAAGGTCTACTATTACAAATATTGAAGTCAATATCACACAGCTCCCTTCTAGAATATTCTAGGAAAATATTCACCCATAATTGCACCCATCACATGTATGTGCAAGGAAGACTAATGCCTGCTTCTCTCCCTGGATAGTCTCTGTGGATAATAGCTTGGCATGGGTAAGCACACACCCTATTAAAAGCCTAACTATAGTGGGATTTGTTTCAAGAGAAACTATAAAAGGTAAACATGGTTATTGTAAACTTTCTTATAATAATAAGAAAGACTATAGAAAAAAATGCTGCTTATTGCTCATGTTACCCGTTAACTAAGATCCCCTCTCCTTCTAGGTCTTTTTACACAAGTTGTCTTGAATTAAATCTCTATCTTATATAGAATTTTGTTTCCTCCCTTTTGAAATATCTTCTACATGTTAGTATTTTAACCAATATCCTGGTAATTGGCTAATGTATCTATGATTATGTTAGTTATTTACATATGTAATGATAATTTTTATTATTATACTTATGTTATATTTTTGTCTATAACTATTTGGAGTCTAAGTATGGAATGAGAGATATTCCTGGGTTAGAAATCCTGAATTAAGAATGTGTAGATACTTAGATTGTTGTCAAGATTCCTTTAGCAATATTAATTTATCTTACTATAATTAATCTATTAATGTGCACATTTTGCTATCTTTTTGCCAATACTGAATATTATGTTTTATAACTTACTACTTTGATGGGAAAAATGGTAACTCATCCATATTTTCTTTGCATTATTTTCTTTGCCTTTATCTTCTTAAAAATACTTGCTTATTAATGTGAAATTATCCTTTAGATTTCTTCCTTGGAGAATTACTCTATTTCAGATATTGTGAGAAGCATATTGTCTTATATTTTAATCACTCTGAAATTAGGCTGGTTTGTAATGCATGGTGTATAATAATTTCATTAACATTTTTTCTTGCTTGTAGGTAAAATAGTAGCACACTCCACAATCAGTAGCATTCTTGACAGATGAACCATAATCCACATTTACCTGGTATTTCATTTTATGTTCTGTAGCTCTGTGCACAGGCCTGACCTGTGGATTCCATCATTGCCTGCGAGGAGCCTTGAGTTTTCTTGCTTCTGTGCCTTTCTAAAACTAGTTTCCCTTGGCTTATTTCTCTTTGAAACTTTCTCCAAACCATTAATTTTTCTGGGTAAAATTAATATTGCATGGCACTGATTTTCTTCAAAGTGTTTTTACCTGTTGATAGTTAGCTTTTTCTACAGTGAAGTCCCTCTTGCTACTTTCTGATCCCCAGACTGCCAAGGTGACAAGCAGATACCCATCAGTATCCACAAAGCTGCTGTGAGCGAGTGAGCATGCTCGGGATTAGTTTGTATTCCTTAGAGAGGACCCATCCTCAGTGCCTAGAAGTTATCATGTGCCTGCTGTGGTTATTGTGCATTTCAAAATCCTGAGCAACAGGAGGAAGCTAATATAATACCAGCAGTGCCAGTGGGAACTGATCAAGTCTGCATATTGGAAAGATATCTCATTCTTGAGCCAGGGAGGATCTCAGAGGTCATCCTGGCCATCTAAAAGAATATGCACACCTGATGTTATACCACTTGCAGTGCTGAACACCAAGACTACTTGTTAGGATTATACAGTCCATGAATCACCATGATGGAAACCTTGTCTTTTATCTGAGTTTGTCAGTCTATACTTGCACAAATGTCTTACTTTCTAAGTTCTGACCATCTCCAAAGTCTATGTGCCAAAATGCATGACACAAATTCAATTGCTCTGTCTAGAAGGTGCCTCCAATTTATTAATTATAATTGTCATCTCTCTTCAGCCCCTTCTTGTTGTGATTATAAATAAATAAAGAGGTAAAAGATATGTTCAATGGGGGTGTGGTGAGGTGTGGGGGAAGAGGGAGCCTCAGCAGACCCATGCCAAGGCATCCCTTCTCCCTGAGAGACCACCCACATGACAGTATAATATAGAATAAAGTTTATTCAGGGCATGGGGAAGGGGGTTAAGAGCGTATTAGAGGCAGAGAAAAGCAGAAAGAAGGAGGGAGTAGAGAAGTACAGGCTGGCCTTGACCATGTGGCAATGGGGAGGAAATGGGAGAGAGGGGGAGCAAGAGGGCAAGAGGCAAGAGGGAGAGACAAGAGGTAAGAAAGTAAGAGAGAGAGGAGGGGACAAAAAGCCCCTCTTATAGTGGGCCAGAGCTACCTGGCTGTTGCCAGGTAACTGTTGGGTAGAACTTAGAATCCTAACACTTCCTACCTCAAGAACTATGCATGTTTTCTCCTTCTTACTTAGATGGTGTTATGGCTACCTATTCAGATCTGGCTGGTGTCTTCCTAAGGTCTACTTTAAAGGAGCTGGTAATTATACCACACCTGTATTATAGAAAATTCTTAGCTATCATCAACAAATAGTAGCTTTAAAAAGCATGGATCATGCAGTCATTTAAATGGGCCTAGCTGAAGAGTTTAAGATGTAGGTCTTATCACCATCTTCAAGGCTGAATTGAGCATGATTAAACCAATCAGCTACAGGCCACTTGATTCAGTCATTGAGTGATGAAACACTTCTTGTGAAATCTGGCCAGAATAACCTGACATGTTCATTCCTTGATATATACTCCTCTGCTCCAAACACATGCAGAGATGGACAAAATAGAAAAATGAATTAAAGTATTGAAAGGCAGTGTATGAGAAAATCAGCTCCAGGAAACAGAAACAAAAGAGATGTACACAGGGTGTACCACAGCCTTCATGTTGTGGAACAGCTGTGCTCCACAGCCCAAGCAAGGTCTGTCAAGAAGGTCCAAAAGGCAGTAAAATAGAAATCTTCTGGGACGCAGGCCTGCTGTAATAGGGACCTAGTCAGAATACAGAACAGGGACAAGAAAGGGAAAATCTTTGCTGGTGGCCTTTGTTTGGAGCCTAGCCTTTTACTCTAAGGTAGTGTTTGTCTTTGACACTGAGGTGTGTTTCCTGTATCCAGCAAAATATAGGGTCCTGTTTACGTATCCAGTCTGCTAGTCTATGTCTTTTTATTGGGGAATTGAGTCCTTTGATGTTAAGAGATATTAAGGAATAGTGATTATTACTTCCTGTCATTTTTGATGTTATTTTTATATTTGAGTGGTTATCTTCTTTTGGGTTTGATGAAAGAAGGTTACTATCTTGCTTTTTCCAGGCTGAACTACTGTCCTAGAGCAATGGGCAAACAGCCATTTGCCTACTCACTAGTCAAGGCCAGCACTGAAAGTGAATCTCTAATCCTCTAAATATGACTTGAGGCTTTAGAAACAAAACAGCCCTACCCTGGTAGAATATTTAAGGGGTCAAATTAAAGTAACTAAAAGCCCAAGACAGGATGTAGAGCTATCATAGGCAGTAGGAAAAATGGAAGCACAGAACACAAAACACAGGAATTCCAGTGATAACAAGAAGTGACAGGTAAATTGAGCCTCATCAAAATAACAGACTTTGGGGCAACCAACCAACATTACCAATTGTGTTTAAAGGTAAATTGAACAATGGGGAAAATATTGACAAATAATATCTTTGAGTAGGGGTTAGTTTCTAGAACCTATAATGAACTTCAGAAGCTCAACAGTAAAAGCCATAGATCCAAGCTCACAAATGGACAAGGAGAAGAATAAGTAGTTTGTCAGAGAACTACAAATAACCGATGAATGAATAATTAGCAGATTATCCAGTACCCTTAGTCAGAGAAATACAATTCAAACTTAGTGGGATCTGACTTCAAATGTAGTGGATGGCAGGAAAAAAGAAAAATAATAACAGTTAAATAAGGAGAAACTGGAATCCTTCCCCAGTGATGGACAGTGACAGAGCCCTTTGGGAAATTTTTACAATTTCTTAAAACGTTAAATATATCCAAGTATCCTGGTGCATGCTGGTTGGCATATGTGGGGTAAGGGGAATCAAATATTGGATAGCAACCCAGACTCAATAGCAAGTTCCAGTCAGCTTAGGCTGCATAGAAAAAAACCTTGTCTCAAAACAAAACAAAGTCCTTTATGCCATCAAATGGCCTAGGAATTCTAGATTCATATGCAAGAGAATTGAAAGCAATTTTCATCAGAAACTTTGTTCTCACATATTCACAGTAATGCTTCCCATAATCGTCCAATGTGGAAACCACCTACATTTCCAGAAACTCAATAAATTAACAAAATATTGTATCTATTCTAAATGAATGAAATGCTGATACATTCTTAAGATCCTTGAGAACCCTTAGTAGAAGCCAAACACAAAAATCTACATGTCAGTGATTCTGTTTGTATGACATATTCCAAGAGACTTGCGTTGGGTAGTGATGGCATATACTGTGCATGTAGGAGTATGGGGTGGCTTTTCAAGGACATGGTATTGGGGGGGGGTGATTAAACTTTCGGAATTTAGATGATGGTAATGATTGCATAACTCTGTGACTATATGAAAAACCACAAGATGCATATATCAGAAGGTGAATTCTATTGTAAATAATTTACCATTTGATTAAAAAATAAAAGCATAGGAGAGAAAGGATTGTGCTTGCCTCATGACAGACAGGCTAATGGAAAAGCAACATTCAATAGACCTTAATTCAAAAAGACCTAAAACAACAACAACAGTGGCAACAGCAACAACAGCCACAAAATGCGTGCTTAAATACTTTGTAGGAGAGTTTCAAAAATGACCTCAAGGATGAGAAAACTGTAAATGCTATGGTTGTGTTCAGAAAAGCTACCAGTACCAGCTGCCAACCACCTGGTATCAAATTGGCTATAGTAGATGTCAGAAAGCAATGAAGATATATGCCTTCCACATTAGTGGAAGAAGGAAACACTAGTACCCAGTGAAGGAGAGTAAAAACACCTTTGATCTTCATTCAGTGTGGACAGTTACAGGATTTGCTACTCTTAAGTCATTGCTGAAAGCATTAAGGGGCTTATATCAGAAAGAAGGAAGGTAGGATGGCAGTACTCATGTTGATAAGTGTGTGGGACTATAAAAATACTGTAGTAAGACAGAAAGGAGAAACTACATAAAGTCATTGCAGTGTGGAATTGAGAGTACTAATTTCTTCTTTCTCTTTGGGAAAGACTGAGAAATTTTGTGACTTTCTAACACAAAGGATCATCAGTAAAATAATTAAAATATAATGTATAATCTTTTTATGAACTGAACTTCTGGGTCCTGCCCCAAATCCATGTGTTGGAGCCTAATCTACAATAGGACAGTGTGTAACACTATTTTAGTCTCCTGATGTAATTATCACCTCAGAGGCTTAATGCCTCCATCTGGCGACCTAGGCTGAGTCCTGGAAGCTTCTAGCCGCCATACAATCTAATCTAATCCTAGAATGTTTTCAGTCTCTGGGGCTTGCTGCTAAGTAAGGTCACCCCTTCCTACTTGTTTCTTGTCTCTGGCTGGCTGATTCAACTCAGCTGTTCTGGCTCCACACTGACTGAGGAACCTGTCTTCTCTCTTGGCCTCTGACTTTTTTGCTCTGCTTGCCCTCAAACTAACGCTCTAATCGTCTGGTTACCTGTCATTCTCTGGCTGGTTCGGTCTTCATCTCTGTCGTCTAGTTTGTTCTTTCTCTCTGCAACCTATCTCTGCAAAGCTCTCCCAGTAAAACTGCCACCTCTCCTTTTCTTTCACTGAATTCTCTCTTAAGTAGCCTCTTTTTTTTTTTCTCCCTCTTCTAGTGAGAACCGGGTATATCCTATTCTGTCAAATCTTTCTCTGATTCTTCATTTTGTATGCCTCTCAATTAGACATCCCTTTCAAACATGGGTGTTTCCTTCTAAAAACTAACTTTTCCTTTGTTGTTTGTGATTAAAAGTTTGTACTATGGGAGTATCTGTATCCCAGCCAGAGGAATTAAAGGTCTGTGCTAAGGCTGAGCCACACCACAACTAGAAACAGGTTTTTCAGTAAACAACACAATCTCATGATTCACAGTGTGATCAAACATCCTGTAATAAAAGTGTTAGGTCACAAGGGTAGAACCAACATGGGTGGGTTAGGGGGCTTTGAAACCATCAAATGAGAATGTCACAAGAAGTTTCAGTCCAAACTTAAAGCAGTGTGTCTTTACCTGAAACTCAGATCTTAAAAGTCAAGGCTTATACCCATGAAAAATAAGGTTTTTGTCTTCATAAGCCGTTTAGCAGTCACTGTGGCACAGTAGCCTAAGATGGAAGAGGCATCTAAATGAAAAACTGATGGAGCAGAAGGTCAGGAGAAAACAAAGGAAACTGCTAAGAAGGCAGAATGGCAACTTCCACACAAACCTGAGTGTCAAAACAAGCCCCAGGTTTAAACAGTTAGCAATCATTGGTTAATTGCTTTCCATTTAAATTGAATTTTCAACTGCAGCAATGATCTGATTGTATCACATCCATCCCACTTTTACATCTGTATATTAGTATACATTGGTACTATTGTTATTCCATTTGTGTATGGTAAAGAAAGCTCCATCCAAATACAGAGCTGGTTTTGGGGCACCATCTATATATAATTCTACTGTACAAATATGGCACATGGTGTTTAGTCATCTTTCTGTTGTAATTATTTTCTATTCTTGTTGCTACAAGACTGTCTATACATAGTGTGTTACATCGTGGTGAGCAAGAAAAACAACTCACTAAAAGATAATAACCTCTAGAATGCTTTTTCTTATTTTAAAACATAGAGAAATATTATTTTATGACTATGAATGTAATACCATGCACATATGCTCAGGAATAAACAAATTCTAGGTAGTGGCTTTGGAGAGTTAAGTGGAAGTAATGGAGAAGAAATTCTAAGTCCTACCTGTGTTTAATCTGTCGTGTAGATAAAGTTAATGTTAGGTGTCTTTTTTTTTTTATCTCTTTCCACCTTTTTGAGATAGGCTTTCTCACTGGAACTTACTAACTGAGCTAGGAAAGCTGACTCCAATCCCTAGACATCCCTTTGAAGGCCTCCCTAGCACTAGGTTTACACAAATAAACCACCACATCTTTTTTCAGATTGATGCTGGTGGTCTGAACTCAGCTTCAGGCTTCTGCGGCCAGAACTTTACCACTTCCAGCACTTTACCCACTGATCACACTTCCAGCTCCATTTAATCTCTTTGAAAAGGCTAAAACATTGATTTCATTAATCTGTATGGAGAGTATAGGTACTTATTTTTCTATCTTGATTTTGTTATACTTTTTCATGTGTTTAAAAAATGATCTCATGTAAAGCTATGGCTGTTTTGCAAAAACGACCATGTTTTACTTTCATTCTTGTTGCTAGCTTACCATGTGTTCTAAGAACTTTGACATTTTTCTTTTCTAATCTGTGGATGTAGTTGAGCTATGAGGAGTTAGGTCCTTTTAGAAGCTCTGGAAGTTATTTGTCAGAAGGCTGCAATGATCATTCCATTAAAGGACTATACAGTTCTGTAGTTACCTAATGGGACCATCCTTCAGTTTCAGCACAAGAAAGCTTCTTCAGGTCATCATCTGGAACCTTTGCACATCTAAGCCTGAATGGCACTTGCACTGGAAACACTAGCACATGCAGATAGTTTTTTTTTCCTTAGTGCCTACTTTATTTGTTGTCCTCTCCTCCACCAATGAGGAGATGGAAATCATTCTTGATTTCTAATCTAGATGTGATTAGTAGATCATGGGGAGACTATGAAAATGACAGGACCCACCCTGATTCCTGGGACCCTGCATTCCTTACACTGAGACATACACATGCTTGAGTCACTCTCTGTGGGTGTGGTTGTTTGTTTGTTTTAGACACTTCTTTACTGTGAAATTTGAATGGAGATTTCATGGAGTTTAGGGGTGGGGAACATCCCTGGTGGAGAACTGGGGAATTATTGGCTCTTGCCTGAACTTTTACCATAACTACCAGCCATAACTGTCACCCATCCAAAGCAGTGACTCCTGAGCAGCTTTCCCAAGTGCCTCGTGAGCTGACCTTAGAGGAAAGGTACAGTACCTAGTCGTTGCTAATGCAGACATAGCTGACTGCTCCTTGCACAAACTGCAGCATGTGCAGTAGTCTTGCAGTAGACGTGGCTCTGCTTCTGAACTCTGCTGCCTGCTGTAGAAAGAATTTCTGTGCCAAATGCTAGCCAGCTGCCAATAATATTGTTCTGTGTCCTGTTGCAGGAGACTATGGATAAAAACAGCTTCCAGAAACTTCCTTGGAAGAGATCTGAACATCTCCAAGGTCTGAAGACATTGTGGAAAGCTTATATTTCTTTCCCCCAAACAAAATCTACATGTATTGTAAGTTATTGAGTATTTAACTTCAATTGGTGAGTTTTGCTCTCCATAATACAGCTTTTAAAAGACAAGTACTTTTATATGTATATTAAACTTGGAAGACATCAGGGAAAATGCTGTTAATGACATATATTAAACCTTGATAATTCTCTGAGGACTTTGGCAGTAGCATCTTCTTTAACAGTTCAGGTATCTGAGGCATGAATACCTTAATTGGCATACCCAAAGTAATTATTGGCAACTGGCAAGCCTGTTCTCATTCCTGGGAGATTTGTTTCAAGAAAAGGCTGGAGGTAACTACTCCACACTTGGAGCCATCTTTTCACACACTTGCCTTGTGCCTGGAGGTTTAGATCATTTCCCCACTAGTGACTCTGAGGCCTCATATCACTAGAGTGAAGGCATCTTTCAAGTAAGTCCCAAAACATCCAATGCCCTGGTCTGCAACTGGCCTTCACTTTCTGTTCCCAGTGAAAGTTGGCCATTGCTCCTTGCTTTCTGTGGGCTGAATCGAGGCTTACTTCTTATGCCTTGCAGTGGTGCTATAGCTGTGCAACTACTAATAATTTCCTGTCAGAAGCCTCTGAAATGGTTTAGCATGGACATGGGGCACAAAGCTAACTGATTAACCTTACATTTCCATTTAGAATTTAAATAATCAAGTGGAAAGAACATCCACATGTTGATGAGAAAAATTAAGTGAAAGACTACACAATGCCACTTTTCCCAATGGGGAACATGGATTTTGTGTGTGCCAGGACACACAAAAGGAGAACATAAAATATGAAATAAAAATTGATCATCTTTCCTGAGGGAAGATTTCTTTTCTTAAAGTAGAACAGGGTAATTGAAGGTTGCTATTGCTTGAATATAGAAGCAGTTGACTTTCCAGCCTCCTTCCCTTCACCAGTTTGTTAGATGGGGCTGAGAACTATGCCTCAGTGCCTTTCCACATTATAGCGAGACCTGCACATAGAAGCCAGGGTTTCAGCATCTGTGTAAAGCAACGGTTCACTGCGGTTGTAGACCTGAAGCTTATGAAGGGATGGACTCATTGGCATCCTTCTTATTATAGGCAGTGACTCTAGGTATAATGACATCTCAGAAGAGAGAAATGCTGGTTTCTGTTAGCACTGACATTGTTGCCAGCAAGTGTATAGTTAAAGTGAGTTTTTTTTTTTTTTAAAGACAGCATCTGTGAAGGTTACTGAGTGTGGCACACAGTAGTTTGTTCACTCATTTAAACATTTTTCTGCACCACCTATTATCAATACTAGGTTACATTAGGAAGTACAGATATATGTGAACATTATCCCTGCCCAGGGATGTAGACATGAAGGGCTGAAGAGGTTATGGCGTAAAGAAGTGTCTAAAACAAACAAACAACCACACCCACAGAGAGTGACTCAAGCATTTCTATGTCTCAGTGTAAGGAATGCAGGGTCCCAGGAATCAGGATGGGTCCTGTCATTTTCATAGTCTCCCCACGATCTACTAATTACATCTAGATTAGAAATCAGGACCAATTTCCATCTCCTCATTGGTTGTCTGACATTCTTCCCATCAGGATCTCTAGCACCTTTTAGGTTCTTCTCAGTCATCCAGTCATCGAGTCCATCTTTTTACTTGCTTAGTTCAAAATATGTTTTGGGTATTCTTCCTTGCTTAGAATACTACATAACTTTTGAAAAGTGGCTTTCTTGAGAAGTTAAGTAGTATGTTCTCTGAAAAATGCAAAGAAACAGAATGTCTTCATTGTGTGATGAGATCATTCAGGTGTAAATCATGTATAGGAAATTTGATAAATTTTCAATACTGTTATAAGAAAATCAAGAGAGAAGACTCCTTGATAAAACATCCTGCTCTTCCATGCTCATTTATCATGTAATGATTGTCACCAAGTACCTACTCTGTACTCACTGCAAAGAACCAGCCTGTATATTCTCTCTGGTATGCAACCTCTTGAAGTTTTCATAACAGCCTTGTAAAGAAGTTACCATTCTCCCAACATCATAGAATAGATGAAAAGAAAAAAATCCTTCGTGGAGGAGACCCTTAGGGTCTTAGATAGAATAGTAATGACCCCAGTTCTTTGTGCCTTCAAGCTAATGCTTCCCCCATAATGCCACCCACTGCTTCCAAGAGGAGAAATTCATGGGTCTTTTCTGCCATAGATCTCATCAGAGTCTGTATCATGTAATGTCGGTGAAGAGGGACCAGAACAGTTCTTCATGCATGAATCAGACCCAGTCATGTACCCCATAGATTTCTCCAACCCTAAATACTGTCATACACCATTTCACAATGGAGATTCGGTCCCAGAGATAGGTCGTTAAGTGATTTCATTTGTGTGCACACCATGCAGTAGTCTTACATAAACCTCAATGGTATAGCTTGCTAGCACACCTGGGCTATATGGGATATTCCATTTTATATGCAGCCAATTATTAATTAAAGCATCATTATATGATGCATGGCTGTATTATAGATGACTTTTTTTTTCTTTCAAAATGAGCTCAGCTCATCTGTGGTTCTTAACCTTGGCTCAACATAAATATCACTAGATAGCTTCTCGGAATGCAAGCTTCCCCCTTTCACCTCACAGAGCTCTTTAGTCTTTCTGAGGAAAAAAATAAAAGCTATAGATTATGTGTGTGGGCTTCTCATGTCTTGAGGTAGTCCTTAGGAAGCCAAGATCTTTAAAAATATAGATAATGAAGTCATTCATTCTATTGTTTAATATGAAATTCAAATTGAAGAGTTCAAAAATAAAGTGTCACTTTGGATAACTTCATGTAATGTGTGTAGATGAAGAGTAATTTTCTGATTGGGCTATGTTGTAAAATCCTGTGTCTACAAAGGGGCAGGATACCTATCAGCCTGGTTTCAGGCTAATGCTTCCACATCTTGGGATGTATATGAATGGAAAAGATGTATATGAATGGAAAAGATGTATATGAATGGAAAATGTGGAAAGGATAATACTACTGAATACTCCTGGCAACACTAAAACTGCCAGACCATTCCATATCTTCATCTCAGGAAATGCAGAAAAACTGAGAGAGAAGGAACACCCCTTCCTTGACAATCAGTGCTTGGGCTGCCGGCTGCTTCTGGATCTGTGGTTCTTTGCGTTCTCATTATTGACTTCTGAAGTTTGTGTTAATTCATTTCTATTACTAAGAAAAGAAAGTGAAACAAGGCTCTCATGTCACATGAGGACAGAGTCAAAGTTGAATCTGTCTACCTTCTAAAGATGGCAGAGCTGCAAATGAGATTGTGGAGATACAACTCAGGAAGAATACTGGAGAGATTATGGTAGTAGTTCTAGCTGTCTGGAATTGTGGTGGTATAAAGACAGTGGAGGCCCACTTCTGCCCCACAGATTCTGCTCTATGTGCTTGAACTTAACTTGAACACCAGTAGTTTTTGAAGCTCTTCATGTGGGCTTCATTGACAGACGGGGGAGGAACCAATAAGGACAATTTCACCTAAGGTCCCAAGCTTGCCTGGTGACTTGTTTCCACTGGCCTAAGCTTGTAACACTGGCCAGCATTCTAGCCTGTGGAGGGTAGGCACCAGAAGAAAAGTTACTTCAGGGGCCTCCATCAGAATCTCTGTGTAGCTACTCTTTGAGCCATATACACAGAAGACGTTTGTTTTAAGGAAACATTATTATAGTATACTCTGTCCTGCAGAACTCAGAATATGCCACAGGTATTATGTAGGTTCAATGATACTTAGAATAGTTTTAACTTGACATTTTAAGCCTGTTATAGCAATTATTAAAGCTAAATGTGGGCCAACACACTTACCCATGTACCAGGAAGGGTCTGTGGTCTGTTTGGATGTGAATCAAGCCTCCATCATCACAGTTGTAATGTAAATCTATTAAGCCTGTTTCTATTGTTTCTATGCCTGGGAAAGGAGTGGCCCTAGTGCTTGCTTATAGGCAGGTGTAAACTGAGGCATGGATTAAGCTAATTCACATTAAACTCACATTAAATGGTACCTAGTATGGTTAGTAGGCATTATATGTCAGTTTTCATAATCATATCTGAATCCAACATATCAGTTTGATATGTAAACAAATCTAAATCCATTTTCTGCAGAAAAGAATATGTGCACTAGTTTATGAGAGGAGGAGAAGGGAAGGGAGGGAGGGAGGAGGAGAGGAGAAGAGAGGAGGTGGGAGAGAGAGAGAGAGAGAGAGAGAGAGAGAGAGAGAGAGAGGAGAGAGAGCACAGAAGAGAAGAAAGCCTTGGGCATTATTTGGGAGGAAGGAATTGTAGTATTTATGAAAATAATGAGGGCAAAATGAGGGTCGAAGCTCCTGAAAGAGCATTGCTTTAGGAAAATCAAAGATTATGTGTAATTATAAAATAAAGAAAAATAGGTAATGATGTATAGTTTTTGTCTTGAGTTTCTTTTTCTGAGTGTATTCAAAAGTGACCTTTAAATTAACATTGTATGTAGGTGTATAAGCCTGGGTCAACATCTATATCAGCTGGTACAATCTTTTTCTGCAAGTCCTTTGCTATAAGAGAACAAAGTACTATCCCACTGTGTTCACTAGTGAAAGAACTGTTAACCATGCTGATAAAGCACATGGAAAGTGGGGTTTTGTTCCCTATTTGTTTCTTCTTTGTCTAGAGAATGAAACTGTACTAGTGGGTTCAGTTGTAGTGAATGGTAGTTATTGAAAGGAAGAGGATCAGGTCCCTTCTAAGACGCTGGGCTGGAGACATGCCAAAGATGAATAAAAACTTCAGCTGGATGCCTAGAACCCCAGAAGAAAGATCAACACAGCTTTAAAGATGGTGCCCCTGCCATCATGCCCTGCCATCAAATCTTGATCCCTGCATAGGAGAAATGCAAAAAAGTGCACACAAACAGCACTGGGCACAGCCTCCTCCCTTTCCCCATAGTGAGTGGAGGTGACAGCAGGAATGCACGTATTTCATAGCTCTGTGGGGAGCTGATCTCTACCAGTAGGTCCAGGCTATTTGCAGCTAGTGGCAAGCAGAGTTTTTGTTCTGACAATCAGAATTCTAGCAAATGGTAAATGTTCCTTCATGCTGAGAAGTGGGAAATTCAATAATACTTTGGCTGAGTTCATGCTGAGTTGTGAAAATAGGATGAATGTGAAGAGGGACTGTGACTCAAAAGACATAAATCAGTGAGCCCAAGCCTGAGCTCCTGATCTGAGCCTCTCAGTCCTCCCTTCTGTTTCCTCCTGGGTCACAGCAATGTTTTTATACTTGCTCTAGATGTGTTGGGAGTCAGAATAGTGGTGACTATAATACTTGTTTACCCTAAACCATGGGATTAAGCACTCTTGAGAGCTTAAATGTGACCATTCTTACAATGAACAGGGGAATTTATTATCACATCACAAGAGACTCATTTTCTGACAGCCTTCATTGTGTAGAGATATCTCCAAGCAGTTTCAGCCTGGGTATTAAGAAGTCTGGGAAGAGCAGCTTACAACAAGAATGTCTCTTCTTGTAAGTGATGCACAAGTTCCAGGATAGACCAAGAATGACTGCCCACCAGGGCAGGGATTTCTGTTCTTTTCAGTTACACCAACAGCACACAGCATATGTTCTAAGAAACCAGTTGGTAAATATTAATCTTAGACTTCAAAAAGTGTGCTGAGCAAGACTTTCTGGGGTTTAGTGGGAAAACCCCAGGGACATTGGGTTTTCAAATTCTTCCTCTGGTACATTCTTGTAGAGTTGATAGATGATTCCACAGAAGAAATGCTTAGTTATGTTTCTTTTGTAAAATTACAATGCTAAAATCACTCAAAGCAAATGTTCATGCTGCATAGACATGCTCATGGCCTTGAGCAAATATTTAATTTTTAGATTTTCCTATGCACATGGTGTCTTAGTCAGGGTTTCTATTCCTGCACAAACATCATGACCAAGAAGCAAGTTGGGGAGGAAAGGGTTTATTGAGCTTACACTTCCACATTGCAGTTCATCACTAAAGGAAGTCAGGACTAGAACTCAAGAAGGTCAAGAAGCAGGAACTGATGCAGAGGCCATGGAGAGATGTTTCTTACTGGCTTGCTTCCCCTGGCTTGCTCAGCTTGCTTGCTTTCTTTCTTTTTTTTTTTTTTTAACAGCATCCATTTATTATGTAATATTTCTTTTTTAAATAAATTTTTGATTGAATATATTCTTTATTTACATTTCAATGCTAAAACCTTTCCCAGTTTCCCCCTCCCCCAAGACCCCCAACCTCTCCTCTCACCCCCTGCCTCCAAGTATATGCCCCTCCACTTGCTTTCTTATAGAACCCAAGAGCACCAGCTCAAAGGTAGTACCACCCACAAGGGGCCCTCCCCACTTGATCACTAATTGAGAAAATGCCCCACAGCTGGATCTCATGGAGGCACTTCCCCAACTAAAGCTCCTTTCTCTGTGATAACTCTAGCCTGTGTCAAGTTGATACACAAAACTAGCCAGTATGCATGGTAATATGCTTTGAGTGATAAGATTAGGTTAGGGGCTGGAGAGTTAGCTCAGAGATGAAGCTGCTCTTACAGAGTACCAGGTTCAAGTCACAGCACCCATATGATAGTTCACAGTTGTCTAACTGTAGTTCTAGAAAATCTGATCGCTTCTTCTAGCCTCTGTGTATAACAAGCACATGGTACACAGACATATATATCAGCAGTTATACATGTAATATATATATATATATAATTTAGTTAATATTCAGAGTTATTTTTCATTATATTATCACATAAGTCTCTATTTTTGCTAATAAATGCTTCTTTTATATTTTCAAGATATCATAATACTGTATTTTATTAAATAAAAATGAGAATTTATTTAAATATATTTCTATTTTTTTCATTTAGTATGTGTGTGTATGTGTGTGTGTTTGTGTGTGTGTATATATATATATATATATATATATATATATATGTGTGTGTGTGTGTGTGTATACTATGATGTGTTCAAAAGATAACTTGTAGTAGTCAGTTTCCTTCTCCCAACTGTGTGGGTTCCAGGGATTGAATTCAGGTTATCAAGTTTGTTAGCTTAGCCATCTTGCTGTCCTGAAACATGACAATTTGATGCATCATATTTAATAGCCCATTTGTGTGTAAGTGTATGTGTATGTGTATATGTATGTGTATATGTATGTGGGGGTGCTTTTCATGCAGACATTTGTGGAGGTCAGAGACATCTTCCTCGACTTCTCCATACTGCTTTTGAAGCGGTGTCTCTCACTGAACCTAGAATTTGCCGTTCCTTCTAGACTGAATATCCAGGGAAAACCTGGGATTGACATGGCTCTGCCTTGCCATGACTGAGACTCTATACTTTGTCACTGTACCAAGCTCCTCTGTGGATTCTAGGGATCTGAACTTGGGCCTAACAGTTGCAGGTATTTGGCCATTGAGCCATCTGCTCAGCCTCATATGTAACAAGAGGCAGACATTTGTTTATTGTTAGAAGGTATTTGCTGAGGGTATTTCCGAGAACTGCTTTAGGTGTTTAACGGAAGTGTCCCTTAGCTTTAAGGCCTTCCAACCCTCTTACTTGGGTGCCATTTCCCTTTGCTCCTTAGGAAAAGCAGGAGTGGCCTGCAGTGAGAGCTGGGGCTGGGCAACCAGCTGCACCGCCTCTGATCCTCCGCGCTCCTCACCTAATTATCATATTTGTTTTGTCCTCACTGACAACATTATTCCTCTCCCTGTGTCCATCAGCTAAACAGAATTTCAGGAGGAACCAGAATGAGTCAGAGGACGAGAACAGAGAAGAGAGAACGTAATGAGTGCTTCATCTCTTCTCCTCACAGACCTGCCAGTGACAGGAGGGACTCCATCATCATCTGAGCCATTCACTCCTTCCTGCTTCTCACTCGCTGTCCCTTTCTTTTCTCTGTTCTAGGATCACCCAGGGAAACACATGAATGCTTTGGGTCTCCTTAGCTCCTCTTGGCTCTGCGGTATCTCACTCTCAGGCTTCTTTGATTTACTAGTTAGGTGTTTTGTGGCTGTCTACCAGTTGGGGTTATCTGCTGTTTGCTTACTGTTAGAACGGGGTTATGTAAGTTTTACTTTCACTGATTTTCATTTAGAGTCAATTGAATCTCTTTTGCCATTTTCTTCTTGGTGTCTCCTCCTCTTCTTCTTCTTTCTTCTCCTTTCCTTCTTCTCTCTCTTTTTTTGGTCCTTTTGAATTTTGTTTCTATAATGGTATCCAAGTCCACCATGCAGTATCCAACTATACTGTGCTTAGTTCTATAGCAAGCTGTTGCTATAGGATATGCTTTTTTCCCTCACTGGCGAATTGTATTTGAAATAAAAATTGTATTTTGAAATAAAAATATGGTGGGTTCTCTGCTGCTATAGCCTCAAAGCCTGCAATTTTTTCTAGGTCTGATAAAGAAATGCATGTGTGTGCACTAAGCTATGTAAGCACTCCTGTTTATAAAGACCGTTATATGTAGCCAACAATATCTCTGCAACGAATTTGTATTGATTTCACCAAGGCTAATCAATGACCTTTGGATCATTCTAGCCTCCTCCTTTTGCTTAGCTGCTAACATCTTTGTCGATAGTTTTTGTCATCTGTTCTCGTTTTTATATAAGTTTTCAATTTTAGAGAATTGTAGAGTGGAATTGGAATTGTTCATCTGCCCCTATCTGAGAAGCAACTTTTATTAACCAGAGTGCATAGTTTATGTGCATAGTTTATGGCAGCTCCTCTGGCCCTTTTGCTCTTAGAGCCTGCTTATAAGCAGCTTCCCAACCCCCGCAGGCTCATTGTTACTTACATTAGCAGGGATGTCAGATTTTTTTTTTTTTGCAGTGCATTCTGGGATCCTAATAACTTCTCTGCCTTTTTAAAATTGCATACATTAGAGATCTCTCCTATAAAATTTTATGAGTTTTGACAAATAGTGTCAGAATCTACTAGTATTACATAAAATGGTTTTACTCTCCTGGAACTCTTACTGCTTACCTATTTATTTTTCTCTCCTCACTTTAATAGTGTCACAGCCAATGATCTTTCTATTGTTGCCATAGTTTTGTGGGTCTTTCTTTTATCCTTCAAGCCTATCCTGTAAGTACAATCATATAGTATGGCTGCCTTTGCATACTGATTTCTTTCTCTTAGCAATGTGTATTTAATATGTGTCCACATCTTCATATGGCTTGATCACTCATTTATTTTTTATCAATTATGATACCACTATATTAAAAGTTGTCTTGCCTTTTTACAGTCAAGTGATATGTGAATATAGTCTTTTAAATTAGTTGAGTAAACTAATTGAAAAAAGTAAAAAGTATATTGCATTTATGGTAAAGTCTGTGTCGGGCTTCATGAAATTGCTAATCGATCTTTCATAGCAGCTGTAGCATTTTTTACTCCCATCAACAGGAAGAAGCATTCTAAGGGTCTTGGAGTTTGGCATCATATAGAATGTAGTACAATATTGCTGTTTTATTTGCAATTCTTCAGTGTTCACATTTTGTCCTGTACTTATTTGGTATATGTATCTTCTGTAGTAAGGCGTTTACTCATTTTGTCCATTTTGGCATTGAAGTGTTTCCTTCTGCTGAATTTTAAGAGTTCTTTGTACATATTGGATATTAGACCTTTATAAAGACCTTGCAAATATTTTCTTGGTGATGCACTTTTAGTTAGTACTTTGGGAGTAAGTGGCATTTTTTCAGCCCACAAAGCTTGCACACAATGCTAAATGTGAGTGATAAATACATCACTACTCGCCACGGTCAGCTTCCACTGTGATCCCGGCATCCCCACACCTTTTCATAAGTTCATCCACTCATTACCATGAAAACATTATATACTAGGCCACCACTGCCCATGTCTAGCATTGAGATTAAAATCAATAACTAAGTTGATGTTGTGCTTATTCAATCACAATCAGTTTAGAAATCCAATCCTGCTCATTTTCTGGCTTAAAAGAGACATACAAGTCAAAGAGGAAGGCAGCCACCATGTCTATGTCCAGTCAAGTCTCTCTGAAGCTAATGGTTGTCTGTCTTCCTTTCCATGGTTTCCAGTCATCAAGCCTCCTTTGCGCCACTTTAAGCGTCCTGCTTATGCATCTAGCTCCTATGCACCTTCTGCTCCAAAGAAAACCGATGATCATCCCGTAAGGTACAAGATGCTGGATCAGCGGATCAAGATGAAAAAGATCCAGAACATCTCTCATCACTGGAACAAAAAATAGGGCAAGTATACGGACAGAGGGAGTGGAGGAGGGCCTGCCTGCCTACCTACCAGCCTCTCAGCACCTTCTAGATACACCAGGACACACCTCTGAAGTCATGTAGCTGACACCACTGTGGCTGACCCTGAGAGTCTAAGTGAAATCTGCCTGAGATTCATCTTGGTCATTCTCTTATAGATGCACCAGTCACTAGATTTGCGGTCAATAAAGATTCCAGCAAAAAGCTAGTAAATGGTAGATTTATTTGATTTTACTATGTAGGCCTTTAAAAGTCTTACGTTGCACCCAAATTCAAAATGATGTATTTTATCCTGGAAAATAAAATTCTTCCCACTGACCTGTTTTCAACCCCAAGAAATGATTTACCCTCACATGAACACTGCCTCAATAACTATCAGGGGTAAGAAATGTATTTCTAAAAATAACTTTTCCAATTAAAATGATGTTATTTTATGAAATTAAAATATAATTACCCCATTTCCCCCTTTATTTTCCCTTCTTTCAAACCCTTACATACATACCTGTTCTCTCTCAAAAGCATGGATTCTTTTGTTTTTTATATATTATATTATATGTTACATATATCTTATATATATTCCTAAATATATAAATGTAATCTGCTCAGTCCCTGTGTTACTTGTATGGATGTGTTTTCAGAGAAGACTATTTGGTATTGGATAATCAGTTGATGTCCTTTTCCCTGGGAAAAACTAATTTTCTCCCACTCTCAGCATTCCTTAATTGATTATTCTTCTTTGTCTAGGGTTGCAACCCTGTAAGATTTCCCTGTTTTATGTTAACATGTATGTTAGTATTGTCCAATTTTAATCGCACTGACTTAAAATTTAAAATACTTACTCAAAATTCAAGTAAATGTGTGACTTTGAAAGCAAACACATTCAAAACAAATGTTCTGCTTCTGAACATAACAATCTTAGAGGAAAGATGGGTGATGAGTTGTTTCCTTCATTGGTATTACAGAATTCAGGCTTAGAAAATAGATCCAAGTGAGGGAGGGAGGGAGGAGAGAGAGAGAGAGAGAGAGAGAGAGAGAGAGAGAGAGAGAGAGAGAGAGAGAGAGAGAGAGAGAATTTCATTTCTGATCACATCTCATTCCTAAAAGCTTAAATGTACTTTGGAAGATTTGAGTTTTCTAGGCATACATTTGCCTCAAATCATTTAAATCCTTTCTTTCTGTCAGAGTACCCAGGAATCCATGAAGTGCCTGTCACTGGAAGACTCCAGGCTCCAAATCTACCACAGGGGAATATGGTTTTGTAGAACTGAGGCAGGAAGCTGTAAAATGATAAACCTAAAGTTATTTCCTCATTTTCAGCTTTGCCTCCCAGCATCTAGAGATGCCTTTAAAAACTTTAGCTTATCTAGTTCTCAGCCTGCCCATTCAAAGCTCTTGGGGTTCCCACCTGCTTTCCTTGCTATTGGTGGGACAGAAATCTTAAGTTACCTCTTGTTGGCATGCCATTGTTAGCTTTTCTGTAACTTTACCAAGAAGTTTTACTTGGAGACTAAAATCATAGAGATGCAAGGGAATTCTCACACCTGGAGACAGCATCTGAAGGTTCGGCTGGTTTTAAGACAAGCCTCAGCTTCACCTGTTCTGCCTGAGACTTGCTTCAGGTCCTGGGGCTTAAGGTGTGATGTTTTCAAGTCTCAGTTTGTTTAACCTACTACTTTTGTGATGGAGATGGACTGTGGGTTTCAGGAAGCTATTGCCACACCTGGTGGCTATGGGTACAGAGAAGCATTAGTACAGGGCACTCCAGGTTTAGGAAAGCAAAGAGCCTTTTGTGATAGTCACAGAATCCTGGCTTGATTGCTGAGTTTAGTTCATTTTCATAGACCATAATTACCCAAGAAACAAGCTCCAGTGTCCAGTGAGTGCCGGTGCTGTTGAGCAGCTTATATATAATGTAGCTTGTTCAGATAATTGCTATGCAAGCAAGAAATCACTGTGACTTGTTGTTTTGGAAGACAATTACAATTCTTAGTTCCTTGCCCAGTATTTGAGCAAGAAAAGCTATCTGCAGGTTGGAAGCATACCTTTATCCGGATTAGTTTAACACACGGGTAATGCTTACTTGGTCCTATGCAGAAACTTTACTGCTGAATGCAACAAGCCACTTTCACTACACACTGACAAGGTTTGGGGGACCATAAAACTTTCTACCTTAGGGTTCCAGCCTCAGTGGGGTTGCTCTTTCTTAGTTGATTGGAGGTGGGGTGTTAAGGGTGGTTGTTCCTTCTGTGTTTTTTCTGAGATGTGATTTTTTTTTCAACCTTTGCTAAAATTTTAGTTCAATAAACATTCACATGTGGAGAGTCTGCATTGCTTATAAATGCCTACTATGTTTTACAAGCAGAAATGAAGATTATATTCTTATAGCAAATAAAAAAAAGATGCTTTGAATGGACTTTCTTGGCTATGAGTCATCTTTTTCTTAGAATTCTGCAATTTACTTGAAAAGTGATCCCCCATGCCCAGTTTGGCAGTATTCAGAATTGTTTGTCTTGTTAAGGTAAATAGTGTGACTCATCTCTCTCAGTTTATGAATTTGTGTATGCAGATTATTGCAATTTTGTAGTCTTTTCATCTATTCAGACTCAATAAGTTAATTTGCTAACAGCAGAAACCTACAATAGGGCTACTCAGTAGGAGAATGCCTGTGTTATCAACATACTTGTCATTCAAGCAAGCTGCCTAGCTACTGGTTAGGAACTGGGCTTCGGAGTTAGGAAAACTCATTAGTAAACCTTGAATCTGCCTTTAGTTTTCTCTGTAAGTGAGTTACATAATTGCTCTCAACTTCTGTTTCATTTAAAATAAAATCAAGATAATAATAAGGCCTCACCCAGCAGAGTGTGGGGTTGACTAGAGAGAAAAACCTGCAATTATTAGCCATTATTCCTTATGGAGAGAGGAGTGCCAGCCTGAGAAAGGAATATGACCGTTCATTAGAGAAGAAGGTCCCTCACTGGTTCTCTGACATGTCACAGGTGTTCATCCTCACCTGCTATTACAGGGAGTTGATGTTCATGTGACTATTTGCATGTCATCCTGTATTGAAGGCTTTCATGTATTCCTCCATATGGTAGAAACACAATATCCACACCTCAGCACTCCTTTGTTTCATATCTCCCACACCTTAGAGTTCTTGAGCCTCCCTCCAACTGTTACAGTTCTGTGCTACTATTACTTCTTACTTCCTATGAAATTCCTGACCTCCCCACTATGTTGTGTGTTTTATAGGATCTACCCTTCTGTCCTTCACTCCGTTGAATCCCAGCCTGGTTGTTTTGATTCTCTAATGCACCCCATACCTTGACTGCACAGAACTTGTCCTGAAGGCACAACACGACTCAGACAGCAGTAGAGATAGTCCCTTCTTGCAGGATCTCTTGCTGACTGTGGTCCTTTAGGGACAGATTTGCCTCTATATTCTTGGGCTTGTGCTGTCACCTGTTTGCTCTGGCACTGACTGAGCCTAAAATTCCCATGAATGTGTAGGACAACCCACTTTTCATCTATTACATGACACAAGTTCTGGGTATTTTTAAAGCATACTCTAGAAAACAAGTGACATCATTTTAGGTCTCATTTCTGAAACAACAAAGAATTCACAGAATCTTCACAATGGCAATTTTCTTCTACTATGATCTAAGTCTTAAGTAAGCAAATAGCAGAACAACTGCCCCCTGTCTTCTATTCCCAGCCTCTGACCATAATAAACTTCAGGAGTTCTAGTTGTTTCTTTTCCATATAGTTATTAAACCTATGCATACAAGGTCAAGTCATTGACCATCACTCACAGCACTAAGAGAACATCAAATTCTACTGTGGCTTCCTCCCACAGCTGTCGTGTATGTGCACAGCCACTGAGCGCTCCAGCAGTTGAGAGTCCAGCTCTCATTGTTGAGGTTTGGTTTCTCCATGGGATAAGATATGGTTGTGTGATTGATAACTCCTAATTCTGAGTCTAGGATTTCCATCTACAGCCCCAACCCTCGGACAAATGGCAGGTTATTTGTTTGTCTGCAAAGCTATAGCTTGTTTCCCATTGGATACCAGTTTTGCTTCATAAATTATCTTTTATGTGTTTCTAACAAAGAGTTTCCATTGAGATAATACTTTGATTTATAGGAAGTCTGTTGAAAGTTAGAAAGAAGAATATCCTAGAACTAGAGTTTGGGAATTCATGAAAGAATAATGATACACTTCCTTGTATGGTGTTGGGTATACACTGCAGTAACAACCACAAAGCTAGCTGTAGCAATAGACAATCAGTTGCTGCCCGTTTAGCCACGTCTTTCTTTCTTTCTTTCTTTCTTCCTTCCTTCCTTCCTTCCTTCCTTTCTTTCTTTCTTTCTTTCTTTCTTTCTTTCTTTCTTTCTTTCTTTCTTTCTTTCTTTCTTTCTTTCTCTCTCTCTCTCTCTTCTTTCTTTCTCTCTCTCTCTCTCTCTCTCTCTCTCTGATTTACATCTTAAAGGCCCAGTAAATATCTTCAACAAAATAAGCATATTTCCTTTTTTTAATTTTATTCTCTGCACAATATAATGACCATTTACATGTAATTTGTATTCAATTAGATATTTTAAGTAATCGTGAGGTGATTTATATTATATAGGAGGATTGTATAAGCTACATTAAATTGTGTATCATTCTCTATGGAACTTGGTCTCTTGCAGATCCTAGTGTTGGTGGCATGAAGAAATCAATGCTTTGTCGGTCCAGAGGGACAAGTCTTGTGAATGTGCTGATGTTACCATTCATAAATCTTGCCTGTATCTTCTGTACACCATTGTTCACAGAATGCATTTAATTTGCCTCTCATCAGTTAAGCCAATCCTTTCTCAATGTCCTCAACACAGTGTGGGGGAAGCATTCTCTATGGATTCCTTCTTCCCACCCTGGTTAGATGACTCTATAGCACCTTCTCTAGCATCTCACCGGTACCATGTTTCTTCTCTTCTGTAAGACAGTCTTTGTCTTTGAGTCATTCTCCTGTCTGAAGACAAAATAGCCTTGCATTTCATTTTCACAGAGAATCACCAAAAAGACCAACCCAACTATTGAATAAATAGTCTTCCAAATCATCCTGACTTCTCCATAGACAAGTTCCCATGGACTGTCCTGTAGCCTCTCCTGAGGCTGCTCTCAGGATTTCAATCAGTGAACCATCACTATTATTTTCCTGGGTAGAGTACACTCTCCTTGCCTGCTTCTCACTCCTTCCTCTATCTTGCTATCATGCCTCTTTTCCTTTCTTCTAAATTTCTCCTCACAAATTATATCCTTTCTTAGAATTTAAATTATTCTTGATCTCCATGGCTATGCACCCTTCCCTGACTTTTGTTCTTCACTATCACTATCTGCATTACCAATGCTGGTTGGAATTTTTCACCCTAGAACTTCTATGAACTATGAGTTTCATTCCTAGACTCCACTGTAAGTCCCACACTGTCCTCTTCCTGGTGTCTGTATGTCTGCATACTGTCATTGTCCTTGTTGTCTATTTGAGAAGTCACTTCTCATTTATATTTCTTAGCCTTTAGATTCATCAGTGGTCATGATTCTTCTCTCTTGGAGTCTATTACACTCTCTAGATTCCTTCCTTAACATTTAGAACATTCTGTTGCAAGAAGACACTCCCTCCAAGAAGCAGAAAATCCACTTTCCAATGATCAATAGCAGAAGCTTCATTTGAAGAAATAAGTTTGCCATCTCCTGTCTCATCCAATGGGCTCCTCATAGATGGAAACATAACCCTGGCCCACAAATTCACAGGCTCTAAATGAGGTCTTGGTAATCCTGATGCCTCAGATGGAGTCTCAGTTGCCCCTCCCATCCTCCCTTATGATACCCAGCATAAAGAAACCATGTGAACACAAACATTTGAATTCAGATACAACAAGCTCAGAAAGCATGTGGTTCCATGTAAAGAATAAACAAGTGAAAAATACATTACTGCCCCTTCCCTGGAGGGCAGAGTTGTTTGTAACAACACCCCTTATTCAGATTTTGTTTGTTTGTTTTTACTTTTCTGCTCAACCTTCACACAGGTAAGTTTCTTGACTGAACCAGATCCCTCCCTCCTTGTTTCTGTTTATGTGAGTGTTTTCCTGGAATGTCTTCTGTTTTCTGCTTGTTGTAGCCTGAGCTGTTCTCTAAAGTGCAAGAACAAATTCACTTTCTCTTGGCTGAGGGGCTCTGATTTCCCCAGGTAAAAATGATATTTTGCTTTGATTTGTATTTGGTATCTCTATGTATCCCAGCATGGCCTCAGTCTCCTGAGCACTGGGAGTAGACTGTGGTTCTCAACTTTCCTAATGCTGTCGAGACCCCCAACCATAAAATGACCTCATTGCTATTTCACTTTGCTACTGTTATGAATAATAAGTAAGTATGTGATATACAGGATATCTGATATGTGACGTGAAAGGGGTTGTGACCCACAGGTTGAGAACCACTGAGTTACAGTGTAAAGCATGGTGTCAGAGGATTGCACAGATCTTAGTTCTTTCCTGTTGTATGATTTCTTGGGCCACGGTGGGAAAGTGTGGCAGCAAGCAGGAGACATAGTAGCTGGAATACGAGCTGAGGAAGCATGTCTTGAACTGCAAGCCCCAACTGGAGAAAGCAGACTGGGAATGTCACAGGGCTCTGAAATCTCAAAGGCCCCTCTGTATGACATACTCCCTCCAGCAAGCCCATACCCCTGAACCTATCAAAACACTGTTAGCAACTGCAGACCGAAGATTCAAACACCTGAGCCTCTGAGGTCTGTTCTTATCCTGGATAGTTTCCCCAGCAGTCTCCCCAGTGCCGAGCTCCAGGCTACTTGTTCCAGTGAACCAGAATTTTCACTGTGCTAAAGCCAGTCAGCACCCACAATCAAGGAAAGGGACTCCATACTACCTTTATTTTAATGCCCTTCTCTTCTGGCCAGGTTACTTTATTATGTCAAAAATGCTTTCAAATGCTATTTTGTTCCATATTCTTCTGCTTTGTTTTTTAAAATTCAAAATTCCCCAGGACAGCAGGACATCCTAGTCCTTAGAGGGGAAGGTCTGTCTAGGTGTCTCCCTCAGGAATGTCCACGTGTGTAGGCTTCCCAGTAATGCGGAGTGTCTCAAGCGTGTGGTCTGGTTTCCCGGATGGACCTGGTGAGCATACGGACTAGGCAGTTCTTTGAGGTCAGCAGCCTCTGGGCTGTCCATAAACCAAATAAAATGGTGTTACTAGTGGGTGTCACACAGGCTGTTCTCATTTCTGAAAGTGAGGCTGAAGCCATAAGCCATAAGGGCTTGGCAGAGACACCCACTTCTGCAACTTACCTGATTGATTTAAATGGACTCAATAACATGCGGCTAAACCTATTGTCAGCCACTTCTTAGGCATTGCTGCCACCTGGTGTCCTTCAGAAGAATGACTTCTAGGTGATGTTACTGGAGATTCTGGTAATAGTGTAAATACAGAGAGAGAGAAAGAGAGAGAGAGAGAGAGAGAGAGAGAGAGAGGAGAGAGAGAGGAGAGAGAGAGAGGGAGAGAGAGAGGGAGAGAGAGAGAGGAGGGGGGAGGGAGGAAGGGGAGGAGGGAGGGAGGG
Source organism: Apodemus sylvaticus (assembly GCF_947179515.1). Classification (NCBI taxonomy): domain Eukaryota; kingdom Metazoa; phylum Chordata; class Mammalia; order Rodentia; family Muridae; genus Apodemus; species Apodemus sylvaticus. The sequence goes on along the minus strand of NC_067473.1, from coordinate 81,124,355 downwards.
GGAGAGAGACAGACTACACACACATGTGCATGTGTGCTCATGAATAACTGCACTCACAAAAACTTGAATTTAGGAAATACTAGAAAATGAGCTATAGACACTAAAGGAAATATAATAGATAAAGTTCTAAGCAGACAAACTATCCATACATTTGTTGGTGGAAATGAATAGCAACAGGTAGACACACTGGCATCAATTCCCTCTTAGTACACTGTGTCAGCTCACCCTTTACTTCTGGGGCGGGGGGAGTTGTTTTGCTTTGTCTCTGGACTTGAGACAGGTTCTTACTGTGTAGCCCAGGTTGGTGCTTGAACTCTTGGTCCTGCTGGCTAGGCCCCCAGTTTGTGGAATGCGAGGACCTGCACTGGCATACCCACCCACACAGCCACCATTTCAAAGGCCTTTGCCAGTGCTTTCCCTTTCTGGAAGAGCTGTAAGACACTCTACTTCCTCAATGTTAAAGCGGGGTGACAGCTCAACGTAGTGAGACTTGAAACTGGCCATCACCAAAGTCTGGAGGGCCACACACCTGGAACTGGGAGTTCAGCTCCTCGTGTGACACTAAACACCAAGACAGAAAAGGTCTGGATCCCTGATCACATTACTCAATCACTGACATTACTGCTGACCTCTTGGGTTGCTGAAGGGCATGCAGAAGGACTGGCAGATGGCTTTAGAACCAGTGGGATGTGGCCCACTGGTAGCAAAGACATGATGGGTGCACCTGGATTGAGGCATGGCCCTGACAGCTACATCTCGGGAGGGCTTCAGGCTGTGATGGAGTTCTGCTCTGCCTGCTGCCCTCACATCCCTCTTAATCTAAGAAAGACATGAAAACGCTAAGGGGGCTTCCAGATCCTCACTGGGCAGTATCTCTGGCACTCACAATAATAGTACTTGATCTCTTTTCTTCAGGCACTGTGCTGGAGCAGATTTATGATTTAACCACCATCCTAGGAAAGAACTCAGAGATGTGGATTGTCAGGAATGACCACCAACCTTAGAAAACAGTTAGAAAAATGAGATTGTTAGTGAAACTTGGTTAAGATGTTTCTGCTACTGGCTCTGATGTAGAAAATCTTAGGGAACAATTTGATGTTCAGAAAGACACACTCTTATTAGTTAAGTCCTGGATATTTTGAGGTCAGGGAGCAAGAACTATGCCAGCACTGGCTGATGTAACTCTCACTGAGGCTGGACTGATGAGAATTGATTTCTTATACCGATTTTTTGCTTTCAGATTTCAGATCTGATTTATGAATAATTGCTGATCGGTAGATACACATTCTAAGGATTTAAAATAGATATGACTGATTTTTATACAAAGATTTAGATTTATGAGTCTTTTAAGATTCTTATAAGAGTAGTTTTAAAAATAAATTAAAACAACAGCAAATTGCTGCCTCTCAATAAGAGAAACTGGCTGAGAAAACTACCTTGTTTGCTCATTCAGACTTTGTTAATCTATAGCAAGTTGCTTAGTTACAAATATAAATGGGTTCTTGGGAATAATTTGCTTTCTTTATCTGTACTATGTAATGTTATTTCTTGTAAAGGTATTGGGGAACATATTGTTTTTTCATAGTCATTCACTAGAAGAAAACAAAAATATATTCACATTGTGATTTTATACTGCTTAAATTATTTCCTGGGATATATATCAAATATGGGAGAAAAAATAAACTCATTGGAAGTTTGTTCCTTCTACATTCAAAGTATTATGTATACATGTATGTGTATGTATGTATTGTGTAGTTTGTATGAGAGGGTGTGTTGGAACTTTATCCTACCCATCAAATCTGTATACATGTATAAATGTAAATCTTGTTTGGGTGTGTATTGGAGCTTGTTTTATCCACCAATTGTGTATATGTATTTGTATGTATGAAGTTATTGGAGTTTCCCTTTTGCTTCATTCACTCAGTGTGTATAAAGGTACATGTATGATTTTTCTCTCTTTTTCTTTCTCACTGGCCCTGGGGAGTTAAAAGAGTTCAGAGTTTTTCGCTGGCTACAGGGAGTGCCAAACCTCAGTAAGTTAAGCTTTGTTCCCTTAGAGAAAAGTCCGCTGAGTAATTTCTCTAATCATTGACTGCCATAAACAGAAGCCCTGGTAGGTATCTGGATCAATCTCCATCAGCTGCTCTCAGCACTGACCCACACTGGCTGCCTGTCTCAGTTTACCCTGAGATACCAAAGCTATGCATTGGCATTGGTTCTTACTGTTGTGTGACATAAAAATAAACCCTTGTTTTATTAAGTTGCTGTCAATTTACTATTTGTATCATGACCCTGAAAGACAGCTCCCAAGTAAGCAGATGATACTGGAGTCTCAAGGAGATACTTGCACATCAGGCTTGTACTTTTGATGAAGTGTGTGGGTGTGTATGTGTGTGTGTGCTTATGTGTGTTTATGTGTTTATGTGTTTGTGTATGTGTGTGTATGCTTATGTGTGTTTGTGTGTTTATGTGTTTGTGTATGTGTGTGTGTGCTTATGTGTGTGTGTATGCTTATGTGTGTGTGTGCTTATATGTGTTTGTGTGTTTATGTGTTTGTGTATGTGTGTGTGTGTGCTTATGTGTGTTTGTGTGTTTGTGTGTGTGCTTATGTGTGTTTGTGTGTTTGTTTGTGTGTTTGTTTGTGTGTGTGTGTGTGTGTATGATTTTGCAGTTAGCTCTTTGACACTGATGTGATTTGATACAACTGACTTTAGTTGTCGACACCATGGGTCTACTGAAAACGGAAGGTACTATTTTTTCTTACATCCCAATGACTCTTCTCATCTTAGTGTAGACCTGCAGTTTCAGGCATCTGGAGGAGAGAGATGCACATTCTAAGGAGGAGAGAGAGCACAAGCAAAGAGAATATGTTTAATAAACTGGAAAAGGCTAACACTGTGCTAGCATGATAAATACTTGAAAGAATAGCATGAGGTGAGCTCCTCAGGATAGGCAAAGGCAAAAGTATATATGTTTTATAATGCTGTATTGGAGAGTGAAAACTTGATTTTAAAGTAACTAAGATTCTTTTTCATTTATTTCTTTTTCTTTTCCTTCCTTCCTTCCTTCCTTCCTTCCTTCCTTTTTTTTTTTTTTTTTTTTTTTTTTTTTTTTTTTTTACAAAATATTAACAGGGTTCTAGAGAAATAAAATTTAAAGCTACAAAAAGATTATGTGGCTGTCAAATAGAGAATTTTCTAGAGTCTGAGAAGAGACAAAACTTACAGTTCAGCAAGGGATCTCAGAGACGGGGAGGAATTGAGGGCAGAGGAGGAAGTGAACGTGGTGATCTAAAATTTGAAAGTAGAATCAAGAGAACATGAATAAGGAGTGTGAGAAAGATCCTGGTGATTGCTAATGATAAGGGTGGAGCGGGCATCAATTACATGGGAACATGTGGGGTAGCTGGGCAAAGAGAGGGCGGTCTTTAGGACAGAATGGAAATTTCTTAATCTATTAGCAATTGTAGAATTTATATGACAATAATTACTTGATTAAGATGCTGGTTTGGGGCTGTAAAGAAAGCTCAAATGGAAGTCTAAATTTGAAGCGTATAACACCGCACAAATTTTACACATTTGTGGGGCACTTAGCCTTTCGCTAATTGCACTTATCGTTATTTTTGTGGTTTGCATTAGTGCTTTAGTTATGGTTACTATTGCTCTGATGAAACGTCATGAACAAAAGCAGCACGAGGATGAAAGGGCTCATTTAGCTTACATATCCTGAATCACTGATGGAAGTCAAAGCAGGAACTCAAACGGCCTGGGAACCTGCAGACAGGAACTGATGCAGAGGCCATGGAGGGGTGCTGCTTACTGGCTTGCTCTCCTTGTGGCTTGTTCAGCCTGCTCTCATAAAACTGGGATGGCACCACCCACATTGGGCTGGACCCTCTCCCACCATTTACTGATTTTAAAAAATTTAAGGTTGGTTTTCATGTCCAAAAATAAGAAGTGAATGTATTGTGAAGTCTCTGCCATCACTAATAGACTAAGGCCATTTCATAGGTTCCCAGGAGGTAATGCAAACTTAGGAGACAGAATCTTAAATGCCCCATAGGCTTGCCTTACTACAGCCTGGTCTTATGGGGACATTTTTTCAATTGAGGTTCCTTTCTCTCAGATGACTTTAGTTTGTGTCAAGTTGCCATAACATTAACCAGGACAGATTAGTGTACCAATTTGGACCTGAAATGTATACCAAAGAATCAAATGCTGAAAGGCCTGGTTCCTTTCAACAATATCCAAAGGTAGGAAGTGATTGGTTTGTGAAGTCTCTGACATCATTAATGGTCTAATCCCATTGATGAGTTCATCATTTTTTGGGTTTCTAGGATATGATGAAATCTAGAGATGGAGTGGGAGTGAGAATCTTCAGAGATGGAATCTAGAGAAGGGAGCGGGTCCATAAATGATGGCCCTCTGTGTCCAGAGATTATATCCACAACTCTGTGATGGAAGACAAGCTGTTCTTCTTTCAGGCAGGTAGAAAGAAAGCTGGCATAAAATCAGATACAGAAACTGGCTAAGGAATCCTAAAGGTGGTGAAATGGGTAAGTACAATCGAGAGGACACTGGAGATTAAGACTTCCTAATCCTATAAGTGGCCTTGGGTGACCTGTGAAGATGGTCCACTACTCTCTTGACCCAGACACCCTCCAACATCATTCAAATTAAGAGGTTCAAATATTTATGTTCTCTTAAGATCACACATAGAAGTTTCGAGGCCATCAAGGGTATGCATATCTAAGAAGCTACCATGTGTTTGAACAGTATCATTTTAAAGGAGCCATGTTGGCCATTCCAGTGGTATAAAGGTGGTCAATAAATATACCTAGGCCAAAGAGTAGTGCTGAACACGGAGTCAGTGGCACTAAATTTTTCTACACTTGTTTAAAAATGCAGATAGTCACGCTAACTTAAGGGTTTAGATGTGTATTCTCTGGCTATTGAACATATGGAAGTAAGCAAAGCTCCTAAGATGTGCTAGTGAATTTATAGAGCTCATGGCTAGGTTAACCTGACCGAACTGAAATGACATTCACTGAAAAGAAACAAATTGTTCTAAAGTCAGAAGAGGGAGTTTCACAGAAGAAAAAGATTCCCAGAAAAAAATTGAAGAAACAGAAATGTATGGCATGGGAATGAATTCAACATAAAATAAATGCAAATAAAAGTTAAATAAATAAATAGAGATAAAATGAAAATCAGTTCAAAGTGGGGAGCATGTAATTTAAAGAAGAAGGAAAATAAAAATGTAAGAGATACGTATTGAAGAAAAGGGATGGGAAGCAACGCTGAAAGTTGACTAAATGGGTAAATTTAATTTTACATCAGAAAGGTTAAAACTTAGAATTTAAAAATGTAAAGTTAAAACGTGGCAAAGAATTGATGATTAAGACATTCCATGGAACCTAAGAGTTATAAAATCAAGAGAAAACCAGTGAATTTGTTTACCAAAAGCTCATGTAAATGCTTCAAATTTCTCAGAAATCAGACCCAGGAAAGACAAAAGTATGAGCACAAAAGGAGGTGAAAAGTCACCTTGCTATAAAATCTGAGACTAAAAGACTTTAAATTGCAGAATCCAGCAGATTATCATTAATTATGAAGGAACAAGTTGTCCTGTTTACTATTCTATTGCTGAGAAGAGAAACTATGACCAAGGCAAACTCCTTTAAAGGAAAGCATCAAATTGGGTCTTGCTTATAGTTTCAGAGGGGTAGTTATGATCGTCAGACTATCATGTCGTCTGCAAATAATGAAAGTTTGACTTCTTCCTTTCCAATTTGTATCCCTTTGATCTCCTTATGTTGTCGAATTGCCCGAGCTAGTACCTCAAGTACAATATTGAAAAGATAAGGAGAAAGGGGGCAGCCTTGTTTGGTCCCTGATTTCAGTGGGATTGCTTCTAGTTTCTCTCCATTTAGTTTGATGCTGGCTACCGGCTTGCTGTATATTGCTTTTACTATGTTTAGGTATGGGCCTTGAATTCCTGTTCTCTCCAAGACTTTAAGCATGAAAGGATGCTGAATTTTGTCAAATGCTTTTTCAGCATCCAATGAAATGACCATGTGGTTTTGTTCTTTGAGTTTGTTTATGTAGTGGATTGTATTGATGGATTTCCGTATATTGAACCAACCCCGCATTCCTGGGATAAAGCCTACTTGATCATGGTGGATGATCGTTTTGATGTGTTCTTGGATTCGGTTGGCAAGAATTTTATTGAGTATTTTTGCATCGATGTTCATAAGGGAAATTGGTCTGAAGTTCTCTTTCTTTGTTGGATCTTTGTGTGGCTTTGGTATCAGCATAATTGTGGCTTTGTAGAAGGAACTGGGTAGTGTTCCTTCTGTTTCTATTTTGTGGAATAGTTTGAAGAGTATTGGTGTTAACTTTTCTGGAAGCAAAAGGGCACAAAGCTCGAGCAGTAGCGAGAGCTTTGCATCCTGATGCACAGGCAGCAGGCACAGAGAGACTGGGTCTGGCTGGGCCTTTGAAGCCTCAAAGCCCATTCCAACTGATGGAAGTATCCCAACAAGGTCACGCCCCTTAATCCTTCCCAAACTGTTTCATCAACTGTGGACTCAGCATGTAAATATATGAGCCTATGGGAGCTATGCTCATTCAAACCATCACATGAACAAAATGACATTACAAATTTTGACAAGCAAATTGTTAAATTTAAATAAAATACATGGGTTTGATAAGCTTTTTCTATCAAAAGATAGAAATTATTTTTAGGAAGATATTATTTTTCTCTCCTCTCTCTCTTCCCCCCTCTCTCCCCCTAATGTGTGTGTGTGTGTATTAAGGTATGCATATTCATATATGCACTTGTATGAGAACAATGGAGGGCAATCTTGGGTGTCTCAAAACCCACTGGTTTTTGTTTGTTTTGTTTTGTTTTGTTTTTCAGACTGGGTCTCTTACTGGCTTGTAGTTCAACAAAAGGGTAGACATTGGGACCACTGAGTGCCAGAAAACTGACTTCCTTTTCACGTGCCTCTGCCTTCTAGTGCCTGAATGCAAACACATGTAGCCCTGCCTGGCCTTCTTGTATGCTTCAGTTCCTCATGCTTGCAACGGAAATCCTGAACAATTTAGCATTCCTTGCTGCATATTGTCACCATTGGAATGATGTGTTTTGATTTGATAATTGAGAAAACTCAGGAAAGTAAATATGTGGAAATCAGGTTATATTAGCAACACTCCTTATGTCTTTGAACTCTTTTTTTCATAAGGTGAAGTGGAAATTTCTGTTTTCTTTAGAAACTCAATTGGGTCATGTCATGTTGTTCTGGAAGCTGTCTTGTGAGGGAATGTTTTGCTGAAATACGCATGTGAGAGGATGTTTTGCTGAAGCAGACATGTGAGATGCTTGAGAGTGTGCATGATGTTTGGAAAAAGTATAAGTAGAACCCCATAGATAGTGAAAAGATGCTTTTGCTTTGCTATACCTTGCAATGCCTCACTAATCTTTGCTTGTCTTCACTGGCAATGCAACACTTTGCTGGTCTTCGTTGGTATCCATTGGTTTTTGCTAGTTTTCACTTCACAGAGAGAAACGCACCAAAGAACTTCTCATGGTATTCTGGCTGATTCTTGCCATCTTAGCTGACTCATGCATATTTGGCTGAGCCTTGAAGTTTCTGCTGGATAGAGCCACTACTACTGATCCTTGTTTGGTGTTTGCTATTGGACTAGATTAATGTTATCCTAAGTACAAAGAGTGAAATTTCCTCGAAGAATTACTTATAAACAGGCCCACAACACCTCTTTCCTATAAACCTTCTTTTTCTCCTACCTCAGGTTAGTAGGTTAGAAGGGAGGTTGAAGCATTCTAGAACCCTAAATAAAAGAGGTGTAGAAAAATCTAAGTCTAAAGTAACTTGTCCCAACTGAGTACATAGAAATAACATTCTCTCAGCTTAAATAGATTGTATGTAATTTGTGTTATAACTGAAGAAATAAAAATTACATGTTTTAAAGAAAAATTTACAACCTGGGATTCTGAGGCAACTACTTTCTTAATTTTTTTTAAGTATATAAATATATTTTACATAGATTCATCAAATGATTATATATACTAATATATGTATATATATATACATATCTATCTGTCTGTCTACCTCTCTTATATAGTGATTTACTTCATAAAGGAAAATAAATGTCATAATGCACCTAGATCAAAACTGTTCTTTTTCTGTTGCTATAGTTTAGAATAAGCTAATAGCTGACTTTTTTCACCTTTATCCTCCACTACATCACAGAGAGTTCTATCAGAGCCCTGCAAAGTAGGCTCCAAGGCTATATCCTAGGCCTTCACCAATGCTGTGCCCTAAACCTTCATAGAAATCCTTTACAGAGCTGATTCTGGAGAGAGACAACTCTAAGGTGGCTTATATACTTCTCTTCTTCCTTCCTGGAGGCTCCCATAGCTGATATTTTGTGAGAAGAATTCATGGGTACAGTGGGAAAGGAAGAGCTGGTCAATGAAACTGGAACACATAGATGAGCTCTCAGGCCAATCCATTTGCAAACATGTAGAGAGACTGTGGAATCAAAACCCAGGAAACAATGGCTTGAGTTGTCCCTCAGAAAGCTCACATTACTTGTGTGGGGAAACCTTGTTTGAAGACTACAGAAGGCAGACAGTTTTGATGCCTGATTGATCCTTCTTAAATGAGCATGTTTGTTTGGTGAACTTGTACTTTTTCTTCTTAATGGGGTCTTAGGGAGCATGGCAATGACTTAATGGTTAACAAACTAATTTTCTTTCCATACACTTGGACATTTTTTTTTCAGAGCCCAATTATGTGAGCCTATGACTGAGTGATGGCCAGTGGGGATAATATCAGTAAATACTAGGCTTGGTGAGAACCTGCCAAAATTTCCAGGGAATTGTTTTCTGTAGTGGGAAAATAATTATAAAATGTACTGCCCCGCCAGGCCTCTTCACCAAGTCCAGGTGGGTCTCACTCAGGTCAACTCTTACTGTTGCTGCCCAGCCAATCTTTCCCAGCTAGCTCTCACAGCATCCCAGCTATGTTTCCTCTCTGCCTTAGACTTTGTAAATGGTGGGAGTCCCATACCCAGTACCCACTCCTTCCGAGAATCTGGTAAAGCATGACTCTTAAACTTGAATAGCTAACCAAATATATTTATGTATATAAAACTCCCAAAATTACATAATAGCAACTTACAATGATAAAGTCTTATCCCAATAATTTTACCTCTCCAAAACACCAGAAATGTGTCTGAAGCCATCTGGATATTCCGTCTCCCTCTCTGTATGCTCATTTGGTCCACCAAACCTCTCTCTCTCCTCCCCTCATTTCTCTTAGCTCTTCCTCTTCTCTCCCCTCCAATCACTGGCCTCTCACTGCCTCAATGTAGCTGGATAGGAAATATCTTGCAACAGTTGTTCCAGAACAAGGAATTGAATGAAGACACATTGACAGTAGCAAGAGGGAAAAGAGAACTCATTAAGAAACAACAGTCCCAAGGAAGAAGTGAGCCACCACAGGGAACAAGTTTAAAAGCTCAAACGGAGGTGGTATATAAAGGGTAGGGCTTTGGTGTTCTTTGCACAGTGTGAGATCTCTGGCTCATTTGCCAAGTCTGGTCTTTCTTGCTCATGCTCAGTTACATGTGAACCTTACAAGTGGGCTTTGAAATCTCCCTCTTTGCCAACAGGTGTTCTCACATAACAATGCTACAGCCTTTGTGTAAAGCCATCTAGACTCATCCTCTACCCTATTTCCCTGCCTCAGCTTCTCTCTGAGAGTCCCAGAAATCTTTTTGGGATAGCTATAAATAAAGGTCTGTGGTCTTCCATTTAAATATCAATTCCTGCTACATGGTCCCTGCCAGAAAGGGATCACAAGAGTCTCTCTATTCTATCCAGCAGTTAGAGAGAACTTGGATCCCCTCTAGCAGAACTTGCTAAAATGAAGGCATTACAATTGGTCTGAAATTGCTATATCCTAGAAGAAGTTAAAAGCCCAAGGCCCAGCTCTTTGCTCTAGCCAAGAAAATGCCCCAAAGAAAGAACAATGGGAAGAATTTGGCCCTGACCCCACTGCTGTGAAGAAACTGGAGGCCAAAATGGTGGTTTGAGAAAAGAACTTATGCACTGAGTAAGACATCCAGCCTCAAAGAAATCTCTCTTAATTCCTCACATAGCCCTGCTATATCAGGCTAAAGCAGCAAAGTAGCCCACGGACCAACAAACAGATACCTAACTGCTTATGTTTGCCCAACAGTACAGGCCAGGGACAAAGTAGAAGAAATAAGGCAGCGGGCCCTTGCTGAGAAGAAAGCTTCTACCAAAGTTCACAACTAAGAGACCACCTGTCCTTCCAGCAGGTCAATACAGTCACTACCTTGGTGGAAAACAAGAAAGCTCAGCTGGTGGTAGTTGCCTACAATGTAAACCACATTCCTGACTGCCTGTGTCACAGATGGGGGTCCCCTACTGCATTATCAAAAGGCCATGCTGGGTCAGCAGGCCCACAGAACATATTCACCACCATTGCCTTCACAAAGGTTGACTTGGAAGACAAAGGTGCTCTGAATAAGCTGATGGAAGCTGTCAAGACCAATTACATTGACAATGAGACCTATTGTTACTGGGAAGACAACATCCTGGGTCTTAAATCTGTGACTCCGCATGCATTGCCAAGCTGGAAAAAACAAAGGACAAAGAACTTGCCACTAAAAAGGGTTAAATGTACAGGGCTAAATTTTATTTCTTGGATATGAATATTGCTGTGTTTATAAAAAGATAAAGAGAGAGGGAATATGTTTTGGTGGATGTGTAGTCAGGTATGGGGGAAGGAGGTGCCTCTGTCGGCCCATACTGAGGTATCCCTTTTCTCTGAGGTACTAGCCACACAGTGGTGTAGTATAGAATAGAGTTTATTCAGAGCATGGGGAGGGGAGTTAAAAGGGTAGTAGAGGCAGAGAAAGGGAGAGAGAGACAGAGACAGAGAGAGGAGGAGGATAGAGAAGTAGAGCCTGGCCATGAGCACGTGGAGAGGAGGGTGGGGAGGAGAAAACAGAGCAGAGCAGGGGTAGGAAGGCAAGAGCAAGGAAGAGAGGAGGGGTCAAGCAGCCAATTTTATAGTGAGTCAGGCACACCTGGCTGTTGCCAGGTAACTGTGGGGCGGAGCTTAGACAAAATGCTAACAAATATAATTACAAATTTATCTTAAAAAAATAAACGAAAATAAAGGTCCAAAGAAAAATATTCTGATTCGGTCAATGAATGGTCCCCAAAGGGCAAGAGTTTACTATATAACTAGGAAAACTACTCCATGTATTACCCTAGAGCTATCCTTACATAGTTGGCTCCCAGGGGTGAGATTCTTGGGTTAGTCTCTTAATACTGTTTGACAAAGCATACTTAGTTTTATATTGAGAATGTAGCAAAACCCACAGGCATAATTTCAAGAAGAAACTCAGGTTGAATAGATTAAAAGGAAACTAGTGTAAGATTAAAATATTGACTATGGACTATTCTAATCACAACAGAAGAAAAAAACAATGAAGAAAATCAAGACCTAAAGCCAGATTACAACTACTAACAGGTGCATAAATCTTTGCATGTAAGAAGAGGCACATTCTCTTGTTTGAAGAGAATTTGTAAGCCCTTTCCTAGTACACTAGTATAAGCAGTGTGTCTTAAGTTCTTAAGGACATAAAGAATCTAAAAAGAGAGTTTTGTTCTAAAGAAACATTCCTTGAGTTCTAGCTTTTTTAAATCTTTATGTACTCTGGGAAGGTATTAACAAACATCAAATGATTATTTGTATTCTTGACAAGGTCTATCTAGCAACATTGCTTTAGCTGCTGTAGTATATATGCATCCTAGATAGTTATATAGTACAAGGTTTACTATATAACTAAGGAACGTTCCCTAACACTTAAATGAGGACTTCCAATAGCATGCCTTTTTACTTGGCAATTTAGAGGATGATTACCAAGGCTAGATTACAGTAATTCCTTGGTTTAGAGGCATTGCCACCATCACTTGGATATGCTGTTATTTAAATGGAATCCTAGGCTATTGATTAAAGTAGAGAATAATGCTCCTCTCCACATCTAGAGTTACCTGAGGCACCTCATTGGTGATTGCAGTCGCTTACTTACATGGAGTGGTGCTTCACTGGGGAACTTTGGGAAGCTTCAGTATTTAAGATCAGTCATCATCAGGGTGATACCCCATCCTCCCTTCAGATGTGAGACTTTGCCCCTTCCAGTGCTTTCCCACTTTGCAGAGGGGCGAAGCCTTGTTTCTGAGAACTCTTTGGAGGGCAGCTCATTTTCTGTGTCCTAGTATCCCACAGTGAGCACTCTTCCCTTAGAACCCTCTTTCATGAGCTTAACGGTTCTCTAAGATATAAGTTATTATCTGCCTGAGAAAATACATTATTCCCAGGGCTAAGTCTATAAATTGGGCTTATTGCTGTGTATATAATGACTGATTCTGAGACCTTTGAGCCACAAAATTTACTTTTTGTTGTTGAAACCCTCAAAAATTAAATTTAAAATTAACTTGGGGTACCTGAAGTTTCATGCTTCCAAGCCAGGATGCTAAATGGGATCAAAGTAGAACATTTAAAACTCAAAGAGGCAGCATCGAAGTTGGTCATTAATAAGGCTCATGTAGATGCCCAATAATAGCAAAAACAGTCAAAAAATAATGCTTGTTACACACACTTAAAATGATACCTTTCCTTGCTTGAAAACAAACAGTAGAGAGAATTGCACCTTTACCAGCAGAGCCATGATGCTAGCCTGTTAGCAGGGCTTTCTTCACTTTCTTCTACTTCTCCTTCTCCTTCTCCTTCTCCTTCTCCTTCTCCTTCTCCTTCTCCTTCTCCTTCTCCTTCTCCTCCTCCTCCTTCCTCCTCCTCCTCCTTTTCCTTCTCCTCCTCTTCTTCCTTTTCCTTCTCCTTCTCCTCCTCCTCCTTCTTCGTATTTTTAAACAATTTCCTTTACAAGATATATTATGATTATGGTTTTCCTTCACTAACTCTTCTCAGATCACCCTGACCTCCCGTCCAAATTAACACCTGTTCTTTCTCTCTTGATAGAAAACAAATAGATATCTAAAATTAATAATAAAATAAAATAATATAATCCTGACCTGCCTTACTCTGGGACCTACTGTGACAAAGAAGTCACCCCGGAAGCCCAGGGCTGTGCTGCTGGCACTGGAAGTTAAAAGTAAGAAGACATTCTAAGTACAGCTAACCTCTTGTCACACAGCTCTGCTAGGGAAAGATGTCCATTGGCCCTCCCAACAACATGCCACATGAGTGGGTTGCAGACACTTAGAGGTCCGCTTGCCACAATGCCATGGAGTGCAGACAGATGAGGTCACCATCTCCACCAGTCACATAACTTGCCTTCAGTGGGAGCCATTACAATGAGCAAGTGTATGGTCAGATGGGAGAGAAAGAGAAGCGGCGCGTTTGAGCATCATTAAGGAAGATGGAACTGGAGATATGAGGGAGGACGGGAGTAGCTTGTGAGCAGCTTCCACTGAGGCCATGATGTCCCAGCCATGCTTCTGGGAGAGCTGATCCAACCCCTCGCCAGAGGCAGCACTCAGGAAAGTGGTCCCCATGCCTAGACTGGGCAGCACAGTGAAGCTGGCTCTGGAGGCTTGGACGCTGGTGTATCTCAGGGATTTCAGGAGATTCCCTTGAGGTTTAATAAAAAAGACATGGAGACATCTGAATAGTGTAAGGCCTATTGACTGGTGCAGTTCCTTAGCCAGCCCATCTAAAGTCAACCTGACTTCTCTGCCCTGTGTCCCGGCCATGTGGTTCTCACTGCTCTGTTCCATTTCATGTCTCCTGTCTGTCTCTCTGTGTCTGACTCCCTGAAAAGCCACACTCCTTACTCATCAGGTTGGCACTGTGGGCTAAGTTACCTTCCCCACTCCCCACAGTAGCTTGCCTCACCCCACAGGAGAAGAAGCATTAAATAGTTACATACCCTTCTGGCCTGGAGCCATAGGCCCAGCAGATAACAATTGAGAACACAGAGACACACATTTTCATTGCCAAGTAAATATAGTATTTGTGGCTCATCCGAACACTGGTAGGTGAGCTGGTCCTGACACTATGAGAGCAGGAGGACCAACCCTACCTCCTTGGTGGCGTAGCCTGAGCAGTGCAAGAGAGCTGACCCAAGTGGTACAGCTAAAGAAGAGCTGGTGAGCTGGCCAGCTCAGCTACCACCCAGGCCTAGATCCAGGATTTTGAGTTGTCCCACTACCCGAGTCTATTTCATCTGTGAACAGTTTGGGATATGGGCAAAGGCCTGGTCCTATTGATTCAAAGCTGCAGGATCTCCATGACACAGGGCAATAACAGGATCAGGAAGAGTACAAAAGAGGACCCATTATTGATGATATCACAGAAGCCAGAGAGACCTTGAAGGCCCTTACTCTACACCTAACCTCTGATCTTAAACAAATTGTGACTTGCTTCTCAAAGACTTAACAGCTAACATCCACATGTAAGTGATTACATACTATACTTGGTTGTTTTGCATCACTCAGGATGATTTCTTTAGCTCCATTCACTTATCTGCAAATTTCATGTTTACATTGCCAGCAGCCTCTCTACCATCAACCTCTGCCCACGTGTCCCTGGCGGGGTGCTGTACCCTCAAAGAGTCAGCTGTTAAACTGAGGGTCTGAGCTCTGGGCAGATGTGATCTGGTCATTAGGATTTTGGACAAATGGTTAATCTGTATACCTTCTGTCTTTCTCCCAAACCCTCTCTTTCTCCTCACAGGTATTATAACAAGTAAGATCAAGTACAGGTCTTTCCAAGGGGCTGAGGTGCATGTTTTACATACCAAAATAGACCTGGCTTCCAGGTTCAGTCAACATTCCTCAGTCCCTTCTACCTTCCCAGGCCAGAAGCTGGGCTGCCTTTCTTCCAGAGGCTCTGCCCTATAAGATCCAGACATTGTCATCTCTCTGCCCTTCTTCCCCTTCTTTCTCTCCTTCTCTCCCTTCTCTCTTCTTTCCCTCTCTCCGTGCATACTTTCTTTCCCCTTCCTCCTCCCTCTCCCCATTCCCTCTGACTCCGTTCCCAAGGCAACGTGCTTGACCACCTTTCTTGGGAAATAGTGAACTCATCCACCAAGAAAAGTTCCCAGGTGTTGCTTATATTTTGATGCTAATTCCACTTTCCCAGGAGGGACTGCAGTAGAGGAGTGAATCACCCTCACAGGTGACTTCTTGTGAACCATCCCCTAATGAACAAAGGAATCAATCACTGGGCGAGAAGGCAGGATTTGGGACCACTGGCCACAGGGGGTGGATGGCTGGGAATGTGAGCAGACTCCCCCCCCCCCCCGCCCCCCCCCAAGTGAGACAACTAGCTGGGGCTAGCCTAGAGGCAGAGGAGGCAAAACCATTGGAGGGCAGAGTAGGTGGGTGTAGCACAAGAATTTGGTGACACTTTAGGCTGGTGTTTTATCACAGTGACTGAAGGCATTTGTGTGTGTGTGTGTGTGTGTGTGTACAGGTGTGAGACAGCTGAGAGGGTGTGGGGCAGGAAGGAAACCTACTTTTCTTTCAAGAACACAGATACAGTTCCAGTACTTGCTGTGAGATCTCCACAGAACAGGACGTGGATATTCACCCACTATACCCTTACCACTTCTGGAAATAAGATGTCTTTCACTGACAAGCAAGAATCATGGTGGCAAACTGGTGCCTGGGGTCTTCCTGTGTTGAAGCTTTTGTTTTTCCTCTCCAGCTTGACACTGTCGTAAGCAACTGAAGTCATTGCGACCTCCCCTCACTATGGCATCGCGTTATTTTTTATTATTTATTATTTTTTTAGTAAATTTCCCAGGATTCCCTCAAACATCTGATCCTTCTTTCCTGCCTACTTTGCTCTGTAATTACAGGGCTGTACCATCACTTCCTGTGCTCTCTTTTCAAGGTATTTCATACTGTGGAAATGAGATTCCCCAGAAACACCACTGGTGGCCTCATATGTTTTCAACCAGTGCTTGCTTTTGGGGGGCTCTCTGCATATCCAGCCTGCCTCCCTTCATGGCCCTCATACATATCCTCTTTCTGGTTTCATGATGGCTTTCTTGGCTGAATGGCTGGGAGGAGGTGGGACCAGAAACCTTCTAATACTGATAGGCACTCCAGGCACTCAGCAGGGGTAATGACAGAGGTCAGAAAGTGCTACAGGGAAGGAGGGAGAGTCCAGCCTAATCAGGGAGGAGACAAGTTTCTACTGCACAGCTTCTAAGATTATCAGGCTTTCTATGATCTCATTTTCTTAGGTGACATCCTTCAGCAAGGCTGAAATCTTCCATTCACTATGTCTATTTAGTAATGATCGAAATCACAGTACTCTGGAATGGTTGTTTCAGAGAAATAGCTTTAATTTAGGTTCAGGCTCATGTTTTTTCCTAGTGACTCAGGAGTGAGCTGAGGCTTCCCATGTGAAGTCTGGAAATTCTATTCTGTTGAGAGGTCAGCTCAAACTACTGAAAAGCTGAATTCCTGATTCTAGTTTTCAGATGGAACAATTCTATTGAATATGAGCAAACAGACATTAAACTAGGTTAATGGTGCTGGTTTCATTTATTTTCCCCACAGCTATGGTTAAAATTGGGAGAGTTGTCCTAATGATCATTATTGAGTTTGTGATAGAACATTGACTGCATTAAGTGGCCAGTTTTTAAAATGCCTGAAGCTCCAAATGAATCTGACCTCTGTGTCAATACATAAAGCTATCACATTTGACCACACGCCAGTTTTATATTTACAAAGCTTCTTCCCCAAAGCAACTTTCATAATTCAGAATCTCACCCAAGATATCTCTCTTAACCCCTCACCCCTAACTCTATGACATCTTATCTGGCAATTATAAAAAGCAAAATAAACCTTAACATTGCCTGGGGATTGCAATACTCTGAAATTACAAATTACAAATCAGTTTATCAAATGTTAATCAAAGGCACTAGAGGTTAGAAGTGTAATGTGATAATATATCCGGTAGGTGGCACTACTGTGTAGGAAGAAAAGCTGTTTTTGACAAAGGTTGTTACAGAGTGGAGGCTGGCTTGGGGTGCTCCATAGCAGTGTGCAAATGAGTCTTTAACCCTTTCATTCTCCAGGCACCGTCCTGGGAATGTATATGATGACCCAGTAGGAGTGAAATAAGGTGTTCTAGCATGTAGAATCCACAGTGATGAAGAATAATGTGTCTTTTTCTGTCAGGATTCTGTCTCAAATCAAATCCACAACCAGTTCTTTATCCATGGACCTTTGTTGTTTGCCATCATAATGACAAAGAAATCCCAAAGACAAGCCTAGAAACAGTTGAAGGGAATGGTAGAATCAGAATAGTTTTTGCACAACAGAGACAAAAGATGAAGGAAGCTTTTAACTGCAGTCGGTAAAAGGAGCAGGGACAGAAGAGTCACTTCCAAAGCAGGAACAAAGCTCTATGCAGGTAGATACACATGTTTATATAAATCACTTTAGAGTTAAGTACCGTGAGCATGCTTAGTTAAGGAGTAGATTCCTGAGCATGCTCATTTTAAGATCCTAATTAAAAGGAACAATGGCAGATACATTATGGGAATGCTTAGCTCAAAATCATGGAGTATATGTTCAAAAGGTTAAAATGGTGGACATGGGCACATGTAGGCATGATGAACTTGTATCATAAAATTTCAGCCATAAGTAAAGAAAAGACTACTCGGTAAATGCATTAATAGAAGTGTTAACCCTGAAGGAACACACCCACACACCATGGTTGATAATACCATTCCGTATAAGACCTGGAAGAAATGGGCTTTGCTTGGCTTTGTTGTTGATATTCATCTTTGATGACCATATGTGCAATGTCATTTCTCTGGCCATTGCAACCCATCAAAGGTACAGACTAAAATAAAGCAAATTACCTTCTCTGAAGTATGAATCTAGGAAAGAGAAAAACTGGACACCTGTACTCGGAGGCAAGCTTTCTACTTTGTGAGGACAGACTCTTTTCCCACTTACCAACACGCTGAATATATGGCAACAGCCATTAGTTTCTTTGGCAGGTAAAGGAAACTGGTTGAGAGTTCCCAATTATACTGAACATCCAGTTTGCAAGTGATCGGTGGACTCTGACCTCCTGACTCCAGCATATACCCTGTGGCAAATATAGGACTTAGGAGACTGTCATACATTGTCTTACATATCACAGTGAGGTGCTCTCCAGTGTTGGGTGTTGTGCTGGTTAGTTTTATGTCAAGTTAACCAAAGCTAAAGTCATTTGAAAGATCAGAACCCTAACTGAGAAAAATGCCTCATAAAAATGGGCTAAATGAAAGCCTATACCTTTTCTTAATTAGTAATTAATGTGGGTGGCTCTAAACCTATTGTGGGTGATGCCACCCCTAGACTGGTGGTCCTGGGTTCTGTAGGAAAGTAGGCTGGGCAAGTCAAGGGGAGCAAACCAGTAAGCAGCACCCTTCTATGGCCTCTGCATCATATTTTGCCCCCAGGTTCCTGCTCTGGTTGAGTTCCTGTCCTGACTTATTTCAGTGATGGACTGTGATGTGGAAGTGTGTATAAACCCTTTCCTCCAAAACGTGCTTTTGGCCATCCATGTTTCCTCACAGCAATGGTAACTCTAACTGGGACAGCTGCACAGGAATTGCAAGTCACTGCAGGGCTTAGAACAATGATTTGCTGACTTGGCTGAGGCGGCGGATTCTATATTTCCAGGGCATTTTTGAGAGCAAAGATGCTGTTTGGAGATCCTTCCTTTGAGGAGCAAGGCACCCTCCTTCAGATGTCCCCAAATATTTTTCTTGTCTCAGATTTCCAAGCCAAAAGGCACATTCTGTTTTGAAGGTTGGTTGTTCTAAACAACCTAAGTTTTGTATGTCCTGGTTTAAACACTTATCAACCATCTGAAAGAACTGTGTGTGTGATATGTATGCACACGTGGAAAGAGCAAATAAGATTTTTCTTTTTCTTCTTAGATTACTACAATTATTTTTTAATGGAATATATGTCTGCAAGACCCTACTCCTTGAGATTTGGGTCATTAGAGGGAGTTCTATGCTTTTTAAAAATGGGAAACTTCCAGAACAAGGCATTCACACGGATTCTCACGGGTATGTCCTAGAAACCACTTCAGTTTTTCCTTCTTTTAGAATTATAAAATATGTGTGGTGCCCCATGGCTCCTTGCTACTGAGGCAAGGTTGAAAGATCAATGGATATGGGAAATGAAATGGCCCTTCACCTATCAGGGCCTATTTTAAGTCTCTTGCTGAATCAATACTTTTGACATACCTGGCTAGAAACTGCCCTGAATGAAAAGCATACACAGAAATTATACATTCTTCCCGAAAACCACCCAGACAAGGCTAGCATGAATAATACTCTTGACAAGGGCATGTTTTTTAAACCACTGAGTGACTGTACAGCAAAATCAAATTATTCTTTCCATTTTACCCTATGTTTTTGCCTCAGTCACATCTTTTCTGCCTATCAGTACCCACAAATCACCTTATTGTTTTATTTAAAGGAAAGCTTATTCTCACAAGGAAATGTGTAGATCTACACATTTTTCCTGCCTCACCCTTTGTTATAGATCATCTTCCTTAAATGAAGAAACTTTTCAAGACTACGATCACTCCCATAGCTGCTGCTCTGCTCTGGACTGGACAAGAGCTGTTCTACAGCTGACTCTCAAGTCCCCCTGTCCATTATCCTGGTTAGTAAGTTCACAAACTTTGCTTCTCTCTGTCTGGTCCTGAATCTCTGTTGGGACTGAGTAGGAGCCTCGGAGACTGAGAGGATACTCAAGCCACGTAGAGGACACTGGGAAGCTGTGCTCTTGCTGCTGGTGGGTGACAGTGGCTGGTCAGTTTGGGGACAGACCATCATTGTACTCTGACTTACACTGAAAGGACTTCAATGGGGAAAAGTGGAGAGTGCTTTGAGCAGTAGCCACGGGCCTCTCACTAAACTGCTGGGTTAACCTCAGAAGGGTCCTGGGCCCACTTTGTGACCCAACAGGGATGTCCTTAAACTAACCTTCAAGATAATTTTGACATAATTTCTGTGACTAATTTTCTGAAAACTTGTCTCTGCCTTTTATGAGGGAAAGCTGTTAGAGGCAGGGGCTGAGTCTCCTTCGAAGTCCCACTGTGAGTTCCTCAATAGTCATGCAGGGAAGAGCTGTACAATAAATGCCTCTGAAGTTAGGTGTGCACTAATTTCCAGTGGTTGGGTATTTCTATTGTTTCTATAATATCAAAAATATTTTTATGCATTAAAGATGCATTTAAATAACAAGGACTTGAATAGGGTTGTTTGTTTATTTGTTTTGTTTTAAGGAAATGAGAGCCCACAGTAGACTACTACTATATTTTAGAAAGGTGGGACTAAGAAAGGCAATGCATGAGGATTTGCAAGCAAAACCTTAGGTTCCAATTATAGAATAACTGCTCATTTCCTCAGCAGACTTGGGCAAGTTACTTTAATTCTCTGTGCCTCTGTCTTATCTGTCTAACACGAACCATAATGGTTGCTCTCCCTCAATAAAGAGCATCAAAAAGACTCTGAATGTGAACATGATCTTTGATTTATCTTTATCACCTCCTTTGTACTGTCTCACTGCCCCTTCCACTTAGAATTGACTAACTGTACAGTACGTTCTGTAAATCCCTAATCAATGAGTGGCTCTTTGCCCAAAGTCACTGCTTTGGTCATGGGGCTCAGATGGGATGCAGGTAATTGGAAAAGAGCCATTAGGCGAGAACAAGGAGACACTCAATCTCCATGCATTTGAGAGCTAACAAATTAGACATCATAAGTCAGTTTATCTCATAAATATGTATGTGTCCTTTGGGACAGAACCACTCACCCCAATCCAAGAACAAAAGAAAGTGGATAATGCTGGGATACCTACTAGTTTTCTTATCTCGAGATAACCTTATGGGTTAAGTTACCTTTACAAATGAAAATTCTAAGGTCAGAACCCAAGATTCCCCTCAAGACAATAGAGTGCTTCTCACTCCACCCTAGTCATGGATGAGCTTTTCTATATTCCTCTAACTCAGCAGCTATCCCTCACTGAGCTGAGGAGCCTTAGGGCTTTGTCAACCTCCTCCCCCACCCCCGCATTTTTTTTTCCTGGGGATAGATCCAAGAACATCTGCCCGTGAATCCCCAAGGGTTTTTTATTGATTTTAGCCATGTTAACTGTCAAACATGAAACAGAACAAACAGAAGTTGTGAGGATGAAAAACTCTTAAGTCTTGTCAATGTGTAGTTAGTGTCCCCCAGGGAAACAGAACCATTAGTACACACACACACACACACACACACACACACACACACACACACACACACACGGGCATACAAACACAGAGACAGGGCATAGGCAGAGAGAAGGATTTATTTTCATGCATTGTCCACTGGCTGAGAGCTGTCAGTCTTTCTCCTATCCAGTGCCTTACTCATGGCCTGGGAGATGGTTTTTTAGCAGTGACTGTTTGGGGCTTGTGGAGGAATGAACTTGGTGCATCGTCCTCCAGCCCTCCAGCCCTATAGAAGCAGGTCCTGCTCACTCCTGATGGCTTGCTCTTACTTTCTCAATCTCCTCACCTGGGTCAGACTTACACACAGCCTACCCACTCCACCTGCCTTGAGATTCTGAAACCCAGATCACATGGAGTCATTACCTTCTCATGATGCAGAAGGATTCATCTTCATAGCCTCTCACATTCACCAAGTGTCCTGAGTTCACCCAGTACCATACCATTTTTATGGAGGCGGACACCGGAACAAGGAGAAACTTAGTAATTTGCTACATAGTAGGAAGAGTTAGTGATTGGGGTTTTTTTCTTCATTATTTTTAATTATGTGTCCCTGTGGGGTTTTGCACATTTGGTACAGTGGCTGTCTGTTCTCATCTGCTGGGTTGCAGATGGTTGTGGGCTGTTTAGTGTGGGTGCTGGAAACTGATCCCTGGTCTCTTCAAGAGCAGCTGAGCCCTCTCTCCAGCTCTCTCACTTTTAGGGTGGAGTTGTTCTTTCTGCCTTAATAGTCTCACTATAAAGTCCCAACATACAAGTCCTTCCAGATATACATTTGTGGTCTCAAATTGCATTTTCATGTTGTTTTTTTCTTTATGACAAGTCCTGAGGAAATTTTTGAATAGTTTGCATCCTTGAAATGGCTCAATTGGAACAAAACCTTCTCCTATGTATGCCTGGATCTCAGATTAGAGGGGAAAGATCTCCTATGACACTCTCACAAGCACTCTTTGCAGACTGTATCCTGTATCCCTAAGTGCACTGACTTTCAGTGTGGAACCAGTCTCCAGTCACCATTCCGAATGGGAATCTTTCAGGTTTCATGTTTCCTTTTTGGTGATCTTGGAGCAAGGCTAAAGGTATTTCTGAGGCAATTGTTGAATTTAAAATGTTAAAATGCAGTGTATGGCATGGTAAAAACACAAAATACTGTTTTTCTCTTTCTGGGTCATTATTGCCTCCCTACTTTATTCATGCTTATATCTTTTTATGAAATTTGATTTTATTGTCATGACAAAGTCTTTAATGAGGAACAAAGGAATCTACACAGTCAGAACCATCCCATACCAGATTCTCACCCATGGCTGTCTGGCAGCCATTTCCCTGGAGAGCCCAGTGGCACGCTACCTTCAACCAGTGGGATAAAGGGTATGGCCCTACTGAAAAAGCTACGGTTGCCTGCTTCAGGCCTCCTGTATGCTGCCCATGTTGGAAGCTTACCCATGCTTTTGCAGGTATTCTTTGTAGTAGCCTAGCAAACTTTATATTGACCGTTATTTTTTCTTTCTGGAAATAAAGCAAGACTCCAAAAAGGTCCAGATGCCAAAGGTTATGTCTTAGCAGTGAGAAGGTTGAAGTTCTATCAGTGTGGACTGACCATGAATTACAAACTTTAAGGTTCAGCCTCGAAGGGTGTGTCACCCAAGGCAGCAGAAGCATCCCTCAGGCCCTCGCTTCTACCCAGCTGTCCTTCAGTCGCAATGAACCATTTCTTCTCCATTCTCCATTCAGTTGAATTATTCAAGCCAAGCTCTCTCCTTACCTCCCTTGTGGAAACCTCCCTGCAAGCACTTAACTCCAGTCTCTCTTCAGATCTGACATTTATTTAGAGGCAGACATGGCTTGTCGTCAGCGTGTTCATGGTGGCTCCCTCTGAAATGAGCTCAGACAAGGCTATTGCTGTGTCATATTTCACTTCTAAATAATCTGTGATTGGGGAATAATCCATAAATACGTAAGTGATGAAAGAATAAACACAAATGAGCAAACATAAAAAAATCAGAATAGGAGCTAGAGAGATGGCTCAGTGGTTAAGAGCACTGACTGCTCTTCCAGAGGTCCTGAGTTCAAATCCCAGCAACCACATGGTAGCTCACAACCATCTGTAATGGGATCTGATACCCTCTTTTGGTGTGTCTGAAGACAGCGATAGTGTACTAACAGACATAAAATAAATAAATACTAGAAACAAAAAAGAATGTCAGAATAAAGAACTGGTTATAAGGACTACAAATGTCTATTTGTTATTTAAAATTATTTTTCAAGCTTTTTAGATGTTCTTTGAGAATTGTTTGCAATAACTAATCTTCCAAAACAGCAGTGAACAAACAGCTGTGTAGGGGCTGTACCTGTCCTTTCATTGTGGGTGTAGTGGACCAGGAATTACTCCCAATAGTCAATGAATGGTAAAAGCAGGATAGTGACCTGTACAGAGCCATATTGGGGCAGTCTTGCACACTTGGTCAGAGTTTGACTTTGGTCAAGGTTAACTTCTCCCAGTTAGCCAGGATCCTTCTCCACCCAGGGTGGAGCGCTCGAAGTAAAGGTTAAGTTCATTGTTCCTCCAGGTCTAGGAATTCCTGAATTAAGCAGGTGACCCACCCAGCTGCCGGAGCAGTCAAGACGAGGACCTCCAAGAGAAGCTAGACAACTTCCACCGGAACTCAGCCTGGAGTCTGGGGGGAAGGGTTTGCCCAAACTGTTAAAAGGTCTGGCGCCATTAAAGTTTCGGGCTTTGATCAGTGAACATTGTCTTAGCCGCACTTCTTTTCGCCCCTCTTCCCTATTTATTCTCTCAACAGGTAACCCGGTTTACATGTGGCTGCTGGCAGCTACAGTGACCCTCCCAGGGGCTCTTAGGTAATACTTTACATATTATGGTTGCTTCTCTGAGAGGAAAAAAATAGCTTGTTTTCCTTCCTAGAGAAGAGATAACAAATTTATGCTCCCCCTGGCCCGCAGACTCTAGGATTACTAGCCAAGCAACCTGTGAATCTAAAACCCTTAGAAATAGTTTTTAGGTACCATTGTCTGAGAGATTATAGTGTCACATGGTTCCAGAGGAGGTAACATGACTAAGGATTGCTCATGGACCTTACCACTGTGTGATGGGGCATCAGTAGAAATCAAAAATCAATTCAATGTGGAAAGTTTTGCTTACTGCTGTGTATGCTTGCACCCTTATCTGTAGTCTCAAAAGCACAGAGCAGAACTGCAGCCAGAGTCAAGAGGCTGGTGCTTTGAGGTCATTAACAGTTAGTTCTTAGACTTGGAGATGCCACTTCCATCTTTGTTTCTCACTTTCTTCTTCAGTAAAAGAAAGAGAAAGGCAAAGATACATTAAGGGCCTTGAAAGGATTCACCTGAGGGCTAGAGAGATGTTCAGTTGTTAGGAGCACTTGTTCCTCTTTCAGACGACTGGGATTCTGTTCCCAGACCCCACATGATGGTTTACAATCTCCATAACTACAGTTCCCAGAGGCTCTGACATCATCTTCTGACCTCTACGGGCACTGTACACACATGTGGTGTATATACATATGTTCAAGAACATTCCACAGCCTGCCTCACCCCAACTGTTTTCTGTGCTTGGTCATGCTGGCTCACTTCGGCCTTCTCCCTGAAGCCCCCTCTTTCACAGAGCCTCGATACTACTCTCTGCACTTCTCTTCCCTCAGTTCACTCCTCCTTCTTTACCTGGTGTACTCCTGAGCTCTCAGTTAGAATATTATTCCTTTGAGCAAGGTTTTCCTCATTACCCCCTTTTCCCAGATAAGGTCAGATCCTTCTTTTATGAGCTCTCAGAACCTCTGTGTAGCAAGCACAGTTGTGTTTCGATTCCATGAATTATTATTTTTGACTGATATCTGTCCAGTTGGCAGACTAGAAACTGTGGCCAAGGTCCTTGTCTACTTGGTCAGACAGGTAACACTCAGTCTGGCATGTATTTCTTCTGGTGCTCGGTACGTATTTGCTGATTGGATATGGCTAGCAAGACTTACCAGTAGAATCTAGGACCCTGACTGCAAGATCATAATCTGTGCAGTTAGACAGAGGAGACCATAGTTTCAGATGTGACCTTTTGAGCAGGAAGTGAGGAACCCACAGTAGCCAAGTAGTATGGGGACACTGGTGTCGGCAAGAGTGCTGGGAAGAAACAGGCTAAGAAGGGCTTGGGCACTGAGACTAGAGGACTTTAAAAAGGAATGAGAAATGAGAAGGAGGGAAGAGACCCAGGTTCAGAAGTGACCCACCCCAGGAAGCTCTTATGAGAGCACAGAACTTTGAGGGGCTTTAGTGCAACTACTACATGAGCGTGATTTGCAAAGTGTAAGTCAAGAGCTTTCTCCTTCCTGAGACTGTCCCACCTTCCTCCTCTGCAGTGGGATCCCATGGTACTGAAGCCCTATCCCACTGCGGAGATCATCTGCTACCAGCCAGGTGTTCAGGAAACATAATTTTGCATTGCCTTCTTTTGACTTAACATTCATTATGTAACCCTAGAAGAGGCTGGGTGCCTAGCCTGGCTAGCATGTCGGTGTGCAATTTGGAGAGCTCCACTAAAGCCTTGCTAGCCACTGTTGTTCCTCCTACCTAACTTCATTATCATTTCATCTCTGTGCTTCGAATGCCGTTTCTGAACATGCCTATGGCATGCAATGTTAACTTCCAACTTCAAGTCCCTTGTCTTGAAACTCTCACTCCCACCTGCTTGTATATTTGATTCTATGTCCAGCCACAGAATATAAAATTAGATCTCAGCTCTGTATTGTGCAGTATGGTGACTGCTTCTCACACGAGACTACTTAAGATAAAATTAACAAAAATACTGAGTCTTCTGTCTTACTAGCCACACGAAGCTCATGTCTCCTTGTATTGGGCAGCACTGATTAGAATATTTTCTTGTCCTTTCAGAGAATCTTATTAATGACTGTTGTTTCAAATATGTATTTGCTACATTAAATATTCCTGCAACAGAAGCAAGCTGAGAGTAAATCATCTCTGGGAAGCACACACAATCTCTGCACTAAAATGTTTTGTCTGCTGGCCCTTTCCCTGTCCCTATGTATCAGAGTTGAACTTAAGATGAAAAAGATCCAGAATATTCTTCTCTTTGTTAGCCCCTGTGTGCTTTGCACTGAAGTTGAGGACAGCATCCACAGGTTGATGCAGCTAGTCATGCTGTTGAAGGTTTACTGAAAGGGCTTATGTCCTAAAACCTCCAACATACTCCCTTTCCTCTAAAATAATCTAGGGCTGATAGCAACTTCATTTTAGGGTTTGATGAAATCAAGTATTGGTTCTTTGCAATTCCTGTCACTGAGGCAATTCCTTAAGGTAATAAAAGGTACAAATATTTTTACTATTGGCAAATGTATATTGCTTCTTCACCAAATATCTAAATGCAGAAAAACCAAAAACATCCTCTGTTTCAGGTCGTTCACACAAAGCACTGGGAGGGGATTTATAGCTACACAGTTACAAATTATGAATGTGCACGCACTCAACAACTACACCCTGTTGATTTGCTAGTTAGTTTTTTTATTGCTGGCTTTTTGCGCTGCTCTACAGGAGACTGGCTGCAGATTTGGCTGCTACTCAGAGTGAGGAGTCACCAGGGATGTTGTT
Organism: Apodemus sylvaticus; assembly: GCF_947179515.1. Lineage (NCBI taxonomy): Eukaryota > Metazoa > Chordata > Mammalia > Rodentia > Muridae > Apodemus > Apodemus sylvaticus. The sequence continues at coordinate 81,097,336 of NC_067473.1, read as the reverse complement.
CCTATTCAGAAATGCACATGGTAGATCAAAGACAAAGATTGCAAACTTGTATATTAAAAGCCATACATTACCCACACAATGAAAACCTGCCTCCCACTCCACATGGGAGGCTTGGGGCTGAGTGTGAACGGCGGATGCTCAGGTTGGAGGCAGTGAAGGGAAGAACAGAGCTGCCTAATTACCCAATGTGGTGCTTTCTGGTCCCCTCTGAAGAGTGCTAAGGATTCCCTCAAAGGGCGCCAAATGAAGTATGTATGGAAGGAATGGAATGGAGGGCAGGCTTGGGACTGTTCCCATGTCTCCAACTTGGTACTTCTGCTTTTGCATACTCTACACGTTACACTTCTAAATGTGATTTCTTTTGAACAAAAGAAGCCCCTAACACTTGACATGGACCAAAAAGCTTCACTCTGGGGCAGAAGTTAGTGGTGTGGAATAGGGTTAGGTATGCTCTGACACTTGCTTTTCAGAGCAGTGAAACTGGGCAGAGTTGTGTGACTTCTAGTTTCATTTTGTGTAAGATTTATGCTTATTCTGGGTATTCAGAACCAGCTAGTAGCTGCAGAGTGTTTCCTTCAGGTGCCTGTCTAGATCTGTGCACTCGATTCCCTTCCTCTGACTCCTAGCACAGGGTGAAAGACAGTTGGTAGAAAAGGACTGGCATCTCTCCTCATCCTTTCGCATGCATCCTGCAGCAAGAACAGGAGGATGGTACCCCCACCTGTCTAGCCTATGGTATGATGCTAATGCTTATAATCCCAAAGACATCTACCAATATCCTAGAACCTTTTTTCCCTTAAGCTGTGGCTGAACCATTGCATGAAGCTCCAAGATGAACATGATGAGAGTTTTCCTGATGTTTCATCCCAAGTTGGTCCAGAATTTTCTCTGTACCTTGGTTTCTGTTCTTGTATCCCTGTATATAGCAAAGGAATGCCCTGTACACTGTGACCCTTAGCATCCCTGTTAATTTACTGGTGAAATTATTCTTCTCTCTCAATTAACTTAGTCTTCTTTCTAGTGTCGATCCTATACCATCCGTCTATACACTGCCAGAGGCTCTAGGTACACACCTATGTGGATGAGATGCAACCTGTGGATTAAGAATCTAAAATCTTGGGTGGAGAAGTACTCTGTCTACCCCACCACATCTACACCTGTACAGTTCAAGGACTGCTTTGGGACCATTAATACCAGGTGAGCATGTTCAGAATCTAGGGCTAGAACTGCATGAGTCAAGTTCTAAAACCCAGGGGAGCCACCCAGTTTTTGCTTCAAAGCAAAGCACATTGAACAAAGACACTTTTATGCACACACTTGGTGATGGATCTACTTGCCAGTACGGTAGTGACATAACAGGCTGGTAATCAGAAGTTCTCACGTATGACTTAAGTTAAAAGTGTTACTGTGGTTTAAACATGAAATTTCTTCCATGACCAAGTACTGAGCACTTGGTCTCCAGATGTGTGTGCTATTTCAGGATGTTTAGAAACATTTAAGAGGTGAGGCTTAGTTCAGTAAAGTACAACACTGGGTTAGGTATAAAACTTTATCCTTGAGGGTTAAACCAGGTCTGTCTCTCCCCAGCGGTCCACTTCCTATCCACCTTGTGTTAAAGACTCTCCTCAACCATTCACTCCTGCTGCCTTGCTGCTGCCTAATGGTATGGGGTCAAGTCTTCCTGCTTTACTTTTTTATCCCCCGTTCTTATAAGAAACTTAGCTTAAAATACTCATTGGGCTACATACACCCTATGAGCTACATACATAAGATTCCCTGGAACCATCTCTCCCATTGTCATAATCCAAAGCATTGGCTTCTCTTTTATGGTGCTAGCACCTTCAGAAACATCTCCTTTCTTAGTTGCATCTGTGCACAGGATTTTCTGATCCAAGTCTTTTCACATTTATCTGCTCTGCTCTTTTGATCCAAAATATCATTTTAAATGTTGAACATACAAGTTGTTCTTTTTTCAAGTCATGCTCTGAGGCATTTTGGTCATAGCTATCCAGAAGCAACCAAAACATAGTATTGGTATCAGAGAGTGCAGTTGCTGCTGTGACAAACCTGATCATGTGGTTCATATGTGCTTTGTAAGTGGTTTACAGGAAGAACTCGAAGCTTAAGCAGGGAAAGGCCAGAATACTGGAAGTAGCACCTTGATGGGAAACTTTTGCTAGAATCTTAGAAAAGTAGACTTGCAACTAGAAATACAGACAGAAAGCCAGGCTCATGAGGGTTCAGATAGGAATGAGAACTCTACTGGAAATTAAGCTAGAGATCACATTATTACAATATAGGTCAGAACCTGTTTATACTTTGTTTTTGCCACAATATTCTGCATGAAACTGAATTTGGATTTGAAAGATTAATGTCATAAAGGAAATATGACAGTAACCAGCATTCAGGCTGTGGCGTGGTTATTGCTGGATATTTTTAGCAACATTTAAAATGATATTTTGGACCAAAAGAGCAGAGCAGATAAACTTGAAAAGACTTGGATCAGAGAATCCTGTGCACAGATGCAACTAAGAAAGGAGATGTTTCTGAAGATGCTAGCACCATTTAAGAGAAGCCAATTCTTTGGATAATGACAATGGGAATGATGGTTCCAAGGAATCTTATGAATTATAGATCACAGAAAGACTGCTACAGTCTCAATTGTGCCCCGAACCCTACGCTGAAGGAAGAGTCTCAGAATTCCATACAATATGAATAGCACTAAGCTAGTTCAGAGACCTGAACTCTCTTTGACTCTCAGTTCCCTAGGTCTTATTTGACTTTTTACAAATTGTTTTTAAGGATTAAAGGAGAAGCATGGAAAAAGAGCAGACAAGGACAAGAAAAGAGCTTCTTTCCTGAGGGGGTAGTACAACATGTTCAATTCCACGGATACATACATTGTTTCTCTGTATCATTAACATATATTCTAACATACAATTATAGGGATAGGAGGACCTACAGTTTACATTAGTTCTGTGTTTTGTTTGTTTTGCCTTTCTTATCTTTCTTTCCTTCGTTCCTTCTTTCATTCATTCTTCCCTCCTTTCTCTCTCTTTCTTCCTTCCTTCTTCTTTCTTTCTTTCTTTCTTTTTCTTTCTTTCTTCCTTTCTTTTTCCTTCCTTCCTTCCTTCCTTCCTTCCTTCCTTCCTTCCTTCCTTCCTTCCTTCCTTTCTTCCTTCCTTTCTTATTTCCCATCCAAAAAGACAAATCTTTAACATCAAAAGGAAGAGACATATTAGAATAAACAATTTTCCTGTTCATATTTTATTGTGTTTCTCCTGTGAGTTCTTTGAGGAATCTTACCTTGCTGGAAGGACCTGCTACTTTAGGTTCCAAAAAGCAGAGACCAAGGAAATCATTGAAATTAAAGGGTTTTTGCTGTTTTTATTTTTGTTTTATTTGTTTGTTTGTGTTTGTTTCTGCACCCTTGTGGATACTGGAGTAGAAAAGATCCAGGTCCTGGGCTGGCTTCTCTCTGCCACCAACTGCAGGTGAAACAGTGCTAACAAAGCTCTTCCCTGGGACTCTAGCTAAGAGTGCTTCTAGAGGGCTGGAGAAATGGCTCAGTGGGTAAAGGTGCTTGCTGCCAAGCTTGATGACTTGACTTTAATATGTGATATTACTGAACTAAGTTTCACTAATGGTATCACACACAAAATATGAAACATCACATCGATATTTTTTGATGAAACTGGAAGTGAAAGAAATTAAGAGGGAGATATAGCTGCATAATTGGAGATAGTGAACATCTTTGCTTTATACTTAAGTGCTTTGTATCTGTTTCATTTTCTTCTACTATAAGTTATTACATGACCATAATAATTTAAGCAACTCAGAAGCATAAGTAAACAAAATGTTCCTCATCATATCTGTCAACTAGTTTGTCTGAGAAAATCATGTTAACAGTTTAGGAGGTGTGTTTTGAGACTTTTAATGTTTCTGTAGGGTTACACAAGGGTGTGTCCCCATACAAACATATACACTTATACATGAAGCATATATGTTTATATATAAGAAATGAAAGTATTATACGTATTCTTGCATTACAGTTCCAGTTGTATTTCAATGGTGACTTAGTCCTCCCCATTTAAAATTTTAATTAACACAGAATAACTGTATATATTTATGTAGTACAGTGTGATATATATATAATGTGATTATCAAATCATGGTAATGAGTGTTTCTCAGCAAACATTTGTAGTTATTTTGTGCAAAGGACCTTTGAACTTGTCTTTGCTAACTTTTTTCTTTCTATATATTTTCCTCTTTTTAAAAATTTATTCTTTAATCTATTTTTACAGCCCAGACTTTATCCCCCTCCCAGTTCATCCTACCGTTCCACATCCCACACCTCCTCCTACTAGCCCTGTCTCCAAAAGGATGTCCCCACCTCCTCCCCAACCCACTAGACCATCAACAGTAAGGCAACTGAGATTGTCCACAGAAAGGCACTGTCCCTTCTCAATTCCTCCCAGATCACAGTGGATAGGCATTTTAGCTTACAAAGCCCATTGTCTACATGCTGATTCTCAAACTACAAAGAAGGTTTAAAAAAAAAAAGAGAGAGAGAACCATTAATCTTACATTCAAACTTAGAGCTTCAGGGTTCTGCTCAGTATCATACATTTAGATTTAGGACCTGAATCCAAGGCCCTCACTTCTAGAACAGCCAGTTTGTTTCCAGGAGAAATGATGGGTGCTTTCCCAAGTTACTGGGAATTATCAAGCACAGTCTGCAGGCCTGACTGCCGCTGAATCCTGTGTTTAAACAGAAAATCTAATAAGGCAAGAGGGCACCTGTATTTTCTTAGTGAAAAACCTGCAAATCATTCTTTTGCTGGTTCACTAAATATGGCTGTTCACTTGCCTGCAATTGCTTTGGAGTACTTAATGACTTTATAGTGGCCCTTTCATCATTTATGATCCAATTGGTAATCTGGTCAGTCTTATGTTCCCCCCCCCCCCGTCCCACCCCTTCTCCCCCCCACTCCCCCCACCCCCCACCAGCCTCAAACTTGGAAGACAAGAAAGCCGTGAGAATAGGTTCCATGTCTCTACCACCAGGGTACTAAACTCCCAGAAAATATTGGAGAGTGAAGTCAATGGGTCAGTAGCTAGGGTAGGACAGATCCCCAAATGCAGAGTGTGCATGCCTTCTGGAACTGTGTATAGAACTCAGTAATCATAGGGTTAGCTGGAATGATTTAGTAAAGCCTAACCTGCCTTCCTGCCTTCCTACCTTCCTGCCTAGCCTACCTACCTACCTACCTACCTGCCTGCCTGCCTGCCTGCCTAGTCTGCCTACCTGCCTTCCTGCCTGCCTGCCTAGCCTGCCTCCCTGCCTAGCTTGCCTTCCTGCCTAACCTGCCTGCCTACCTGCCTACCTTCCTGCCTAGCCTGCCTACCTGCCTGCCTGCCTGCCTGCCTAGTCAGCCTACCTACCTTCCTGTCTTCCTACCTAGCCTACCTGCATACCTTCCTGCCTAGCCTGCCTTCCTGCCTTCCTGCCTTCCTGCCTTCCTGCCTGCCTGCCTGCCTGCCTTCCTGCCTGCTTAGTCTGCTTTCCTGCCTAGCCTACCTGCCTGCCTAGCCTGACAGCTCTTTAGACATTTTTCCAAGACAATATAAAATCTAGAATTTCATACAGATTTTCTAGATTTGATCCTCAAATATTAACAGCTAATTCAAGGATTTAAAAAATCTTTACAGACCAAACAAAAATAGGAGCGAACCGAAACCAAATTGTGCAAGGTTTGTGGCTTCTTGTTCACCACCTTTGTTGTTGTTTGTTTGTTCTTTATAATTCTAAGTAAAGGTTAGGAGAAATTTCCAGGACACAGAGATGTGTGCTGAAGCATCTTTATTTCTGAAATGTATTGCATCTTTCACATCTTTGTAAGGGGGACAGAAAGACAGAAAGGGTAACAAACAGCTGGACCTCAGAATGTACAGAACCGCCCCATGCTGCCTGCCTTGGTCTGAGCACTAGAGTCTCTGCTTGTCTTCCTTTTAATCCTCACCCTCTCTCTGTCTGCTGTCTGGTGGATGGAGTACAGATGCAAAGAGTCCCCACAGGCACTTGGAGACTGCCAGCTGCACAGGAGCCAAATGCACATCTGTGTTCACTAGACAACACCACCTCTTATACAAGAAAGTATATCAGAGTCTAAATAAATGAGATGGTGAAAATATCAGAACAACCTTCAACTGGCCATAGATTTAAAAAAATAAATTTCTTATAATCATTGCTATTTCTTTACCTCCCATTAGGAATGGCTCACTTAAGACATAATTCACAAATGTCAAGACAACCAATACAGTTAAGAACTCTCATTTTTAACCATGAAATTAAGTATAAGACCTCCTACATAAGTCAGCATTCTCTGCCTCTGATATCTTTTGCTTTTGCAAGGCAGGTTGGCTCCCTCTTCTTGAACCCTTATAACATCTGCAATGAGGGTCTACAGAGCGCTATCAGAGTTGGACTCTTAAGGTAGGAAGGAAGAAAGGAAAATCCATTTCATCAGAGCATTCTGTGAGTGAGAGACCAAATGTTCTCAGAGTCCAACTGGCAGCCTTGGCCCTGCTGGACTGTGAGTGCTTGATGCTGAATCAGACTGCTCTTCCACTAAGCCAGGAGGAAGGAAGGATCGATTTCCCCCAACTTTTATCCAAGTTTTTTGCTTGCAGAACCGGAGCACTGAGGTCTCACTTCTCTTACTTCGGAAAAGAAAATCACTTTACTTTGCACTACATAGAAAAATGAAGTTTGGGATGTGGGACTGAAAAGCAGCTCCAGAGGAAAGACAAAGAGGTGACAGGCAGTCTGAGTAGTAGGTCTCCTGGGGAGGACACGTCTAGATCTTAGAGCCGACTAGGACAAAATGAGGGCAGAGACAAATCTATTTTTTCCCTCTAGATCACCAAAGGGAACCAATGTAATCTATTTACACGCAATCTCAGGGGAGATGTCTTTAAATAGCTAGCTTGTCACCATCCATTTCTTCATCCTCCATAATCACTCCGGCACTCTCATGCCCGAGCAGAGTCAAACCTGCAAAAACAAAAATGTAGACCTGCAATGACAAACATCCAATTGAAATATCAGGCAGCCCCTGGAGCTCCCAGACTGCTCTCAAAGGCGTGGTGACCCAGAAATGCTTCCGTGTGTGGGGAGAATTAAGTGACCTTATTTGACCTTTGTTGAAGTACTCAAGAGGACTCCATTCTGGACACAAGGGGAAACATAGGCTGCCTTCACCCTTGTGCAGTATGGTAGGATAGAAGGCACAGGGATTTAGGAGGCTAACTGTTTGGGGTTCCAATTTAGCCACTCTTTTAATGTAAATGGGGCAACCTAATGTTTCCTCTAAATGTTCTATTCTCATGTGTAAAATGAAGACACTAATACTTGTTACAAAGAGGCATTGCATCAATTAAATAAGATGTTTGTATCATGCCTAGCAAAAATCCACATCTGCAGGTCAGTGACGTGGCTCAGGAGTAAAGGTGTTTGTCATTAACCCTGATAGCCTGAGATGAATCTCCAGGACCCATAAGGTGGAAGGAGAGAACTATTTCCTGTAAGTTGTCCCCTGAACTCCACAGGCCCATTGTAGCACATGTACAGCTTGCCCTGCCCCCACCATTCATAAATACATATTATAAACAAGTTTAAAGCCACACCGACGATCAACTAAATGATATGCTTTTCCACTTTATTTATTCTATAATTTGCTAGTTTGTTTCTCTTTTGAATGGAACAGTAAGTCTAATAAAATCAACCCTAAAAGCACCAGAGTCCATATTGAGCTCTGAGTGTCTGCTCCCCAGTGTTAGCCCTTCGATGACAGAGCCCCCACATTTCAGAGCAAAGGGAAGGTATTAGAGAGTAGCACATTTCCACACAGTATGGCCACACTTTAGAGCAATTCCTCATTTGAAGATAGAATTAAAATATTTCCATTTTTATAAAATGTAGGTATATTAGATGAATCCTTACTTAGGCAAGGTAGAGTATGAAGTTTTTTGTTGTTTTTTTTTTTTTTACTGGCTTGTGAAATTCAGAAGATTTGACTTAATTTTTTTCTTTTCTTTCTCTTTCTTTCTTCTTTCTCTTTCATTATTCCCTCTCTCACTCCTTGCTTTCTTGCCTCTTTTCTTTCTTTGTATCATTTTTCAGAGCTGACCAGTTCAGAAAAGGCCAGCAAAGGAGACTTTATTGATGCTGTCCATTCATGAAAGTAGGGCCACTTTAATAAATGACAAGTGAGCCTGGGTAATTTCTGTCCGTTCCCTCTCCCCAGCCGTGCTTCCCAACACAGCTTTGCATGGTCTGTCTCCATTCCTCTCATTAGAGATTTTCCAGTCCACGCAGCACTTCCTAAAGCTCTCAGCTTGTGGACTGGAAGCTGTACTCCACACGGGGTCTTTCTACAACATTGGCCTCCACTCAACGGCAACAAATTAATGAAAACTATGAGTGAATCTTAATGACTATTCATTTGATTCAATTTCTAGTTTGTTTATATTTTTAACCAATTAGCTAGTATTTATTGGAGGAGAAAAACAATTTCAAGTCTGGCTAAAGCTAAGGCTTTTGCATAAATCACTTATAAAGCACAGTTGGAGATACTTTCTCTTATAACAGCTGCATAGAGTTCCATTTTTCTTTAGAATTAAAACTAGTATCCCAGGAGCATGTAGAATTAGCTATGTTGATGGGTCAAACTTTCCCTTCCTTCCTCCTCGGGTATATCTTTACATTAAGTCAAATTTTGGGTAATTTACAATAGGCAGAAATCTTTACATTTTTATGATCAGCAACTTTCTAGTTATTTTGGGTGTCCTTGAAATATAGTCCATAAAAATCTGGGCCAGAAGGTGGAAGGAGGCCTGGGACAGCGAGAATAGCAGGAGCATATTAAATGGTAAAGGCTGGGCCTTCCTGAAGTGGGACAAGCTGCCCACAGGGGCACAGAACATCATTTAATGTGCAGGATGAACTCGAATTTTCTGTCAACACAGGTCAACCTCAGTTGTAATATTTTCTAAGAGAATAATAAGGGATATATTGTGTTTGGGCTGTTAACAGGGCTCCCAGTTGCTACTGATGTCTGGAGGTGGTGGAACTGTTTGGACACAGGGCCTATCTTGCAGGAAGTGAGCTCACTGATCTTTGGGGGATTGCACTTGAAAGACATTAGCATCCCATCCCCATCCTACATTTCTGTTTTCTTTTCAAGCCACTTCAAGATGAAGTGCTTTGTTCTACCATGTACCTCATTTTGCCATGTTTTGTCCTGCCACTGGCTCAGAGGCAACAAAGCCAAGCAACTATGAACTAAAGCTCTGAAAATGTAAGGCAAACAAAAGTTTCCTCTCTTTAAGTTGATTTTCTCCAGTGTTTTTGTCACAGTATTGGAAGGATGCCCATTACAGAAACTCAATGTAGTGTTGATTTTTTGGGTACCCTGTTCAGAGATCCCCACCTAGAGATGGGCTCCTGCTACCACCGTCTCTCCTGTCCTTGTCACTTCGAGCATTTGAGAACAGTTTGAGCAACACTGATGGGATCTGTCTTTCTCCTGGTCTCTGTTGTTCTGAGGAGTCAGAACTGTGTCTCTGAGGGGAGGGAAGGGAGACATCAAAGCCAAAGCAGTCACCACTTAGGGGCTCACTCAACCCACCCAAGTCTCAGCTTATCTAATTGGGAAATTAATTTGCATTTCTTCAAGGGCTTGATGCTGTGAGATAGACTTGGGCCTGCAGTCTCTTTATCCTTTTAATTTTTCATGTGTATAAATGCAAGTGAGTCTACATGTGCGCAGGTACATGTGTACATGTGTGTGTGTGTGTGTGTGTGTGTGTGTGTGTATGTGTGTGTGTAGAGGCAAGATATCTTAATCTGAAGCTCAACAACTCAGTCAGGCTAGCTAGCCTGCCTTTGGAATCCTGTGCCTTTACTTCATGAGCCCTGGGGATACAGGCTCCATGTCTACAACCAGACAAAAAAGCACGGTCTGGAGATCTAAACTGGAGCCCTTCACTTTATCCACTGAGCCATCTTCTAAGATCAGTCCTTCCTTCTATAGTTCTCCAACAATATCATGTAGACCCTCTGCTAAAATCATGGTTTGCAGGATAGGAATCATTGAGCAACAGTCACATTCTGGCATTCCCACACATCCATCATCTAGAAGAAGGCTCAGACATAGTAAAGATCATAGTAAAAATCTAAAAAATTCTTTCTTTCTATCTGTATAGAGCAGAATTTAGAGTTTAGGGAACTTGGATGCTTGTGAGGTGTTAGCATGTTGGGCCGAGAAATCTTGGTGTTGGGCCAAGATTTCTAGTCCTGGGTCTTTGTGGGGTGCTCAGAATGCCAATTCTAAGCAAGATTTCACCTAGGCACCATCCAGACCATAGCTATCTGCATTAGGAAGATGTTCCTCAAGCCTTGAGGAGCCTTGACAAAGGTATTTATTACCTGTCCTCATAAACCAAACCAAGGGATTTCCCCGAGCAGAACAAACCCGTGCTGTTTTCAAAGGAGGTACTCTCTTTCCTTTGTGTAAGTGCACTACTTTGATTTCAGACTCCCAACTGTCCTGTTGGTGGTCACTACTACCTGCTGTATTATCCTTATTTTGCTTGGATCTTTTTTGCCTCCAATGTAGACTAAGTACTTCTTTTCTCTTCAACAGTTGTTGGTAAGTGGTGTTTCTGACCAATCACAATCAACACTGCCATGCAGTGAGCCAAGTTCGAACAAAGCCTGGTCCTGGCAGGGAAGCCTTAGAGGACTCCCCACAGAGGCTCCATTCAGGCAATTGGACTTGTCAAATAAGCTCATTAACCTAAGGGAGTGAGATGGTTAGCGTGAGATTTAGACAGGATTGGGAATCCTTGTCCAGTTTCCACTTGCCAAGGGTTAATGAGATATGTCTCTACGGTGTGTTTGCCTGCAAGTTCCTCTCAACAACCTTATTAGAACCAGCATGAGTCTTTCTGAATGCCCGCCAAAAGGCTCCGTCCTCAGCTTAACTAGCACTGTGTTTACTGCCAATTCTTTACTTACTAAAAGATTCCAGAAATAAAGCGCCTTAGCTAAGACCTTAAGAGAATCCGGGGCCAGGCAGCGATGTTTGCTACTGAAGGTCCTTATGGCAAAGCTTCCTCAAGAAACTTCCCTAAGTCTGCAGTCATAGTCTGACTGTGATTCTACTTGCCTCAATGTCCCAGGGACAAGGACAATTCCTTGTGTGCGTGTGTGTGTGTGTGTGTGTGTGTGTGTGTGTGTGTGTATGTGTGTGTGATCTGACATGTATTAAGATACCTATTGATGTGTATCTTTTCTATCTCCCTCCATCTCTGTTTTATGTCTTGAAAATTGATCCGCACAATTTGGGGAATCATCCATGAACTCTAACATGCACAATTCATGTAAGGTAGGGAAGCAGGAATTTCACCTTTTCTCAAGATCCTACCTATATTTGTTTCACTGGCTGAGTGAATTCTCAGCCAGGTCTGCTGAAGTAGCAGTTGTTTCTCGGCCTTTTTCTCCCCCAGATCCCTAGGGAACTACCAATGACGAAAACCCCAGAAAGCAGCAGTATGTATACTCTTCCCCTGGGCACGTGAGTGCCACACAGCTTGCTGCACCAGGACACAGGGCATGCCCCTTGCACCTCCAGATGGCAAGGCTCCAAGCTGCTCCCTTCCCTCCTGTGAACGTTCTATACCAGCTTTGTTTTTTTCTTACCTGCAACAAAGGGAGGCACGTGCAGGGCAGGTGTGTCTTTTCTCCTTGGCCTTTTCTGTTCCATGTCAGTGTTATGAAGAGCTGGGCCTGTTTTGCTCTTTGGGATTCTCTCTTGAACATCATATCTTTTAATTAAGTCTTCTGAAATCACACCTGCATGGTCAGAGGAGCAGAAAGAGGAACAGGGTCAAGTCGTCAAAGTTGCTGATCCCAATGCTGAAGTATTGTGCATAGGTGCATTGTGGGCAGGTACCTGGAGAAGGCAAATGGTGTAGCTTTCAAACTTCCTGATGCCACCCCATGCCTACTGGATGTAGATGCTCATGGTAACTTTGGAAGCTTGTGGGGACTTACTTCCCCACGTGGTGATGATGTCAGGTCTCATGGGCCTGCCATTGCAGCCTCACTCACAGAGCAGCATTTCTCTCCCCTTACCTGGTATGAAAGGCGGGATATGCAATGCTGGTGTATCTTTCCTTCTGGGTTTCTTTTGATCTGACTCAACATTCAGAGTGGCCTGTACATTCTTCCCCTTTCTTGGCTTCTTTTGGAGGTCACAGTCCTTAATGAACTGGTCTGAAAGGTCATCTGATTTCAAAGAGGAAGTGGGTTGAAAGAGGAAAGGGAATAACACAATTGAGTCTTGAGTCACTACTGGTTGTTTTTTTTGTTTTTTGTTTTTTTTATTCGATATAATTTATTTACATTTCAAATGATTTCCCCTTTTCTAGCCCCCCCACTCCCCAAAAGTCCCATAAGCCCCCTTTTCTTCCCCTGTCCTCCCTCCCACCCTTTCCCACTTCCCCGTTCTGGTTTTGCCGAATACTGTTTCACTGAGTCTTTCCAGAACCAGGGGCCACTCCTCCTTTCTTCTTGTATCTCATTTGATGTGTGGATTATGTTTTGGGTATTCCAGTTTTCTAGGTTAATAACCACTTATTAGTGAGTGCATACCATGATTCACCTTTTGAGTCTGGGTTACCTCAGTTAGTATGATGTTCTCTAGCTCCATCCATTTGCCTAAGAATTTCATGAATTCATTGTTTCTAATGGCTGAAAAATGCTCAACTTCATTAGTCATTAGGGAAATGCAAATCAAAACAACCCTAAGATTTCATCTTACACCAGTCAGAATGGCTAAGATTAAAAATTCAGAAGACAGCAGGTGTTGGAGAGGGTGTGGAGAAAGAGGAACACTCCTCCACTGCTGGTGGGGTTGCAAATTGGTACAACCACTCTGGAAAGCAGTCTGGCGGTTCCTCCGAAAACTGGGCACCTCACTTCCAGAAGATCCTGCTATACCACTCCTGGGCATATATCCAGAGGATTCCCCACCATGTAATAAGGATACATGCTCTACTATGTTCATAGCAGCCCTATTTATAATTGCCAGATGCTGGAAAGAACCCAGGTATCCCTCAACAGAAGAGTGGATGCAAAAAATGTGGTATATCTACACAATGGAGTACTGGTTGGTTTTTAACCACATTTGATGTTAGGGATAGAGGTCATTTGGACAGAAAAGTGCTTATTTTTATCACATCAACGGAAGATTCAAATACACTTGCATATGTTTGTATATAAAATAGAAAATTAGAATTCAGTAAATCTTAAAAAATGTTTAGCATTTATTTTTGTTTTATATGCGTGGGTGTTTTGCTTGCATGTATGGCTGTGCATGCAATTCCTGGAGAGACCAGAAAAGGGCACTGGTATCTTCTGTTGGGAGTTCTAGATGATCCTAATTGTTAGGTGTTGGCTGACCAGTGAACTTAACCATGAGCCATCTCTCCAGCCCCCTGATAAAACTTTAAATTTAGAGAAATCTGGAGAGTTATTAAAGCAAAGACAAGCAGAAAAATGTGACCAGACTTGAGCTGAATTTCTGTAGGAACAGTAGGTTCACTGTTCAGCCTCTTGCTCAAGAATCATTTTCCTTAAATGCCCACAAGGCCAGGGTGATATATGCTCTGAGATCCTGGTTCATTTCACTAGGGTATAGGATATGAATCTCTTGATTTACCTCTGTGGGTTGCTGACTCCTCTTGAAAAGCCCCCACTCAGACTTCAGCATCTACTTTCCTCTCTGCCCCATGTTTCTCCAAGTCACCTCTTTATAAAGTTATAAAATTATAATGTTGTTTTCTGTCTGATCTCACTTTTCACAGCCACATTTACTAGACCCTGTACAGCCCAGCTTCTACATCATCAGAGGCTTTCATAGGTGATGACTCCAGACCAATCACTTGGCTCCTGAAAGCCTTGTCTAGCCTGCATCTTAAAACCAGGCATCTTTGTCTGCTCTGCTCTGCTCCAAGTTGCTTGCATTTCTCTGCCATTGCTCAAGCCCTGATCCATTGTTCTGAAATGATTAATCCCTGTAGTTTCCTGCTCCAGACAGAGTCTTCAAGGAGACAAAGATCACACAGTTTTTGGAATTTTGTTCTTAATTGCATCTCTCTCCAACAAATGTGCTCTAAATGCAAGTTGAACTAACTCTGCTCTGACTTCACATCCTTAGTCTCCCATTTGCTGATTCTGAAAACTCAGGACTTCATTTCTAGACCCATTGATATTGTCTCCAGTGTTTAAATGGAGGTGACATCTAATCAGTGTGCGTGTGTTTTGCATATCTGATACATGTCACCTGCTCAGGATCTCACCCACCATGCCATCTCTCAGCCTAAGCTGTCAGAAGATCTGCAGGAAGCCCCAATGTTGTTGGTCTGTCAGTCTTTGTTAACCCCAGCCCTGACTATTCTTTCTAATTTCTTGAATGTTAATAGCATTTTTGCTCAGATAATATTTTAAAGAGTGATGTCAGTATTACTTCTGATATTACTTTGGTTTTTTGTAAAAAATCATTTTAACAGCTAAGAGTGCATGTTTGTTCAATATGTCTTTGAATGAATGGACTCAAATAGGCTTAATGTAAAGAGCTATTCTATTATGAATCTACAAGAGATTATTTTCTCTAAAATCTCATAGCTGTGGCCTGGATACAATCTGGGTATTTCTATAAATATGAAAAAGAATATGGGGAATTTAAAGGTTGATTTGATTTAACATTTCAGTACTTCTCCTCCCCTCTTGTTTTTTTTCCTTGTTTGCCTTCTTTCCTTCTCTCTCTCCCTTCTACCCCAAGAACTCTCTGTGTAGCCCAGGCTGGCCTTGAACTTGTGACATTTCTGCCCCACTCTCCTAAGTGCTGGAATTTTACATGTGTGTGGTTATTTATACTTGGCTCTCACTTTTCTTTTTTTTATATATATTTCTTTGGAGAAATGCTAGGATAAATTACTTTAAAATATCGAGGACTAAATATGTAAACTTTTCAATTCAATTTTGTGGATCCAGATATACCCCAAATCATTCATTATTCCATCCAGACAACATTTTTTAACTACCTATTATCTGTCAAATCATTTATTAGATCCTAGAAATAAAATGGTAAGAAATTATTTTTTTTTGCCTCCAAGTTGCTCGTAGTCTTATAGAGTTCTCCCTCATAGTTCACATGGTAAGAAATTATTTTTTTTTGCCTCCAAGTTGCTCGTAGTCTTATAGAGTTCTCCCTCATAGTTCACATGTTTAGAAAAGTTACACTAGAAACATTTAGTAACCACTTACAATGTGTGTTCATCATCAGCCGTAACCATATAAAAACATAAGGGAAAACCCTACCTGTCAAGGTTCTCTTCGGTGACACTGAAAAGTCAGCTTTTCCATTAAATGGAAGACATTGATAGTGTTACCAGCAGCCTCAATCTAATCAATAGTTATCGAGTATCCACTCTCTGACGGCCCTGGGCTGTGTGAAGCTCACCAGTAGATGAAAAGCACAGGGAGATTGCCCTGGTTTGTCTGCACATGCGTGCTCTTCCAGCTTCTCAGCGCCAGTTTTGTTTCGCCAGTTGTTCAATATTCATCCCATTCCTGGACAAAGGACCTCATTTAAGCCCCCCACAAAACCCGTGGTTGTTCTACTTTCATCTCCTGTTTGCAGATGTGAACAGGTTATTGATAAGGATCAAGCTAAGTCTTAGAGCTATTCAGCTCGGTTGTCAGCCTGGCAGACACTGTAATTCTTCAAAGTTGTTACCACATACTGGCTTATTACCCTTCCCCATGTTAGATGCACTATAGGTATTGATTGACTGATGGTGCGAAAGATGGGTGCTGCTCAGCTGTGGGGTCCCTGAAGGCATAGCTTGCATATGAATCTGTTAGGGGTGGGCTACCATCCAAACCCAAGGTGCTACTCGGCACCTAGAGCAGAGAGCGAGACATTTGTTTCAATTTTGACTTTCATTTCAATTGTAATTTTCCCTATTTTTTGGAGGAATCCTGAACATAAAATATCTTGAAGGCAGTCGAGGAGAGAGGAGATGAGGGGAGCCATAGCCAGATGAGGCATTAACAAAGACGATGAATATGCAAGAGGCCCATCCATCAAAAGTCTGAGTGTCTCATTTTTAGAAATGGATAGAGGCAGAAATGTTTTTGGTGTTTTCATTACAAAGGTTATGCAAAAAGTCAGTTCTGGAAAGGAAACAGATTGACAATAAAGCAGAAAGGGGCTATTTAAAATTCTGTCTTGATAGGCAAAGAGAGATATTTGAAATATTTTATTGGCACCGCACATGGGGTTTAAGTGTGCTGGAAAATACTGGAAACAAGCTATATTGCCACATTCCATTTATTGCCTCAAAAATGCTCTGCCTGGGATTCAGATCCAAAACACTGCCTCTCTCTCCCTCTCCCTTTCTCTCTCTCTCTCTCTTTCTCTCTCTCTCCCTCCACACCTCTCCCCCCCC
Source organism: Apodemus sylvaticus (assembly GCF_947179515.1). Lineage (NCBI taxonomy): Eukaryota > Metazoa > Chordata > Mammalia > Rodentia > Muridae > Apodemus > Apodemus sylvaticus. The sequence continues at coordinate 81,080,752 of NC_067473.1, read as the reverse complement.
CCTCTCTCTCATGAACTTCTCTCCAGTACTTCAGCTAATATTTACATGGCAGACCCCACAGACCCATGGCTATTTGCCTGTCCATCTGGTGTAGACTGTCACCAGAAGGCACCAGCTATCGGATTTCAGGGGCCTTTCTCTCAGGCCTTTCCTGAAAGCAGTATGGCAGAGAGCCCTCCTGTGGCTTACAGGACAGACGTTCCAGATGGAGCACTTACCTGAGGGGCTGCAGTGAGGATCAAGCTGGTCTAGTATGTCTTCTGAAAGCTCCAGAGGTTGAACGGGCTCAGTGGTCATCATCTCAGTGGACATCCTTGGGGGGGACAGAGAGAGAGAGAGAGGGAGGAAAGAGAATCCAGGCACTGGAGAAGTTAAAAAAGTACCTAGGTAAGTATACCTTCTGTTCATTCATTCACTTGTTTATTTAATAAATACATTAAATATCAAGTGATTATTATTACAGATCCCATCTTAATCCTATTTTTCATGTATTCTTCTTATAGTTTATTGCTAAATTTAAAATGTAAGACAAAATAAAGTAAACACACACAAACACACATAAACATACACACATACACACGGTCATCTCTCCCTGTTAGAAAGTGCTGTGTGTCAAAACTTAATTATTTGCCTATTTAAGGGTTCATGAAGCTAATCAAGTTTGAATTAGAAATGAATTGGCTAAGAGTTAAAGAAAACATCAAGCATCTATCCTGTGCATTTTCTGTGCTGAGTTCTATAGCGTATGATTATATCTAAGGAACAAATGAGGAACAGGAGTGCACAAGTTCACTCTATTTAGTTGTCACACATCGTCTTAGTTAAGTTTAGATTAAAATCTAGTCATAATGAATTCTTGGCACTTTAGTCTTTTAAAAATAAAGAAAATTCTCTGAACCCAGAGTTAACTAGGGCTCTTCGGTCCTCACAACTGGAACTTATAAAATAACTCAGCTGCCTCTTCATGACATGTCCTGTGAGGACAGCAGGTACATAGAGAGGAAAATCCTGATCTTTGTCAACATTTCTATTACTTTCTTAGGGATCCTGACATAAAAGCAAGTTCCTTCCTGTCCCTGGATACCTGTCTTTCCTAGAACACAAATGCAAGCTCTTTTCCGGTGATTAGTTACAGTCTTTTCCAGAAATGAAATTCTGAATGGACATATGACAAGTATGGATGAGAAATTCATTAGCTGAGGTTTCCGAGAAAAACTTCATTAGAGTCTATTCCTTGTGTTCCCTTCTGATAATTTATGGCTGGTGTCTGTAATAGCAAGGGTATGGGCAAAGAGAAACAAACAAGGTCAAAATGACAAAGCTGGTACTCTTCTCATGAGATTCTTGTTCCTGCACTAGGCAGAGGAAGCACAGACCATTCACAGTGACAGTTCAGGAGCGCAGACTGAGCTAACTCCTTTGCTTTGAAGACTAAGTCACTGTTCCCTGGAAAGACTGAGGGATTCTCCCCCACCAGCTGAGATCATTACAGAGCAGATGGGCCATTAGCTGATCACTTGAGCCTGGCTTTTAGTGTCACTCTTAGCAAACTGATTGTGTGAGTGACTTCAGCGGACATTCAGTTTAGACCATTGTTCCTAGTGACTGGGTATAGTCTGCCAACTCCCTGGAACCATAAGGAAGTGTGTTGTAACCATCCATAGACTATCTGCTTGTGCCAGTAGTTTTGAAAAGGAGAATGTCACCCAGGAAGACTGAGCTGGATGCTAAGGGCTGCAGGAAATGTGATAGACTCAACATGGTCCTAGATAATGAAACTTCCTCCTCTCTTCAGTGTCACAGGTGTTTAAAATCACCCACAGTGATCTGCTATAACCATCCATCCTCAAAACAAAGTGAAGTTTATGGAGTTTAAACTGACCTACCCGTAGTCACGTTTTCACACCCAGAATCATGGCAGAGATCCGGGCCCTGAGTACGCACTTTCTAGGTTGCTCTGGGCTGCTACCCTTCTCCCCTGCAACCTAAAGCAAACTACTCCCTATACTGGGATTGCATCTCCTGTGAGCCCAGTACTTGATGTTTTTTTTACTTTGAACCTAAGTTATCAAGCCAAAGAGACCTGAAGAAATAACACCTTCCCCATAGAGTTCCTGCGAAGATGAAGTTGTATATCGCCTCATGTTTAACACATTAAAGGTGCTTTCTATTGGATAGTTATTGTTCTGTACCATTGCTTGTGACAGTTGATGAGGAGCATCTGAATAACTGAAAAATCCCAAGAAACAGTAGAGACTTCTCTTATGTAGATGTTGAGCTGGGTAGAACCTTCCTTCATCTGAGATAAATCTTATCAGCCATGGATAACAACAGGAAGGACTCCCCACTGCCAGTGAGGCATCAGCTGGAGATGTCAGGATCCCCTGGACAGGCTGGGGCAGCCAATGCCTCAGCCCATGTCTGATGAGGGAGGGCTCCTCTCAAAGATAAATCATAGTTTTTTCATAGAGGAAACAATTCTATTTTAAGTTAGTGTGATTGAAATCCAGCTATGGTGGAATAGAGCACTGTTTGAGAGGAGGGACTGGGAGACTTGTTTTCTGAGCTGGGATTTTATATTGCGACAATATCAAAAGTGTTTGACAGAGGCATGTTTTGACAGGGGATTACAAGACTCTTTAATCTAGGGTGATGTCATTTTGACAGTCCTGTCATGAAATCTTCAAAGAAAACAAAGAACAGTGATGATAGTGGAGCGTCTGGGTTCAGAGCTGTCTGGTTGATGGAGGTCACTTATCGCTGCCTGTTGAGTGTTGATGTGAGAGCACTGCAGAGTCCTGCCTGGCTCTCCGCTGCCATCCTCAGAGGAAAGGAAACACCCGACCATGGTACGAGGGTGTGTCTCATTCTGCTCCACACTCTACCCATGCATTGTTCCTTTAACTGTGTCCCATCTGGGTCCCAGTTTTCATACAGGACCCTGCACTTGTCAGGATGGCTAGAGAAAGTTCCTATTGCTCCATTGGCTGCTCTCTGTAATTTGGGGAAGTTTCTTAGAAACCAGTTATTTGTTTTTCTAAACTAAACAATTGGTTTCCCTGGGTCCTCAGATTTCAACCCCAATGCTAAGGCCTTTAGAGATGCTTGTTCATGGGGATTTTACAATAGGGAAGTTTAATTTTTAGTTAAAGAGTTTGTGACTTCTTTGTCTTTATTATTATTATTATTTGCTTCATCCTACCTCAGCAGGGTCTTTGAACTTTTACTTTCACCTGCTGATGAGTATCTGCATTGGTCTGCCCACCCTCAGCTGAGGCCAAATGTGCTGTGGAAACCAGCGCATTTTCATTACGTAAGACTCTTGGAAGGACCCTGGGGAGTCCCGGCAATCTCATGCATTATTTCTACAGCCGAATTCAAGCATGCGCCATGAAAGCTGCAAGGGCAGACACCATGAAGATTTGTATCCTCTCAGTCAGAGTAAGGCGAACCATATAACAGTCACACCGTTCTTTGTCCTTTCTATTTTTCAGATGTCTCAGAGAATAAAGGCAGAAGATCTGAAGTCTTTTCTTGGTGGTTTCTTGAGAGAATGTGGGTAGCCCATGGGAAGTGTGTACTAGACCAACAGTCTTTAGGATCTTGGGGAGATTTCTAGGACTCCATATGTTACAATCTTGCAACTTCCTTACTACCTCTTTTCATAAGGGACCCAGCCCTTCTCTCCACTGGAATTCACACTAATGCAAATGCCACTGGGAATGGAGACCGATGAACTGTTGTTATCCTACTATGAAGCCAGTGCTGGTGATAGCTGTCACCTAGCTAGGCACCAGTGAAGGTATCTCTTTAAGTTGCAAAAGAGCCAGCGGGCCATGGTGTGCCAGCACAGCTATGAAAACCCGGATGCACACTTTGCTGAGGCCAGTCTCCGCTCACCCAGGCTATGGCTGTGCTGCTTCTGCAGCTCAGTTTGAGGTCACAAGCTGGCCCAGGCACTGTGTTCTCTTAAGAGGGCAAGGATATACATTTAATGCATGGGCAGGATATTGTCCCCCAAAGTGGCACACTGTGAGTTGGCCCTAGAAAGAAATAGTCCCCGTTACTTTCCTCACTCTTCCTGTGAAGCGAGGCAAAGTTAGCTTTCATGTCTGCACACTTGATCCTAGCCAAAAGGCCAAGAAATCAAGAGCTTTCACGTCTGTAACTGGGTGCACCTGGGTCTCTTCCCTAGGGCTCATGAGAGGCCCAGAGCCCAGCCAGAAGCCACACACACTGACCCTTCTGTGGGTAGATGCCTTCTATGCTCACTTAGTTGCTGTACTTAGCATACTTATATTTAAATTAATCTAAATTGTTATACCAATCTCATCCTAGTGCCAACTTTTTCCAAAGCCACTAATGAAATTATCACACCCAAAAGCACAAACCAAAGGGGAGAACACCTATTTTTCAGGCCCCAGGGTCAAGAAAAGCGAGTCTCAGGAGCTGCTAGACACTCTGTTAGCCATATGACATTCTAAGGGACATCCCCAAACAACCAGGTCTAGATTTACTAGCAATAAAAGTTTTGGAAAAACTATTTCCACAGCCCAGTGTAAGCCTGGTTAGGCTGCCCCCTGGCTCTGCACGCTTTGCTTTGCCAACCTCTTTTGAACTGAGGATTGAGCTCAAGCCCCAGAGTACCACATGTGCAGATAGAATTCCTTCATGTGGAGACCTGCCGTCTCCACATGAAGACATGCCGTCTTCTTCCTGGACTGACTGTGCTGTGAAGGAAGACACTTCGCCCAGACCCCATGGCCTCAAGTATGAAGTCGCACCACACACAGATCCACACTTCATTGTTCTGTTTGGGAGGACACAGACTATCACAGAGCTCAAGGCCCCCACACCCCCAGCAAACTGATGTAACAACTGTGACTTCATCCGACTCAGGGAGTCCAAGCTTAACCTTGCTCCATAAAGAACATTCAATGCTGTGCTCTGTCCCACCAGACGCAAGGAAGCAGTAACTTACTGCAAGCTGCTTTTTTTTTTATCACCAAAGTTCCTGGGATAAAAATCCAAAGCACTCACCGATCAGCGCAGGTGCTGAGCTGAGAAGGTAGAGGCTAGAGGCAGTTCTCACCACGCTGGGGCTCTCCTCGCCTGCACTGGCTGCCGCTGCCCTGCTCCAGCTCCTCTTATCTAGGGACCAGCTGCTGTGGTTGCCATGGGGATGCTCTGTTTCTCAGGCACCAGGGCAAGGGGGATGGAGAAAGAACAATAACTAACTTGGTCATCCCTGCTCTCTGCAGCAATGATTGTTTATTACAAACAGCAGCAGCACACGCAGTCTACGTTGAGTTTTTAGTGTGTCAGGGAAACCAACACAAACTAACTCCATTTTGGAATTCTACTGAAAATTCAGAGGCAGGTTTAAAAACTATTTTTCATGGGGTAGAGATGCCTGGAATTACAAATATGGAAACTGAGGCACAAAGGTCATCAAGGGGCCACAGCAAATTCTAACACTTAAGTTGGTGTCAGTTGAGTCCAGAGCTTTATGTCATGATGAGGAAAGGGATAATGATGGCATCTCTTACTAACTTTTATAGACTGTTATCACTCTCCAGTGCCAGGGCATTCTTCCCATCCCATTAGCTCTAAGAACCTTAAAGGGAACAGCCTTGGCAATCTCCATCTGAGCAGGAGAGTGAATCTGAGAGGCCAGTCCATCACCACAGTTGTCTCAAAGATCAGTTTTGTTCAGGAAGACATGAAGTCTCTTGGAACTCAGGACCCCATGACCCTTGCAAGACTGACAAGAAAGTGCTCTTACCATTAGCAAACAGCAAAGGGAGGGTTCAAATCCAGCAACTGACACTAATTCCCTGTTCCTAGCCACTTGCTCCTACTACTTATCAAAGAGCATTTCAAACAGCCTAAAGCGAAAGAGATTAGTCCCTGTCTAAACTGTTTGGAGGCCAAGAAAACTATATTCTTTCAAAGAAATCAAAGCCAAAAATCATATGTATACCATCAAAGACTTGGGCTCAAGGAAGCAGGTAAGACACACTGGTCTGTCCAGAAGAAAGCTCTATATTAGGTGTCAGCTGATGCCCTTTGCCAATATTAAACAACAACAAGCAAGCAAGCAAGCAAGCAAGCAAACAAACAAAACCCCGAAAGACTTCCTGTAAAAAGATAGAGGCCTTTAATCCCAGCACTTGGGAGGCAGAGGCAGGTTGGTCTCTGTGAGTTTGAGGCCAGCTTGATCTATAGAGTGAGTTCCAGAACAGCTAGGGCTACACAGAGAAACCCTGTCTCCAAAACCCAATAACAAGATCAACAATGATAATGACAGTAAAACCCCAAAACAATGAAAACCAAACCAAAAACCAATCAATCAAACAAACAAAACATGAAGACTGCCAAAGGATGGCTTGGGGAGGAAGGTCCTCCTGTTGAGGGGCAGTGAGGGGAAGCACTTCCCTGATTCCAGCTGCCTGTCACCTAACCAACAGCCTTACTGGACTTTCTATTAGTAGTGTCTTCATTTAAACATGAGTGGAAAGGATACACTTTCTCCCAAAATGCTTAAGATTTTGCTTCAAATGTCTTTTGGGGGTAGCCATAAACTATCATACTTCTTTTTAGTTTACGTAATTCAACAAATCTTACTAACACTGAACAGAGCTTTTTGCTTTCTTTTCACATATTTGAGGGTATAATTCATGGTACTGTTTAGAAAATCGCTTCAAATAAAAACAACTTTTAGCACAGAAATATAAAGAAATAATTCAGAAGGAATCCATATAACCCCTAGGCAGTTTCCTGCCAATGCAAACATCTTGATAAACTATAACAATATCATAATGACCCCATAGTATTGATGTCATAATATTTCCGAACACTTCTGCATTCACATGATTCCCTCAGCAGGCATGTATATGGTAGACTTACCTCTCACTATCCTGTTCCCTTACTACCAGTTTGTTCTATATTTCTGGGATTTTGTTACTTCAACAATTTGATGAGCATGGAGTTCTGCAGGAGAGGGCTTTGGGCTAGCATTTCTCTTTCAGCATATTCTCTGAAGATTCATCACTACCTGTACCAGCAATGCCTTCCTTTTTACTATAGAGTATTATTAGGTGGTTCCAGTGTGCTTAACCATTCACCTACTGAAGAACACCTGGGTTGGCCCCAGTGTTTGGCTATTACAAATAAAGCTGCTCTGAACATTTGTGTAGAGGCTTTTTGTGTGAACAAAATCTCTTGTTTCTCTTGGATAAGTGCCCAGAAGTACGATTTCTAACAATCAAATGTTTAATGTTATGATACCATACAGCAGCTGTACAGTTTCTCATCCTCACTAGCAGAGTAGAATGCTCTGGTCTCGTATCTTCAGGAGCCTTTCATATTGCCATGATTTTCCTGAATACTCTTCTCATTATGTAGTGATTGCTCATTGTGGTTTTAATTTGCATCACCTAAAGGGACTGTGTTGTTCAACACTTTTCATGTACTTATTTGTCATGTATATATTTTCCTTGTGAAGTGTCTTTTTGTGTCTTCACTCATTTTCTAATTGGACATTTTTATTGTTGAATTTTCAAAATTCTTTACATATTCTAGATACTAGTTCTTAATTAAAAATTTACTTTGCAAATATTTACTCATAATTTGTGCTTATCTTTTTAATCTCATAGTAGAGCCCTTCATGCTCGCGTGCCACACTTACACACACACACACACACACACACACACGTACACGCACACGCACATGCACACACACACATATGCACACACACACACAGGCTCTTAAGTTTTGCAGGGTCAAATTTATGACTAAAAAGCATAGGTAATTGAAATATTTCTTAGACCCCTCGGAACTGAACTGTTTTATTGTGAGGCATTCTAGCCTGTGGAACTTTATAAACTTCTTAGATATTTAATTTACCACAGTTCAAAGGGATTATCTACAAAGCATATGGATTTCTACATCTCTTTGCAAAGGCACATGCACTCCCAAGTTCAGGTTGGGGCTGCTGTGGGCTCCCCATCCCCCACACACATTTGATACACACTCCAGCCGATTATTTCCCTCCCCACACTCAAGACAGATGAAAACTGCAAGTGAAATGACAGATGGTAATGCAGATGTATGCCTTGGAGAGCTTTAAATAACAGCTACACACGGGCACTGGTAAAATCACCGACCCATGCTGAACACTCCAGTGTAAGTACAAGAGGCTACTGTGTCTGCAAACTGCTCCGTAGTATGAAGATCCCTCTGATGGACACCCGAGGCTTCTACTGTATTTAGATGAATGCATTTTCACTTTTTCACAAATATCGAGTCTTTATGAATGACACCGGTCTCAGAAATACACAATTCTAAAAATCTTATCTCAGTTAATAAACCATGAAATGGCCTCTTAAAACATTTGCTGTCCAAAGTTCCAGATGCCAGGAAAGCAAGAGCCTTCCAGGACCCCACAGGGATGACATTAGTTGAAATACCCTACAAAGGGGAGGGAGAACCTGTCAAGACCATATCCAGAGGTTAAACATGAACCCCCAGGTGAGGGATGGGGCCACCCACCCATTTCCAAAATTTTAACCCAGAATTATTCCTGTCTAAAGGAAATACAGGGACAAAGAGTAGAGCAGAGACTGAAGGAAAGGCCATCCAGAGACTGCCCTACCTGGGGATCCATCCTACATGCAGACACCAAACCCAGACACTATTGCTGATGCCAAGAAGTGCTTGCTCATAGGAGCCTGATACAGCTGCCTCCTGAGAGGCTCTGCCAGAGCCTGACCAATACAGATGCCAACCACCAGACAGCACAGGGACCCACAATGGAGGAGTTAGGGGAAGGACTGAAGGAGCTGAAGGGGACTTATCTGGCATCAATGGGAGGGGGGCCCTTGGTCCTGTGAAGGCTTGATGCCCTAGTGTAGAGGAATGCTAGGGTCATGAGGTAGGAGAAGGTAAGTGGGTGGGTGGGGAACTCTCATAGAAGCAGGGTAAGGGGGATGAGGTAAGGGGTTTGCAGAGGAGAAACTAGAAAGGGAAAGGGATAACATTTGAAATGTAAATAAATAAAATATACAGATAAAAAATCAATCTACCAAAGTTTCTATGTCGATGGGTGGTGTGTGTGTGTGTGTGTGAGTGAGAGAGAGAGAGAGAGAGAGAGAGAGAGAGAGAGAGAGAGAGAGATCTCCCAGAAGTCTTGGAGATACGTTTGTTTGTCTGAATCAGCCTCCAAGGGAGAGAATTATCTACCTCAGTTCAGATCAATACTTTCTGGTAAACAGCTGTCTATGCCTTTGCTTTGGGCACAGTTCTGAATACATTTTGGTTCCTGAAAATGGGGAGGATTTGAGTTAAGAACAAGAAATTCTGTTATCTAACAAATGACTTGCAATAAAAACATAACATACTTAATCTTTACATGTCTTTCACTTCAGTTGGGGCTGCTGTGAAGAACTGGTGGAGATGGAGCCTTTGTGTGTGGTACCAAGTTGCCCTCGCTGGGGCATTTTGTAGAAGATCCCAGCTTCTGAGTGAGGATACTGATGTTCGTCCAACCACCTTCTTGTCTTGATTTTCTTGTATGCCTTTTCCATGCTTGTGTGTCATGCTTTTACCAGTCAGGTAGATACATGTAGGGGTGCAGCTCCCCCTAAAAGCCCAGTGTGGGTTTCCTCCACCCTCCATAGCAGCCTATGCAGTCACTAATCTGTCCTCTGTAATTTTGTCAATTCACCAAAAGTGCACTGATCTAGCTACATTTTACGACCTCACTCCATCCCAGGTGCATGATCTCACATCAAGTTGCAAGGTAAAAACCTGATTTTCTGAGACATAGACCCTGGTCAAGGCACACAGCTACTAAGAGCGAAGGGGTGACTGGGAGCCAGGAACCTCTTCTCCAGAGTCCATGTTATCCTTTGTTTCTCTCTGTCATGAGGGTAACACGTCCTGAATGCCACACATTTGCGGACTCCTCGTGCTTGACTCTTCCACTCCCATGTGTTATTGAAATGTATCTGACCCATCAGTGGTTCAGTCATAAAAACCATTTTCTCAAAGCTGCACACCTGGATTCTGTATGAGAGGGATCACAGCTCAGGAGAAGAGAGGTTTTCCCTCAGTCACTATTCAAAAGGTTTTCGTGAGTATCAATTCCATCACAGCTTCCCAGATGTGCAATCAGTATATGTACTAGAGACAAGGATGCTAAGTAAGATTCACTGTTAGATCCAGCACCAAGATGTGATGGGGCTATCCTGGTCACTGATGACCTCCACAACACCAAAGAAAGACTAGGTCTGTGGACAATGAAATTTTTGCTCATTTCTTTCTCAATGAGCTAATGAGCCATTATAATTCTCAAATATAAGTTGTTCAAAATTCGAGAAATCTTCACTACAGAGAGAAGGCAGTAGAGGAACCAAGTCCAATCCCCACTGTGTTGCCAAAGCCCATAAAATGTTCTTCAAGTGTTCTTCTAAGGCTGCCTTGTTGGAGGAAGCCAGAGAGGGGGTTGATGTCAGCTAGCAGATGGAGAGGAGAGGGGCAAACAGAACACATGGCTTCTGCAGGCTTCTGAATGCAGAGGGAGTGAGTGTGCACATTCTCCCAGAGGGCACATAGAATTTTAAGGTATGTAACAATGTGTTTGAAAGATTTTTTTGCACACAAAGCAGTATTTAGAAATGTTCTTGAATTGTGTTACATAATATTAGTAATTAACTTCATTAACTCTCCATGAACATAAGGAAAAGTGTTTAGTAAGATCTTTACAATGTGGAAAAGAGATCTTTTTAAGTTTTAAGATTTTTTTTTTTACCTCTTTGGTTTCAACTGTATAAAAAATGACACCCAATTTGGGGATGTGTGAAAGCAAATTTTAGGCCCAGCATGTGTTTGCAAAAGCAGCTATAATTTCTGCACTTGTTTTTAAGAAACGTGTGTGCCGCATGTCAGCCCACTCATAAAGCCCAGGGAAGCTCATTCCCATTTGCTGGTGAGAAGGTCAGCACCCCAGGTGTTGGCAAAGGTGTGTGTGCCGAGCTTGGGTCTGCTTGTCGGCCAGGCAGTGACAGCTCAGGAGTGCCACATATGTGCAGCCCATGTACTTTGATCTAGAGCGGTTGAGAAACATGTCTAACTGAGCTTTATTAGAAAGGAAGAACATGTCTTCTCACTCAATTTTGTGTTCTTTGGGTTAATGGTATAGAGAAAAATCAAGCATATCTTATTTCTGTTCCTGTTTTCAGGCAGACTGATTTCTACAGCCATGCAGGAAACTACAATGACACCAATTGCCTGCACGGTCCGTTTTGAGCATTTACATCAGTGGCCAGGCTCACCTGACCTATTCCCATCTTATCTACCTGGTAGGCCACTGCTTCCTGAACAGTTTCCTCCCAGTCTTCACACATTTCAGTCTCATATGTATGATACAATTGGAGAGACAACAGGAGGCCTGAGGTCACAGAGAATTGTGATTAAATGCCATCTTTTTAATTTACACAGTATTGACCAAAGATAATTTAATGTCTGAAATCTCAGCTAGAAAAGGAGTAAAGGCCTGCTTGTTTACAGAGGTGTGATAAGTATTACGTGAGATGATACTACCCAAAAGTCAGATACACCGGTTGATCCATCGTAGGCACCTAAAAATACTCTTTAACCTATTCATTTTATTCCATTAGTAATAAAAATCTAAAAATCAAGTCTAATTCTTTTCTAATGAGGATTTTCTGGATCAGCTTCTACAACTCTATGCTTAGATACTCATTAGAACTTTGAAAACCATTTACAATGTCTACCGGTGCAAGATTATAAAGATTATAACTTCATGACTGGCCCCTCTGGTCAGTCAAAATAAAGGTGAAAAGAGGCTTCTGTTATTATTTAGAATGTTGAAAATCTCAAGATTTCAGAAATTAGTGTTTTGAAGCTACGATAGAGACAATGATGCAAAGAAGTCAAGTGATCTAAACTTAATAAATGTACTGTACTTCTGTTGGGAGAGAAGGTATTTATGGCTGCTTTTATGAGCAGCAGAGGGAGAAGGAGAAACCATTGTAAGTTGAAATCTACAATGAAATTGAGGAGAAGAGACTCCTCAATGATGGGGTAAGAGCTGCAGTGACAGACGAGAACTCTGAAGATCCATGGATGGAAGGAATCCTGCCTCTTCCCCAGACATCTTCACTGAGGGCAGCAAGTGCTTGCTGCACACGGCAAACACACTGGGACTCCCCACACCTTCTATTCGGTAAACATAGTTGTCCACTGGAGATTGCCTTGAGGGCAGGGCAGCCAAAGGAGGCCCGGAGGAATCAGAAAACCACCTGAGCTTTAACCTGAGTAAATTCTATATAGATTATAATAATAAAAGCAAGAAATAAAGTTGTCCATGAGAAGGACTAGAAGAAAATACTAGAAAATACAGGTGAGATACGAGTATACAAATTTCATATTTTTGAATATGGAAAACATTAAAGCAGAGGTCATGAAAACTGAATATTTATAGAAAATTTACAAACTAATCTAAGTACATTAAACAAATTCAGATTGTTTGCAGTATATATGACAAAGAATGGATACCTTTAGTCTAGAAAGAGTTCTTACATATTGAAAAGAAAGAGAAGTAATTTCCCTCCTAAAAATATTGTATGTACTAATGACAAGATTATGTTGGGAAATAGACTCCCAACCATGCATCTCTTGAGAGAATAGATCTGGTCCAAAAAATCAGGACCGGGCAATTGACAGTCAGTTTTGTTTGTTTATTTTGTTTTGTTTTTTTGTTTTTTTTTTCTGCCTCACTTTCAACTCAACTCAATCAGAAAAAGAAAAGTCAAATAGTTATATAAACTGATTATATAGGATACCCATCTTATTAGCCAGCCTCTACCTTCCCAATGGCAATTTTAAATCAGGGCACACCAGTAGTCTTTCTTTTCCTTTTAATTTTATTATAAAATTTTGCAACCCATGACCCACCTTTGCGTATGACAAATGCACGTGATGGCAGCTCACTCCCTTATCACAGACAGCTCTGACTGGGTCGCCTCTGTTTCTTCTCATGTGAGTGAATCTTACTTACTCCATCTACATGAGGATAAGCAGAGACTATCCTGACAGCCTAGGCATGGTGTGGGAGAAAGCCTGATGTTTCACTCTGCTAGTTTGGTGAAGTGAGATGGGACAGGTGGGCCACGTACAGCAGGTGGCTGTCCTAGTGGACACGATGCAACTGGGCCAGCACATGGTGCCCAGGTGCAATGGGACGCTGAGACACAGGTGGAAAAGCCATTGTATTATATCTGGGGTTTAAAGTTCAGTAGTTGCCTATGGATCATTTAAACACATACTTAACTGTTCTAAAATTCAAGCCACACCGAGATAAGAGTTGCCTGTTTGTGAGATTAGGAGACTAACAGAGTTTGCAAATCGGTATGCAGGAACATGAAGGAGAGACTGGAAAAAACCACACTGGGCAGGAAAGGTTGAGAACTGATGAACAATGGGTAGGGCTGACTCAGCATTATAGGCAGCTAGGCATGCCATCTATGCCTTCTATGAATGCTTGAGCCTGGCTGAAAGACAAGGTACAAAGTCACTCACACTCTCAAGGTTGATTACCTTCTAACGTAGGTATATCTGTGACATCTGAAGAGCTACCTAGGCATCTGTCAAAGGTAGGAATAGAGTTCTAGATCATAATGGGCCATGTCAAGGTTGCACACAGTAGTGTGCTTGCTTTACAGACCTTCTATATCAGGTAAGGAGATAGACTGAAGACTGGAGGTCAAGAAAAACAAGGGAAACTTATTCTCTTTTATTTTTCAATTATGTCTGATCATAAAAAATGGCTGCAGGAAGCAATTCGGTCCTGGGAAAACTGCCTATTAGAAAAGGTGCTGAGTAGCAGTCCTCAGATCCTGTTATGTAAGAGTCTAACAAAGCTAGCCCACTCTTTGCCACCCACATCAGCCCGCACAAAGGAAATGGCCCTTCAGGCAAAATGAGGAGTCTGATGAAAATTGTATAGATACCCTATTGTTTTCTCTGAGTACAACTCTGATGATGGCAGATCACGATGTGGGAAAATCATTCTTTGCTGTCAGTTAGGGACTGAATGGAGAGCGTTGCCATAGTCACTCCAAGGGGCCTGCGCTGTACTCTGGCTGTGGGCCTTTGAAATAAAGTGTGGATCAAAATGCTAGGTGGGTCAACCCAACCTGAATATATCCTAATTACATAAGAGAAATTTTAAGCTTTTGTTACTGATAAACTAGTCTTTTGTGGCCAGTGAAGACTGACAAATATTTTGGGCAGACAGGTTTTTCTGGGAAAACATTTCTGTGAGTTGTTATGCTCAACCCACAGCAACCTTCATTTTTATTTATAAATAAAACATGAATGGGAAATAAAAAGGTGAAAGAAGAGGAAAGGGAAGGGAAGGGAAGGATGGAAGGGAAAGGAAGGGAAGACATGTGATTCATCTGATTCCACTATTCTGATCTCTACATCACTGATGGTGCTGTCAGTGACTGATGACACAGTGCCTCAGCTATCACAGCGAATTTGTTAATTATATTATATAATTGCACTTACAATTATTTAAAAATTTATTACTTCTACCCATTCATGTCCTGGATATCCAAGACAATGTAAACTGTAAAAGTAAGACCTTGTCTATCTGGTTTTGTGTGTTTGATTTATACTGTGATATTGAGTAGCATTAAATATGCACTCAGTAGCCATTTGTTGAACAAATCAGCCATCCTACTTAGTGATTCAGTGGGTAATCAACTAAGAGAAGTTCCTTGAAATACAAAGTATTATAGGTAAGAGACTCAGCCTTTGATACACTATTGGAATTGAAATTTTTAAATTTGTCAACTAATATGAATTGGTTCTTTCCCAAAGACCACCTTCTACTCCAGATTCTAGTCTATGACTGCAAGAAAGAGGATTCTGATATCCATATGCTAACTAGACCCCAATCACTGTCAGTGTCCAGTATGGCCACACGCTTTGGTACCAGTTGGCACCAGAACTTATTCTTATGACCAGCCTCCATGTTATACTCCTCCTGCTCCTGATGCTCTGTCTCTAGTGCAGAGAATAAGTATATGCCTTTACCATATTCTTTTCTTTAGGACTTACTAAAGCATGTCTCTTTCCTCTCTGCTTTTTTCCGCAGTGTGCATGGTTTTACTTCAACTCCAGCACTCATACCTAGAGTCCTATAGCGTACTCTTGAGTTTTGCAGTATCAGTGCCTGCCTGCTGCTCTCTGTACTTTCTCTTACTCTCAGTTCTGAACTCTGTGGTGCAAGAAGGCCTTGATTTCATTTCAACTCAATCTTTCCTCTCCTGTTCCAAGCTATGGCTCTGGATACTTAGTCATACTTTTTAGCTAATGGATAGTCAGGGGCAGATTCTGAGGAACAGGACCCAGCATGTCAGATTTCAAATATCGAAACTATGAATGATAAAGATTGACTGAATGTCTGAGTCATTTCTTCAGATCCTGCCTATCTCAATATTATATTTGTTCATATTTTTTTTACTACGGTTATAGTTACTTAATTTTACCTTTATAATAGGCTTTGAATTAAGACCGAGTAGAGCGATCACTGCTCTAGGCTTCAGGTGCTCTCTGGTGCTCTGGAGGGTGGATTTTTGTTTATTAATTTTGTTATTGCACTTTTTCCTACATATAAACAGTACTTTCTTATTACTCTCTCCCCTCACTCCTTCTTACTTTCCTCACAACCATAAGGATATCTATCCTTATCTTTTATCAACTGTATCTTTCTTTCTCTCAAATTCTTGACTATTCTAGTTCTTTTATTTTATCACATAAGCCTTAGAATATGAGGATCCATTTCTTTAAATATTCTGCTGAGAGATTTAATTTTAGTTGAATCCTTAGGATAAATTTTGTCATGGTGACATTTTACCAATATCTGTGAACTCTTCCAATTCATAAATATATTATTTATCTACCTACTTCAGTTTTATGGTCTTATTCATCAATAATGGATGGTTTAAATCCAGTGCTGAAATAGATGGCCCTGGTCAAATGAAATGACCAACAAAACCAAACCAAGAGTCATGAATCTGGGTCTGAATATGTGGCAATAAAGATATGTATACCTATGCTTGTGAGGGAGATAAGAAAAAATGAGGGGGGGGGGAAGAATAAGAATATATTACTAATATGTATGAAACAGTGCAATAACAAGATTAATAAAAAAAATCCACCCTCCTAAGCATTGGAGAACACCTGAAGTCTATAGCAGAGATTTTTCTACATTACTGTGATCCAATTACCTGATGCCCCTAAATTAATTTGCTAAATGCATTTATTTAAGACTTTATTTTGTTCTGTGTCTATATAATAAATCATAACCATATCCATTCAAGGCAACCTGAATCCCTGTTCCTGGCTAAGGTTACCTTCATTTGACTCAGTACATATCTTTTTCCCTTTAAAAACATGTATTTTATAACTCTTAGTAAGAAATAATTCATATATTTTCCAAAATTTATGTTTCATTCATTTTTGTAATTTTCTTAGGACTCTATTTTTTCTAATTATTCATTGCAACATACAAACCCGCAACTTTTGAACACTGAGCTAGTATTCTGTAGTCTCTCTAAACTCACTGTGTCAAGCTCTTTTGCAGAACCTTTGGAATTTTCCAGTTAGACGATAGCCTCATTTATGAACACATTTTTAACTTTTAAGACACGTTATGCTGTTCATTCACTTTCTTGCATCTTTGCTCTATTTAAATCATCCAGTAAAATTCAGCTTTGGAGTGGTGAGAGTGCGTGTCCGTGCTTCAGTCCTGATCTTAGCAGCACCAGTCATCTTTTCACCCTTTGTGATGATAGCTGTTGAGCTTTATTGCCATCCTTCACTATTTTTGTGAACTTTCCTATAATTTCTATTTCTGTAGGGATTTTTATTATGAAACCATACATTCCATCAAATGCTTTTTCCTGAATATGCGATGATAACTAGAACTATATATCTTGTAAACTGTCAATATATGTCCCACTCTATTATGATTTGCTATTCATTTCTATGAGAATATAAATCTATTGAGCAGTCATTGAAGACACTTAAGCAGATCAATGTCCTTGACTTGTTTTAAAGGGCCATTATGGCTATTGAGTAGCCAGTAGATAAATGAAGGAATAAATTAAATATTCTATGATAGCCCATTATGAACATGACTGTCTGGACAGGTGAAGCAGATTGAGCAGAATACCAAATATCCCCTTTACCCTCTCTTGGGGATACTTTCTTGATCTAAAAAGACTCAATTAATCTCTTTGAAAGGAAATGTTCCTGTGAGAGGCAGTTCCTGTTGGATGAAGTCCCACATTGTTGGCAAAGAGTTTAGAAAACACCTTTCCTTCTAGTCATCTCAGACATGGTAATCCAGGAGGAGTCAGGCACTGCATCTTAATTGATGTCATGATAAACAGTTGCATCTGCTTTCCAGGAGAGGCAGGCACAAGACTCCATGTTCCATACCTATGGCAAGTGGAACATCATTTTCAATTACGTTCTATTTAGTTCTGACAGACAAATGATTAATTAGAGCAATCAGCATCTCTCCTTGAAAATGGCTGTGGATCAGTGTGTCTCCCTTCCTGGTATAATTGAATCAAGGCTGGCACACCTGTTTCCACTTCCTTTAAACAAACACCTGCCCACGAACCAACACAAAGCAATATTAAATCTCAACAAGCCTTATGCATAAGTACATTGTTCAACCTGACCTAATCAATGCTGAAAGGTAGGGAAGCATAGGGTTCAAAGAAGACCATCAGCTAACCCTCACCTACACTGTCTGCGGCTTTGACCCAGTTCAGGCTGCATGACAAAACAGGCCACGATTAGCTGCATTCTAGAATGATTCAGAGTTTGTGTGGCTTTCTCCGTGTGTGACATTGTCAATTCCTCTAACACCTATAAGCCTCTGTTTCTCATCATTATAATGGGGTAAGAATAGTTACTTCAAGTTCTTATTTATTACACAGGAATCATACCCAAAGAAAGGCGAATACAGTATTTACTCCAGTGGTTCTCAACATGTAGGTCGCAAACCCTTTGGTAACCTTCTGAAGAAATGTATGAAAAAGTGTTAGCAATGTTGTAGTTCTATAAGGAAAGTTGAAAGGAATTGATGTATGAATACAAAAATAAGCAATAGCTCATTATTTTCTAAGTCTATGATAGTTCTCATAGTTATAGAAATGAGAATTTGAGTAAACCTCAGAGAGTAGAAAGTTAACTGAAACAAGTTAACATTCACTGTAATCAAGAAACAGACAAATACTATAATTCTAGGTAGAATAAATTCAGGTTTAAGAACCAGATCTGCCAAATTTTTGCTGTAACTCAGGGAATTTTGTACTTGGGAATGGCCTTTACTAATAACTTTTGCATGATTGCCTAAGGAAGCTTTAGCAGCTCTAGGGCTCTTCTACCTTTTGCCCCAAGTCAATATCAGCAAGTCCATATCCCCCTCCACTTATATTGAACATTACCAAATATATTCAGATCACCAGAGTCCTCTTCAATAATACCAAGCTCCAGCAGGGATGGTGCCTATAAAAGTAAGTGTCTAAAGGTATCATTATTGAATTTCTGATTTAGTCACAAACCCGCCTCAGTTTCTCTTCCACCTCTACCATTCCTGTTATCATTAACATAGACACTCTAGATCTGTTGGGTGTCCAACTGTTGACTACATTGTAAAACAGAGGTCTGAGTTAAAGACGTGAATATACACGAGCTATTTTATTGGTACAACTAAAAATTAAAATGAGGATTGCTGAGAAAAAAAAGGAAGAGAGAGTGTTAAGAGCAGATAAAAGTACTGCCATTTTGACTTCAGACTCCATTTTACCAAGCTGACCAACTTCCTCTCTAAGCAGTGATAGTTACCCAAAACATAATGCCTGGTCTAACAGCAGAAAGAATAAATGAACTTGATTGGTTGGGCAAAAACACTTATATTAAATGTCAGTTGACAATGATGGAACACTTAGGAAAATCCTTAATCATGGAGTTCTGGTTGGTCAAAATTACAGCTATACCCTAGCCCAGGCACTTGCGGTTTTTATGCTTATAGATTCTGCTTTAGCCCCTACTCAGGGCTCCCAGAAGAAACGAGTCTCTCTAGGACTTGTCTGGTGACTCTGATCCATCAGTGACTCTGCTTATGTGGTAGGTATAATAAGAGATTTTGTTGTTTCATGAGCCCGCTGGTGTGTTCTCTTTCCTTCCTTGTGTTGCACAATGGCCACGGTGTAATGACTGAAGCAGAATGCCTTCAGAAACATGTGTGTAGGAAGCAGGCAATTGGAACAGTTTGTGATGCACACAGAATGCAAGGTAGATGGAGGGAAAATGCAAGGAGTGGAGCAACTGGGAAAATGGGCATTATCTCTGTGAGAAGCCTGGTCCACAGTTTCAAATTCAGCAAATAGACTCAATATTGCTACAAATACCCAACAATAGGTTCTGCTACTTAACATTAAGCTTTTTTTTTTTTTTTTTTTTTTTTTTTTTTTTTAGACAGTGCCGTGTTATCCAAAATAACCTATTATTTTATCTCGAATCTCTGGAATAACCTTGTGAGGTCATTGCTAGCATAGTCAACCTTTGTTTATTTTTGGTATTTATTCTCTTTTTATTACATAAACACAGAACCTCAGATTGGGTAGTTCATCCATGAATGCAATGTGTGGGAGATAAGTATTGTTGTTATACAGAAACCTTCCAAGCACTGTGCTGCAAAGCCTTATGTAAACCAGACAAAGACAAATAACTTGATTGTTTTCTATTATAAGTCACCTATTTTCCAGAAACAGTTTAGTGCAATTGTAGAGAGGAAATAGATGAAGCCAGATTTATGACTAAATTGGAAATGATGAGTACTCATACACTTCTATTTATTTTAGACAATCTCATGCTGCCTAGGCTGGCCTCCAGCTCTCTATGTAAACAACCAAAGGTGACCTTTAACTTCTGAGCCGCCTATCTTCAGCTCCCAAATGCTGGGATTATAGGCTTGTGCCACCATGCCTGGTTTTCTACTCTGCCAGGGATTATGCCAGGGCTTTGTGCATGCTAGGCAGGTAGTGTCCTAGTTGAACTATATCCTATCTTAGTATACACACTCTTATTTCAGAAATTCCTTTGCACAGACTGAAAGATGGAAAATTGAAGGCAACATTCAACATCATTAAGAATCATGTCTGGCTCTAGAGAAATGGCTGCCCTTAAGAATGATTACTGCTATTATGGAGGACCTAGGTTAAGCTCCTGTCACTCACTTGGTGACTCACTATTGCCTGCTCCCTACAGGTCCGTGGAACACAATGTCTTCCTCTGACCTCTGAGGGCTCCTGCATACATACTTTTATATATGTATATCCAGGCACCTACACATAAAATGTAAAATTTAAAAAGTTAATTTTGGATGCCAAGACAACATAAAGACTTCTTCAGGTCTTTGCACCTGTAGATGAAAAGGAAGCCATTTTTGTTTGTGCAATATCTTATTTATTTAAAAAAGAAGCAGTAATGTTTAAAAAATTTTGTATTATCATCTGATGAAACAAGAACATTACTTACTCTGACCTCAAGAAAAATAATGGATAGTTCACTATAGAGTCAAATATGAATAATCAAAGTTGGGAACATAGATAAAGGTTATTCCAAATGCCATGTTCAAGTGTGGTAATAGTTTTAGAAGATGTTCTCATAAAAGAGGAACACTCCTCCACTGCTGTAAGATGGTACAACCACTTTGGAAATCAGTCTGGTGGTTCCTCAGAAAACTGAACATGACACTTCGGGAGGACCCTGCTATACCTCTCCTGGGCATATACCCAAAGGATTCCCCAGCATGCAATAAAGACACATGCTCCATTATGTTCATAGCAGCCTTATTTATAATAGCCAGAAGCTGGAAAGAACCCAGATGTCCCTCAAAGGAGGAATGGATACAGAAAATGTGGTATATTTACACAATGGAATACTACTCAGCAATTAGAAACAATGAATTCACAAAATTTTTAGGCAAATGATTTGATCTGGAAAATATCATCCTTAATGAGGTAACCCAATCACAAAAGAATACACATGGAATGCAATCTCTGATAAGTGGATATTAATTAGCCCAGAAGCTCTGAATACCGAAGGCTCAAATCGCATAACAAATGACTCCCATGAAGAAGTATGGAGAGGGTCCTGATCCTGGAAAGGATTGATCGAGTATTGGAGGGGAATATAAGGACAGAGAAAAAGGAGGGAGGTGATTGGAGAATGGGTGGAGAGAAGAAGGTTTATGGGACATATGGGGAGCAGGGATCTGGGAAAGGGGAAATCATTTGGAATATAAACAAATAATATAGAAAATAAAAATACTAAAAAAGAAGATGTTCTCATCGTAGCAAAGCCATGAGATACATTCAAACATATCAATAGAAAGATCAGGTAGGCAGAGCACCCAGAAAAGCAAGTCAGTCTCCACTACGGGCTCAGGTGCTGTCTGGTGACATCGTAGAAGCAAGAGCTTTGCTAAGAATGCATTTATAGTGTTTTATATAGTTACAAAGATGTTAGATCAGATACAGCTATGAACAATGGACGGTTTTCAGAAGGGACAAAAATTAGCCCAATATAATTTGTTCTGAAGTATTTTAACTCTCTATAATCAAGTTCTGTCATTTGGCCTCGAGGAATCTTTTCCTGATCCCCTATCTCAGAGAGAGAGAGAGAGAGAGAGAGAGAGAGAGAGAGAGAGAGAGAGAGAGAGAGAGAGAGAGAGAGAGAGAGAGAGAGAGAGAGAATCTCACTAGGTTGACCTGACTGACTTGGAACTCTATGTAGACTTGAACTCAGAGAGATCTGTCTGCCTCTGCCTCCCACATGCTGGAATTCAATGTGAGTGCCACTATAATGTGTTCTGCTGGTTATTATGATATAAAGTATCCTGGTCAGAAACACAAACACACCTTATATTAGTCAGGGTTCATTAGAGAAACAGAATGAAGGTGCATTACGAAGGTAGATTGGCTTACATTACACAAGCTTAGTAGTCATTACTAGCTATGTGTATACTGGAGAAACTGAGAACTGCTCAGTCTATTAGGCTGAATACCTCAGCAGTACCAATTTGGTGACATAGAAGGCCTGCAAGATTCCTAGAGATCTGCTGCTCTTCAGTATTTGTTTAAAGACAAGCAGCTGGGGTTTGACTTCAGTGAAGTTTGGCAGCAACAGAGTAGAAACACTTTATCATCAGACATGAACAGGCAGAAGCAGGTTTTCTCTCCTGACACCTCATTACACCTGAGTAGCAGCTAGTAGTGCTGCCCACTCTAGGAGTGGGTTTCCCCTTCTTCAGTGAATTCTAGCAAATGTCCTCCAGGCCCACCCAAGAGGCTTCAGTTGACTCCAATTCTAACCAAGCTGAGAATTATAGCTAGCTATTATTGATGGATGCAGATTTACGGGTCAATCAGACCACCCTCTCGTAGTACTGAACTATTAATTGTGACTTGTATCAGGACACTCTTTTTTTTTTTAAATCTTATTCGATATATTTTTTATTTACATTTCAAATGATTTCCCCTTTTCTGGTTCCCCACTCCCCAAAAGTCACATAAGCCCCCTTCCCTCCCTCTGTTCTCCACCCATCCCTTCCCACTTCCCTGTTCTGGTTTTGTCTTATCCTGCCACACTGGGTCTTTCCAGAACTAGGGGCCACTCCTCCGTTCTTCTTGTACCTCATTTGATGTGTGGATTATGTTTTGGGTATTCCAGTGTTCCAAGCTAATATCCACTTACTAGTGAGTGCATACCATGATTGATCTTTTGAGACTGGGTTACCTCACTTAGTATGATGTTCTCCAGCCCATCCATTTGCCTAAGAATTTCATGAATTCATTGTTTCTAATGGCTGAATAGTACTCCATTGTGTAAATATACTACATTTTTTGCATCCATTCTTCTGTTGAGGGATACCTGTGTTCTTTCCAGCTTCTGACTATTATAAATAGGGCTGCTATGAACATAGTGGAACATATATCCTTATTACATGGTGGGGAATCCTCTGGGTATATGCCCAGGAGTGGTATAGCAGGATCATTCGGAAGTGACATGCCCAGTTTTCTGAGGGACTGCCAGACTGATTTCCAGAGTGGTTGTACCAATTTTCAACCCCACCAGCAGTGGAGGAGCGGGACACTCTTTTTATTGAACATATATCTGTAGTTGTCATCAAAACTGAGTACCTTGCCACCAGGAATTGACTTATATACCATTATCAGCAAGATTCTTTCTATTTATATTTTTGTGATTTGAATATAATCATGTTTCTTGGTTGACTTTCCAATTGCTATTACTACTGGTTACTTTTCCATAGATAGTATTTTCATACTTAAATAAATGCACATGTATTGACTAGCTTCTGAAATTCAGTGCCCAAGAGATGCAAAATAATTCAGTGAAACCAACATGAAAGACCATCATATAAAAAGACTGGGGAATTAAAATAGAAAGACAGAGCTAGGAAGAGGATATTGTCAGAGACAATAATTGTTCAAAGAACTTAGTTTGCCTTTATGACTAATAACTGCAGGTGAATTTCAAAATAGTTCAGGTTTTCCTAAGCCAAGTTAAACCAAGTCAAACAATAGGAGAAGAAGACACACAGAATCAGAGCTGAAACTCAGATCTCGTTCTTATTACCTGTTTTTAAATTTATTTTATGTGTGTATGTATATGTTTGTAGGCATATAAACCAGCAAACATAAATGGAAACCAAAGGACAACTTGCAGCTTCTGCCTTGTGTGTCCTAGAAATTGAACTCATGTCATTAAGCTTGGAAGCAAGCATCTTTACCAGCTGAGCCATCTCACTGTCCCTCAGGTCTCATTCTTTTAGCCACAATTCATGTCATAGGGTAGATTAAAGAATTTTTTCATAAAATAGCCAAAACTTTAGTGGAATTAAATGGCTTTTATTTGTCCCAAACATTGTCACTTACTTCCACCTTCCTCCTTTTCATATGGTCTAAATTCTAAGGAGGAGAAATTGTAATGCTGGCTTTTTTAAGGTTTGTGTGTTACCAGGGAAACAGGAGGCAGGGTTCACAATTAATTATGAGAAGGGACTTCCCTCAGTGATCTCCAAGGATAGGAGTCTCTGTCCAGCTACCTAACAATTGTACACTGTGCTATGTCAAGGACAGGAGAGTAGGGTGAGGACAGAGGAGCATCAAGATTAGCTTATGAAAGAAGCCAGTAGGCATTAAAAATAAAAACCCCAACAAAGAGCTACTATAATAGAGAACACAGCACGTATGGGAGAGCCCGTGTTACACAGATGCAGCAAAGAAGAGTGCTCTATAAATGACCCATGAAAATGTCATGACTCATGTGACCCAAGGCTGGTGAGCTTCTAAAATTGCCCACCTCTCAGGCCCACGTCCACCCTCAGAAATTCTGTCTTCATAAACTGTCTCTATTTCCACTGTTGTCCATGTGTCTTTAGTTCAAGTCTTTATGCCAGGACACAAGAACAGAGAAATCTTAGTGAGTGTTCTCTGGAATCTGCTCCATTTAGCCGTTGGTGAGTCATTAGGAAGATTTGCCTTTGATCTCTTCAAAATTGTAACTCAGGGAGCCCAGGATGATTTCCTTTTGTCTTTCTTTTCTTCCTGTCTTCCTTCTCTTCCTTCCTTCTTTCTCCCCCATATCATTTCCTCCCTGATTTCCTTCTTGCTTCTTTCCTTGCATCCTATTTTTATTCCCCCTTCTATGCATCCCTACAGAGATGATCCCAGATTCTGGGATATCAGTGTTTGGGTACAAGTGGCATAATGGAATCTCTAAAGGCAGTCTAAGGTACCAGATCCATCACATCCATATTTCCTTCTTTCCTCTCTGGGGTTTATGTAACCCTTTATCTGGAAAGCAAGAGTGCGCCTATATTCTGACTTTTTTTCTCTGTGTTGACTACAGAGCTTATGCAGGGCAGTCTGTCTGGTGCACCACTGACTGCCAAGAAAGGCTTGCATTTAGATGTGAAGGTGGCTGTAATGCAGGGCTCACATTTAGAGATGAAGGCCTATTTGGATCCTAGGCTGACAGCACACCCATCCTTAGAGACATTTGGATCGTCTACCTTGATGTATACTTATGTGTTACAGTAAGTGAGTTTATATATAAATATAGTCACCTTCTACCTCAAAACATGGCATGAAAGCAGGGGCTTTATTGAGGGACAATACAGTATCTGTCCTTGGACTACAAGCCAAGCAAATGGAAGTCATTCATCAAAGATGAGGGCAGCTCTTGCATGAAGGATTCTAACTAAAGATGGCAGCAAAGTAGTAATACCCTACGGGGGAGCAGTGAGAGTACTGACACATAGTGACACCCAGCTGCCAGCTGCCAGCTCCAGCCCACAGTCGCAGTCCTTCAGCAATCTCTCTCTCCTTCACTCTCCAGATTTTCCTGGACTGATGGATTTTGCTCTATTTCTATTTTTCCCTCCTTTCTTTGTCTCTTCAGGATGACAGACTCAAGAACAGAGGGTTTGGGTATACAGTGATGGTAACCATGGCAACTCTCAGGCCTGCCATCTGTGCACCCCAGGTGATCTCTTGTGTCAGGGCCCAGGCTGAGTCCCAAAGACAATCACAGGAAGTGAGTGCTGTAGGACATCCAGGCCTGTGCCTTCCGGATCCAGATACATGTTAGTTTTATTTATTAATTCCACCAGGGTATCTGAAGCTCATATACTTCAGACCAACACCTGGTGAAAATGTGGTGTTTTCTTTGGTCCTGTCTCTTGGTAAGTCTAGAGGCCAAAGAACTAGATGTATGGAGGGCATTCCTAATACTGCCCAGGAGATGAGGGGTGCAAGTCTGCTGCTGGGGAGCTCAATGAGGCTTAAGGCCAGACCAGTCCAGATTGAGTGTGGGTTCTTCTCATCACTTCTAGTTAACCTTGTTCTACTTTCTGACACTGTGAGGCAGGGCCATTGCTGTAATAAATTCTACTGTGTTGGGGTTTTGTTGTTGCTTATTTGTTTGTTTATTCTAATTTGTAAACAGAATATGGACGATTCTCGAGCTTAAGGTGTTTAATGGCTATTCTAGTGAAAACGTGGAAAACAGTAATTTTAAAAGAAATGTAGACACCAGAGGCCCAGCTCGAGAGGTGTTAGGAATTTGTCCAGAACTGGACCAAGGACCGTTCATATGATATTTTGGTAAATAATGTGGCTGTATTCTGCCTGTATCTAGGGAAGGAACACGAAGCTAAATTTAAAAATAATTGACTAGTTTCTTTGGCAGAAGAAATTTCAAGAAAATGAAACTTGAGGTCCATGGTATATTTATTACTGATTACTCTCATGCTGGCCTATGATGAAAAACAGCCAGTATATTTCTCAAGTCTTCTGGGCTTATTCTCTTCCCAGGTGAAGTTGCTCAATTGCTCTCCTTGTGTCTCTCTGACCTATCAACTTAACACAGACTTGAGTCATCTGATAGACTCTCCTTAACAAGACTTGAGTCATCTGATAGACTCTCCTTAACAAGACTTGAGTCATCTGATAGACTCTCCTTAACTAGTAATTGACTAGGTCTATGTGAATATCTGTAGGAGATTGTCTTGATTATATATTGATATAGGAGAACCCGATCCACTGAGCAAGGCAGCATTCCTAAAAAATGTTATCCTGGTTTGTATAAGAAAGTTAGCGAAATCTCAGGGTTGTTTTGATTTGCATTTCCCTAATGACTAATGAAGTTGAGCATTTTTATTTTATTTTATTTTTTTATTCGATATATTTTTCATTTACATTTCAAATGATTTCCCCTTTTCTGGCACACTCCCCTACTCCCCTCCACTCCCCCCACTCCCCAAAAGTACCATAAGCCCCCTTGCCTCCCCCTTTTCTCACACACACCCCTTCCCACTTCCCTGTTCTGGTTTTGCCCTATACTGCTACACTGAGTCTTTCCAGAACAAGGGGCCACTCCTCCGTTCTTCTTGTACCTCATTTGATGTGTGGATAATGTTTTGGGTATTCCAGGTTTCTAGGTTAATATCCATTTATTAGTGAGTGCATACTATGATTGATCTTTTGAGACTGGGTTACCTCACTTAGTATGATGTTCTCCAGTTCCATCTATTTGCCTAAGAATTTCATGAATTCATTGTTTCTAATGGCTGAATAGCACTCCATTGTGTATATATACCACATTTTTTTGCATCGATTCTTCTGTTGAGGATACCTGGGTTCTTACCAGCTTCTGGCTATTATAAATAGGGCTGCTATGAACATAGTGGAGCATGTATCCTTATTACATGTTGGGGAATCCTCTGGGTATATGTCCAGGAGTGGTATAGCAGGATCGTCCAGAAGTGACATGCCCAGTTTTCTGAGGAACTGCCAGACTGATTTCCAGAGTGGATGTAACAATTTGCAACCCCACCAGCAGTGGAGGAGTGTTCCTCTTTCTCCACATCCTCGCCAACACCTGCTGTCTCCTGAATTTTTAATCTTAGCCATTCTGACTGGTGTAAGGTGAAATCTCAGGGTTGTTTTGATTTGCATTTCCCTAATGACTAATGAAGTTGAGCATTTTTTAAGATGCTTCTCCGCCATCCAAAGTTCTTCAGCTGAAAATTCTTTGTTTAACTCTGTACCCCATTTTTTTAATAGGGTTATTTGGTTTTCTGGGGTCTAACTTCTTGAGTTCTTTGTATATATTGAATATTAGCCCTCTATCTGATGTAGGGTTGGTGAAGATCTTTTCCCAGTTTGTTGGTTGCTGATTTGTCCTTTTGATGGTGTCCTTTGCCTTACAGAAACTTTGTAATTTTATGAGGTCCCATTTGTCAATTCTTGATCTTAGAGCATACGCTATTGGTGATCTGTTCAGAAACTTTCCCCCTGTACCGATGTCCTCAAGAGTCTTCCCCAGTTTCTTTTCTATTAGTTTCAGTGTGGATGGTTTTAGCTCCTTTGTTGAAGATCAAGTGACCATAGGTGTATTGGTTCATTTCTGGGTCCTCAGTTCTATTCCATTGATCTACCTGTCTGTCTTTTTACCAGTACCATGCAGTTTTTAACACTATTGCTCTGTAGTACTGCTTGAGGTTTGGGATGCTGATTCCCCCAGAAGTTCTTTTACTGTAGAGAATAGTTTTAGCTATCCTGGGTTGTTTGTTATTCCAGATGGATTTGAGAATTGCTCTTTCTAACTCTATGAAGAACTGAGTTGGGATTTTGATGGGGATTGCATTGAATCTGTATATTACTTTTGGCAAGATAGCCATTTTTACTCTAGTAATCCTGTCAATCCATGAACATGGAAGATTTTTTCATTTTCTGAGGTCTTCTTCGATTTCCTTCTTCAGAGACCTGAAGTTCTTCTCATACAGATCTTTCACCTGTTTGGTTAGAGTCAAACCAAGATACTTTATATTGTTTGTGGCTACTGTAAAGGGTGTCATTTCCCTAATTTCCTTCTCAGCATGTTTATCCTTTGAATATAGGAAGGCTACTGATTTGCTTCAGTTAATTTTATAACCAGCCACTTTGCTGAAGTTCTTTATCAGCTGTAGGAGTTCTCTGGTAGAGTTTTTTGGGTCACTTAAGTATATTATCATATCATCAGCAAATATTGATAGTTTGACTTCTTCTTTTCCAATTTGTATCCCTTTGACCTCCTTATATTGTCTAATTGCTCTTGCTAGAACTTCAAGTACTATATTGAAAAGATATGAAGAGAGGGGGCAGCCTTGTCTAGTCCCTGATTTTAGTGGGATTGCATCAAGTTTCTCTCCATTTAGTTTGATGTTGGCTACCCTTTTGCTGTATATTGCTTTTACTATCTTTAGGTATGGACCTTGAATACCTGTTCTTTCCAAGACTTTTAGCATGAAAGGATGCTGAATTTTGTCAAATGCTTTTTCAGCATCTAATGAAATGACCATGTGGTTTTTTCTTTGAGTTTGTTTATGTAGTGGATTTCATTGATGGATTTCCGTATATTGAACCATCCCTGTATCCCTGGGATGAAGCCTACTTGATCATGGTGGATGATCATTTTTTGATGTGTTCTTGGATTTGGTTGGCAAGAATTTTATTGAGTAATTTTGCATTGATGTTCATAAGGGAAATTAGTCTGAATTTCTCTTTCTTTGTTGGATCTTTGTGTGCTTTTGGTATCAGCATACTTGTGGCTTCATAGAACGAGTTGGGTAGTGTTCCTTCTGTTTCTATTTTGTGGAATAGTTTGAAGAGTATTGGTGTTAGGTTTGCTTTGATGGTCTGATAGAATTCTGCATTAAAACCATCTGGTTCTGTGTTTTTTTTTGGTTGGAAGACTTTCAATGACCCTTTCTATTTCTTTAGGGGTTATGGGACTGTTTAGATGATCTATTTGATCCTGATTTAATTTTGGTATTCGGTATCTGTCTAGGAAATTGTCCATTTCCTCCATATTCTCCAGTTGTGTTGAATATAGGCTTTTGAAGTAGGATCTGAGGATTTTTTGAATTTCCTCAGTTTCTGTTGTTATATCCCCCCTTTCATTTCTATTTTGCTAATTTGAATACTGTGTCTGTGCCCTTTGGTTAGTCTGGCTAAGGGTTTATCTATCTTGTTGATTCTCTCAAAGAACCAGCTCCTGGTTTTGTTGATTCTTTGTATGGTTCTCTTTGTTTCCACTTGATTGATTTCAGCCCTGAATTTGATGATTTCCTGTCTTCTACTTCTCCTGGGTGAATTAGCTTCTTTTTGTTCCAGAGCTCTCATGTGTGTCCTTAACTTGCCAGTGTATGCTTTCTCCAGTTTCTTTTTGTAGGCACTCAGGGCTATGAGTTTTCCTCTTAGCACTGCTTTCATTGTGTCCCATAGATTTGGGTATTGTGCCTTCATTTTCGTTAAATTCTAAAAAGTCTTTGATTTCTTTCTTTATTTCATCTTTGGCCAAGGTATCATTGAGTATTGTTCATCCTCTATGTGTATGTGGGCTTTCTGTTGATTTTGTTGCTATTGAAGACCACTCTTACTCCATAGTGATCTGATAGGAGGCATGGGATTAGTTAGATCTTCTTATATTTATTGAGATCTGTCTTGTGACCAATTATATGGTCGATTTTGGAGAAGGTACCATGAGGTACTGAGAAAAGGTATGTTCTTTTGCTTTAGGATGAAATGTTCTATATATATCTGTTAAATCCAATTGGTCCAAAGCTTCAATTAGTTTTACTGTGTTCCTGTTTAGTTTCTGTTTTCCTGATTGGTCCATTGAGGAGAGTGGAGTGTTGCAATCACCCACTATTATTGTGTAAGGTGCAATGTGTGCTTTGAGCTTTAGTAAAGTTTCTTTTACGAATGATGGTGCCCTTGCATTTGGAGCATAGATGTTCAGAATTGAAAGTTCTTCTTGGTGGATTTTTCCTTTGACCAGCAAGAAGAGTCCTTCCATGTCTCTTTTGATGACATTAGGTTGAAAGTCAATTTTATCTAATATTAGAATGGCTACTCTGGCTCGTTTCCTGAGACCATTTGCTTGTAAAATTGTCTTCCAGCCTTTTACTCCAAGGTAGTTTTTGTCTTTGACACTGAGGTGTGTTTCCTGTATGCAGAAAAATGTAGGGTCCTGTTTCCTTATCCAGTCTGTTAGTCTATGTCTTTTTATTGGGGAATTGAGTCCATTGATGTTAAGAGATATTAAGGAATAGTGATTATTACTTTCTGTCATTTTTGATGTTATTTTTATATTTTAGTGGTTATCTTTTTTGGGTTTGATGAAAGAAGGTTACTATCTTGCTTTTTCCAGGGTGAAATTTCCCTCCTTGTATTCTAGTTTTCCTCCTGTTATTCTTTGTGGGGCTGTGTTTGTGGAAAGACAGTGTGTAAATTTGGTTTTGTCATGGAATATCTTAGTTTTTCCATATATGGTGATTGAGAGTTTTGCTGAGTGTGGTTGTCTTGGCTGACATTTGTGTTCTCTTAGAGTCTGCGTGACATCGCCCAGGATCTTCTAGTTTTCATGGTCTCTGGTGAGAAGTCTGGTGTAATTCCGATAGGTCTTCCTTTATATGTTACTTGCTCTTTTCTCTTAATGCCTTTAGTATTCTTTTTTTTTTTTTTAGTACATTTTGGGTTTTGATTATTATGTGATGGTAGGTATTTCTGTTCTGGTCCAGTCTGTTTGGAGTTCTGTAGGCTTCTTGTATATTCATGGGCATCTCTCTCTTTAGGTTAGGGAAGTTTTCTTCCATTATTTTGCTGAACATATTTGCTGGTCCTTTCAGTTGTAAATCTTCACTCTCATCTATACCTATAATCCTTAGGTTTGGTCTTCTCATTGTGTCCTGGATTTCCTGGATATTTTGGGTTACGAGCCTTTTGCATTTTGCATTTTCTTTGACTATTGAGTCCATGGTTTCTATGGTATTTTCAGCATCTGAGATTCTTTCTTCCATCTCTTGTATTCTGTTGTTGGTATTTGCATCTATGGTCCCTGATTTCTTCCCAAGGTATTCTATCTCCAAAGTTGTCTCCCTTTGTGATTACTTAGTTGTTTCTACTTCTGTTTTTATATCCTGGATGGTTTTGCTCAGTTCCTTCATTTGTTTGTTTGCATTTTCCTATAATTCTTTAAGAGATTTTTGTGTTTCCTCTTTCATGACTTCTGCTGTTGACTCAATTTCTCCTGTATTTCTTTAATTGATTTTTGCATTTCTTCTGTATTGGCTTCTATCTGTTGATCCATATTCTCCTTGAATTTCTTTAAGTGATTTTTGTGTTTCTTTTGTAGGGGCTTCTTCCTTATTCATATTCTCCTGTATTTCTTTAAGAGATTTATTTATGACCTTCTTGTAATCCTCTAATAGCATCATGATATGTGGTGTACATCCAAATCATGTTTTTCTGGTGTGTTGGAGTATCCAGGACTTGCTGTTGTCAGAGAATTGGGTTTAGATGCTGCCATATTGCCTTGATTTCTGTTAGTAATGTTCCTGTTTTCTTTTTGCCATCTGGTTATCTCTGGCGTTAGTTGGTCCTGTTGTCACTGGCTGGTGCTTGAACCTCCTAGGAGCCTGTAAGGTTATTTCTGCCCCACTGGATGATTGGGTTTTCCCTGGCACAGATTGCTCATATGCTGCCCTACTCTTGGGTACAGTTGGAGCCCTGGTGTGCCTGGCCCCAAGCAATGTAATACTCGGGTTGTCTCTGTGTGCCTGGTGCTGCTTGTCTGGTCCATCTGGGAGCGGAAGATGGCAGATGCTGCGGGGACCCTCCCTGAGTGCTGATCACTCTGCAGGGCAAACCGCCCAGGACAGGGCTGGCACACAGATGGCCCGCAGAGCTGCCCACAAATAAAGTTTTTGATTCAGGGATTATCAGGAGACTGGGTATCTTTAAAACCTTGATGAACCATGTGGGTAACATTGCCTTTATTAATACTACTATTAACACTACTTTGGATTCTTATATGATATAAATTCTGTCTCTGTGCCTCTACTCACCTCCAACCTACTATGTAGTTGGTGAAGAAGTAACAGACTTAGATTTAATTGTCCGCTTCATACAGCCTAGAGTTATCTGAGAGAAAAACCTCCACTGAGAAATTGCCTAAATCAGATTGACTTGTGGATATGTCTTGGGGGATTGACTTATTAATTGATGATAAAAGGAGTTGTTGAAGGAGATATGAGAGGCTGTCCAATTCTATTTTTAGGCTTATACATATGTACAAAGGAGTCGATATTAATTTAATTAAACTACAATTGTGTGTATATATATATAATAGTTATAGTAAAAGTCATGAATTTGCACAGCGTTTTTGTTGGGGGAGATATGAGAAAAATTATATTAAGAAAGGGAAAGGGTGAACATGATATAAATACAGTGTAGTTGTGTAAAAAAGTCTCAAAAACTAAAATTTAAGATTACTGGGAGGTATTTATATCTTATTGATGTTGAACAAATCATTGAATGACTTATATAAATGAATGTCACATGTTTTATTTATCTATTTTTCTTCTAGATACTATTAGATTTTCCTCCAGATTTTGATTTCTTCTTACCATTTTTATAGGAGGTAATTTTAACACAAATTTTAATAGTAGGAAAATTTATATATGTCATTTGAAGATTACAATTCCTCAACAAAAGAAGTCAGGTCAGGGATTTGAGGCAGAAATTGAAGCAGAAGCTATGGCGAGTTGCACCTTACTGACTTGAACATCCTGCTTTCTTATACAACTCATAGACTGGACCCACTCACATCAAACATTAATAAAGAAAATGTTCTACAGTGTTGCCGACAGGCAATGTGATGGAGATATTTTTCAAATGAGGCTTCCTTTTCGTAATTATATCTAAGTTTGTGTCAAATTAACCAAACACCAACCAGGACATGTGACAAATAGAATCTGAAATCTTAAACCATATACAGCCTGGGAATACATGGAGGTTTGCCTGTAATCCAGGAACTTGGGAAGATGACAAGGGTAAGATAGATAGTTAGACTAGTCAGTATTGGTGAGCTCTGAGTTCATCAAGAGACCCCATCTCAATCAATATAGTGAAGCAATGGAAAAAGGCACCCTATGTCAACACCGAGCTCCTCACACATGAGCAGTTAAAATAAAGGCAGGTTTAAACATGTTGGAAGTCCAAAGTAAGTTACAAAAATATTTAGGAAGGATTTGTCAGCAGAATGTATGTGATTAAGCTTAGTTTAAAGATTATTAAAGATATTCCTAAGGCAAGATATTGCTAGATACTTAATTATAAGTCAGTCTGCTGTATAAGAAAGAGGTATATAGAAACTCTAGACAATACAAGTTAACTTTTGCATTTGACCATTGGAATTCTCAATAAAATATTTATAATGCAATCTCTTATTCACTACACCTTGAGTCTCTGTGTTAATATGACTTGCTGCAGAGAACAGCCTCATTGATGATGGTTGAGAGACAAACTAGTCTATGGATTTTATGATAAGTCATTAGGAGTTGGCTTAATACTAAGTAATTTAGCATAATAATAGTACTAGCTTTTTCTCAAGGGCGTATGATGAGTGTAGTTACAGGTTCTTGACGTAGAAACTTAAGGGTTCCTTGGAAAATCAGTTGGATGGTGTTTTTCTAGGGAAAACACATGAAGGGACATTTAGCTGAAATGGACACAGGTGAAAGACTAAGGCAGACTCATGAAAGAACATTTAGCTGAAGCAGATACAGGTGAAAGGATGTTCTGCTAAAGCAAGCAAGTGAATGGACACGCTATAAAGGATTTTTTGCTCATAACATGCATGTATTGGTCCACCTTATACTGCATTGTTGAGCTCTATTTGTGGGGACTCCATAGAGAGAAACCCACTAAAAAACTTTTGGTGGTGTGCTGCAGTTTCGCAGGCAGATCAATGGAACAGGATTGAAGATCCAGAAATGAACCCACACACTTATGGCCACTTGATCCTTGAAAAAGGGGTGGAAAACATCCAATGGAAAAAAGATAGCCTTTTCAACAAATGGTGCTGGTTCAACTGGAGGTCAGCATGCAGAAGAATGGGAATTGATCCATCCTTGTCTTCTTGTACTAAGCTCAACTCCAAATGGATCAAGGACCTCCACATAAAGCCAGACACTCTGAAGCTAATAGAAAAGAAACTGGGGAAGACCCTTGAGGACATCGGTACAGGGGGAAAGTTCCTGAACAGAACACCAATAGCTTATTCTCTAAGATCAAGAATTGACAAATGGGACCTCATAAAATTACAAAGTTTCTGTAAGGCAAAGGACACCATCAAAAGGGCATATTGGCAACCAACAAATTGAGAAAAGATCTTCACCAACCCTACATCAGATAGAGGGCTAATATCCAATATATATAAAGAACTCAAGAAGTTAGACTCCAGAAAACCTATTAAAAATGGAGTACTGAGTTAAACAAAGAATTTTCACCTGAAGAACTTCGGATGTCAGAGAAGCATCTTAAAAAATGCTCAACTTCATTAGTCATTAAGGAAATGCAAATCAAAACAACCCTGAGATTTCACCTTACCCCAGTCAGAATGGCTAAGATTAAAAATTCAGGAGACAGCAGACGTTGGTGAAGATGTGGAGAAAGAGGAACACTCCTCCATTGCTGGTGGGGTGGCAAATTGGTACAACCACTCTGGAAATCAGTCTGGCGGTTCCTCAGAAAACTGGGCACTTCACTTCCAGAAGATCCTGCTATACCACTCCTGGGCATATACCCAGAAGATTCCCCAGCATGTAATAAAGATACATGTTCCACTATGTTCATAGCATCCCTATTTATAATAGCAAGATGCTGGGAAGAACCCAGGTATCCCTCAACAGAAGAGTGGATACAAAAAATGTGGTATATATACACTATGGAGTACTATTCAGCCATTAGAAACAATGAATTCATGAAATTCTTAGGCAAATGGATGGAGCTGGAGAACATCATACTAAGTGAGGTAACCCAGTCTCAAAAGATTAATCATGGTATGCACTCACTAATAAGTGGATATTAACCTAGAAAACTGGAATACCTAAAACATAATCCACACATCAAATGAGGTACAAGAAGAACGGAGGAGGAGTGGCCCCTTGTTCTGGAAAGACTCAGTGTAGCAGTATAGGGCAAAACCAGAACAGGGAAGTGGGAAGGGTTGGGTGGGAAAACAGGGGGAGGGTAGGGGGCTGATGGGACTTTCGGTGAGTGGGCGGTCTAGAAAAGGGGAAATCATTTGAAATGTAAATAAAAATATATTGAATTAAAAAAAACAAAAAACCCACTGTATGATATTCTCATGTAGCTAATAAAAAGTTTTTAGGAGCTCCCCTTTAGTCAGAAGGTTTACATGAATGGAAGATAAAGGAACTGTGCTGGCTGGACCTCAGGGTATAGTCCCTTCACATTTGCTCTCCAAACCCAAGAGTGTGGTTTGTGGCAAGTCTGGGGCAGCCAACATCCAGTGTCAGCACTTAGGCTTCTCAGTTTAGGTGCCTAAGTTAGTTGAGATTCCATTCTGCTTAAAATGGTGTCTAGCTGCTGTTCCAGCAGAAAGCTGAGCAGAGCAGGGAAGCAGGGAGGGCTTCTTAGAGTTTCCCTCCTTCAGCTGTTGCAACTATTGCTTCTCTCTTGCCCCCTTCCCTTCCCTTTCCCCCTCCTCCCCTCCTTTCCCTCCCTTTTACTCCCTCCCCCTTCCCCTCCTTCTCCCTCTCCTTCTCCCCCTCCCTCTCCCCCTCTCTCCCTCTTCTTAACTTGTCTCCCTGGATAAGTCAATCCCTCTGGGAAGGACTCTGGCCCATTTCCTTACCCTACTTTGTAAACCTTCTGCTTTTACTTTGCTGTGAAATTTGAGATTTTTGATTATCACTGACTGAACTTTTGTCATAGCTGTTGAAAGATCTCCAGTTAATTCCTTGGAGATTCTGGCAGGTTTGACCTGCCTGTTTTCTGCCATCTCCCCAAATCTAATACTTGGGGTTTCAATAAATATGTATCTATCGCTATCCTGAGATTCTGGTGTATTGTTATTAGCCACTAAGCAGTTAGAAACTCTGGAAGTGCAGAGCAGGCTGTCTGGCTGAGAGAGGACAGCCTCCAGCTTGCTGTTTCTTTTCTGGTTTTTTGTTTTTTTGTTTTTTGTTTTTTTCTAAAGAGTGAACAGTGCAAGGACTGGCTTCAGATATATCAGGTATCTGCAGTGCCTGGCGACCTTACATTCTCAACAGACCAAGAAAAGTAAAGTCTTCAGTTTCATGATTTGAAATAATTTTTGGTGTGGACAATTTTTTACTAAATTGTCACATATTCAGATAGGAAAGATTCCATATAAAACATGTGTTCTCCTAATATTTCAAAAATTGACCAGTTTGACAGTGGAGAAATGGACTCTCAAAATGATTTTAATTTGCATTTCCCTGATAACCAGGGATGGTGAACACCTTTTAAATATTACCACTGTCTTTCTTCTGAGAACTCTCTGTTCAGGTCTACAGCCCACTTTTTAATTAGGTTGTTGATTTTCTTGTTGTTAGTTTTTAAGTTCTATGTACATTCTAGATACCAAGCCGCCTTCAGATGATTAACTGGCATAACTGTCCCTCTTTTGTAGGCTGCTTCTCAGTCAATTAACAGTTTTCTTTGCAATGAGAGAATCCTTTTAATTTAATGAAGTTCTACTTTATTATTGGTATACTTTCTCGGGCAGCCAGATTGCTATCCAGAAAGTGCTTCCCAGAACTTACAGCCTTGAGTGTACCTCCCACTCTTTCTCCCAGAAGCTTCAGAGTTTCATGTCTTACACTGAGATCTTTTTTTTTTTTCATTCTCCACACACTTTTTTCTTCTATAATTTAGGTTTTTTTGTTCACCTTACATCCCAATCACAGCCCTTTCCCTCCTTCCCTCCCAGTCTCACCCTCTTCCCATTACAAATCCCTCTTCCCATTATGCCTCCCCTTGGGTACCACCCTACCCTGGGACATCTAGTTCCAGCAGGGCTAAGCTTATCCTCTCTCTCTCTCTCTCTCTCTCTCTCTCTCTCTCTGAGGCCCAACCAGGTATTCCAGGGAGAGGGTGGGGGAATCCAATAGAAGGCAACAGAGTCAGACACAGCCCCTGCTCCAGTTGCTAGAGAACCCTCATAAAGACCAAACTACTCATCCACTACAATTGTGTAGGGGCCTAGCCCCAGCTTCTGCATGCTCTTTGGTTGGTGGTTCATTGTCTATAAACCCCATGACCCAAAGTTATCTGACTCTGTAGGTCTTCTTGCAGTGTCCTTGACCTCCAGCATCCTCAAGTCTATCCCCACTCTTCCACGAGATTCCCCAAGCTCCGGCTGATGTTTTGCTGTGGGTCTCTGCATCTGGAAACCATCAGCTGCTGGATGAAGCCTTTCAGGAGACAGTTAAGCTTGGCTCCTGTCTGCAAGCATACAGGCGTGTCATGAATAGTGTCAGAAGTTGGCTTTCTCCCGTGGGATGGGTCTCAAGTTGGGGCAATGTTTGGTTGGCCAG
Organism: Apodemus sylvaticus; assembly: GCF_947179515.1. Lineage (NCBI taxonomy): Eukaryota > Metazoa > Chordata > Mammalia > Rodentia > Muridae > Apodemus > Apodemus sylvaticus. The sequence goes on along the minus strand of NC_067473.1, from coordinate 81,042,632 downwards.
TCTCCCAGTCTCTGCTCAGTTCTTATCCCTGTGCATTTTATGGGCAGGGCAAATTTTGGGTTAAAGGTTTTGTGGATGGATTCATGTCCTCCTCCTTTTACTGGAAGTCCTACCTGGCTACAGGATGTGGCCACTTCAGTCTGTATATCTCCCCTGGTAGGAATTTCAGCTAGGGTCCACCCCATGGTCTCCCCATAGCTTCCCCTAGCCTAGGTCTCCAGCTAGTCCCAGAGATAGATCCTACTGATTTCCACTCACACTCCCAGCCCTCTGCCTCACACAGGATAGCCATCTCTATACCCTCCCCATCCCCTCTCCCACCAAGTCCCCTCTCTCCATCCATGTCCAATGACTATTTTGTTTCTGCTTCTGAGTAAAGATTAACACATACTCTCTTGATCCCTCCTTATTATCCAGTTTCATTGGGCCTGTAGATTGTAGTATGATTGTCCTGTACTTTATGGCTAATATCCACTTATAAATGAGTACACATCATACATTTCTTCTGGTCTGTGTTACCTCACTCAGGATGATATTCCTGAGTTCCATCCATTTGCCTGCAAATTTTATGATGTCTTTGGTTGTTTTGTTTTTTTTATACTCGAATAGTATTCAGTTGTGTGGATATACCACATTTTCTTTATTCATTCTTCAGTTGAGGGACATCTAGGTTGTTTCCATTTCTGGCTATTATGAATAAAGCTATGATGAATATAGATGAACAAGTGTCCCTGTGGTATAGTGGGGGGTGTTTTGAATATATGTCCAGGAGTGGTATAGCTGGGCTTTGAGATAGAACTGTTCCCAATTTTCTGAGAAACTGCCAAATTGATTGCCAAAGTGGTTGTACAAGGTTGCACTCCGAGAAGCAATGGAGAAGTGTTTTCCTTGCTTCACATCCTTGCCAGCATGTGCCGTCACTTGAGTTTGTGATCTGAGCCATTCTAATGGGTAACACTGAGATCTTAGCTTCACTTGGAACTGTTTGTGTTCAGGGTGAGAGAGAAGGGTCAGATTTCATCTTATACATCTAGGTTTACCAACACTGTTTGCAAAATATCTTGTCTTTTCTTCAATGTGTGCTTTTGGCATTTTCATTAAAATAAGGTAGCTATAGGAACAAGGACTTGTATCTGAGAGGTTTATTTGATTCTATTGATCAGTGTGTCTGGTTTTGTGTCAGTGGCATGCTGCTTCTATTATGGCTTTGTAGTATAACTTGAAATAAGGAACAGTGACACCTCTCTAGCAGTGTTTTTTGTTTTGTTTTGTTTTGTTTTGTTTACTATTTATGACAGTTTTGGCTATCCAGGGTCTTTTCACTGCCACATTAATTTAAGCTTTTAAGTTTCTTTTTAAAATTTATATGAATAATTGCATTGAAATTTTGGTTGAGGTTATACTAAATCTATAGATTGTTTTTGAAATGATTAGTAACAGGGCATGGAGAAATTAAACTGGTACTGACTAGGATACTTTCTCCTCGATAACTAGCTTTAATAGTTTTGCAAGATAGTGTAGGGTGCTAAACGAAGTAGGAAAACATCAATAGTCCAAGCCAGACATAAGCTCTGTGTCCTGCAATAATGACCAATGTAGCAAGATATACCCATGGGTTGTGTGAATAATCAACTACTTATGATTAGATTTAAGATTTGCTGCACATAAGGAAACATGTATCTGGTGCTATAAATCTGGCCAAGAACTCATGGTTGGGAGTTCACAGGCCCTTGGGTTGAATGCACTCTTATATTTTAATCTTGTATAAATTGATTCTTGAGGAAATTTTACACCATGTATTTAAAAGTAGAGAAAACCAGGCTGGAGAGATAGTTCAGTAGTTAGGAATACCAGTTGCTCCTCCAGAGGACCTAGGTTCAGTTCCAGCACCCACATGGCAGCTCACAATTGTATGTAAAGTAACTCCAGTTCCTGGGAATCAGACACCCTCACACAGGCACATAAAATGCCAATGCACATAACATAAATAAAAATGGAGAAAACCATTGTTTCAATACCTTCAAGAAATGGATAACACAAATAATCCTTTACACGAAACTGAAGTCGTTCTGTTTAAATAAAAAAGAAAGAAAGAGTAAACTCAGACTTCCAATTTAGACATTTGCCAGGGAACAACTTGGCCTCTTCTATATCTTACTTCCTTGTGTGAATTTTCCTCCCTTTAGATTTCAGTATTCAAAACCAAGAGGTTTGATTAGAGAGGCTAATTTCAGAAATACCACTTGGAATTCAAGTCACATATTTTCTTTGGTTGTGTTATGCATGAATGAAGACCCAAGTTGCAGGATGGAGACAAAGAAAGTAACCTTGACGGTTGTTCTGATCCATAGCATATGCACAGACTACATGGATTTATGTAAAGAAATTCACGTTTTAGTGCATAGAAAAATATTCTTCAGAAACATGTCCCATATGATTTTGTGTATTGAACAGATCTTTCTTATTTCTATTCATTTTTTTCCTGTAGAGCATAGCCTTATTTTTTCAAAAGAAAATAATTTTGCTAACACTGAAAAATGAAGCAAAAAAGATTGAATGGCAAGAGAATTTGCTCAGGAATTATTGGCTCTACCTTGAAAATATAATTGCTTTCTGCGAAGTGAAATGGAATAATATAGGGCTCTTATAAAGAGGTCAAAGAATCAAAGTTGTTTCTTCTTGGGAGGAAATATTTTCAGGGTGTTTTCCTGTGGGAAGGCTGGTTGTATATCTAATTTCAAATTGGAATTTAAACAACATGAAACAGCTGTAATTACAAGGTTGACAGATTATTCAAACTGATGCCAAATTTCCTTTCTTGATGATCATAGAATGTGAACAGAATCTCAAACATGGAAGTCATCTTGGCTTATCTTAAACTAAGCTCCTCTAGAGTTACTTTCTTACTAAAGATCTTTACTAATTTTTTGAGGTCATAAATATATTTTGATATTTATCCTTATTCCCCCAGCTCCTCCAAGATCCACTAACATTTCTTTATCCCTGCTTATGACTTTGTGTCTTCATTTTATTTTGCTTTTAAATAACCCATCATGCACAATTTGTGCTACCTATGTGTTCCTGGGTATGAGACCATATGGTTGCTATGCTAGAGACCATACCTTTAATAAAAACTGACTCTTCCCATCCTAGAAGCACCAACTGTCCATAGCCTTTCAAGCAGAGGTAGGGATTTATGACTCCTTACTTCCTGTGCTAGAAGGTTGAGTGACTTTATCTTGTGCAGGCAATCATGGCCGCTTTGAGTTCATGAGTGCAGTTGTTCTGCCATTTCCAGAAGTCACTGTTTCACTCTAGTCCTTCCTTGCTCTTATAATCTTTTCATACTATCTTCTATGATAGCTCCTGGGTGTTGAGTGGGGTATGCTACAGACGTACCATTTTTGGTTGTGTAATCCACTGACAATGTTCTGCTTTTGGCCCAGTTGTGAGTTCTCAAATTAACCACCACCTACTACACAAAGAAATTCACTGATGAGGTATGAAAGCTGTAGGAGTCTGTCTGTGTTTAAAGAGATTCAAACAGATATCAGTTTGATATTGTATTTACTTAGCAGAACAATGCAGAATACAGACAGAACAAAGGTTACTCTGGTTGAGTTGGACTCATCAGTGAGCTGCACATAAGCCTCAAGACTTGGCAGTCTTAAATATAAACATTGTTTTAGAAAATCAGTGTCAGCTTACACCCTTACCACCTTCCAAACCTCAGGCAAGTTAGTCTCTCTGTCTCTGTCTCTGTCTCTGTCTCTGTCTCTGTCTCTCTCTGTCTCTGCAGAGCCTGTGATATGAAGGGATGTATGAGTATATAAGGTAGTTCAGAGGAGCAGCATTTCAGATTGACATAAGAATAAAGTAGGACATGAAACCATAAAGCAGGTGGCTGCAAGGTGGTTGGCAGTTAGTGAAGAAACAGGCAGGAACCATGCTCACAGACTGCAGGCAAATGTAGCTCAAGTGTGAGCCAAGCAAAATATTGAAAGTATAGAAAAGAAAGAAATTCTAGATGTATAAAAGCAATTATGAACCAGTTTGGGGCTGCAAGCTACATCTTAATGTGGGTACTAGAGGAAAGATGTGACCAGGGAAGTGGGGCAGCAATAGAAAGGAGAGGGCATAGTAATTCCAGAGTGTAGAAACATTTTGGGAGCAGAATGTTCTGGGATCATGACCTTGAGATGACTTTCTTAGTTCTCTGATGTAGTGCTTTTTAGGTTCTCTCTCTGACTCAAAGAAACCTGACTCCATCTGCGCCTGGCAGAAACCATTTGTCAGCTACCTAGACAGCTCAGAAAGCAAAAGGTTAAGGTGTGTCAGAGGCGCTTGCATTGTGCTATCACCAAGTAATTGGGAACTTTGATAGCCAGACCATGACAGAACCCAGCAGTGATACAATGACTGAGGTACCAATGAAGGACACAATGAGACAAGGCACATGAGTACATCTGAGATTGTATGGATAGGGGATGGAAGGCTAAGGTTTTGTAAGGGGTTGGTGCTAGGGCCGTATTATGCATAAGAATACTGAGGAAAGTGTATGATGGAGATGTCCACATTCTGGGGAGATAAAGCACGGGAGACAGTGGATCCAGGAGGCAGAGCCTCAGTGAAGTCAGCAACCAAAGCAGGAGGATAAGGAATGAGATGGGCTCAGGGACAGGTCTTGGTAGTAGATACTTTGCAAGAGAATGCCATCTTAGGTTCCCAGCTAGGAAGTGTTCTCTGCTCAGCCATCCTCTCATGCAAACAAGACACTTTCCTCAAGCAGTTCCCAGGATGCTGTTTCTGATTCTTTCATTTTTCACCTGTTCTTCATTCCAGAGACTCATCCTTTGGTATTCATATCTAGCTTCATGCATCCCCCTGTAGTAGGAGCCATGCTGTTCCCACAGCTGAATGGAAATAACTTGACAACATTTGCCTTTGACTTGAGGGTAACAGCAAGCAATTGACTTCTCGCCAGTAGCCTTGCCTCTCCGTGGGGTCCATGGTGGTTATCTTTCTGGGATTATTAAAGGGAGATAAGACCCCATGAAAACCATGTTTGACAATTACAGAGGCTTTCTGTTGTACTTGAAAGAATATATGCTCTTGGACCTATGACCATAGCCTGAAGGGACTCAGGTTCCTCACTCAGACCATTCTGCCATGTCACTCACTGCGGTCAGAAAAAGGCCTGTTTCTACACCCTAGCCCTGGGAACCTTCCATTCTGCTTCCCAGGCTCTTGTTCCTGAGGTCTGTAGAGCTTCCATCTTCTTACCTTCAAGTCTTTACCCAGGGGTCACTTTTGTGAGACCCTTTCTTCCCATTTTACACAGTGACTCCTCCACAAGCTGCTGTATGGAAATAGCATTTGTTTGTTGTCTTGTTTCTCTCACTCTTGATGGAAAGACATTCTGTCTTGCTCACAGATGCCTCCAGCATTAGAACTATCACATCTCTGAACATGCCTTCCAGATACCTGATCAGACTCAGATAAATATTTTACATGAAATAAGGTCACATTGTCATTTTATTGATTTTTCATTATAGATACATTTGCATGTTTATACTTGTCATCCTCCACTAGGACACATGCTCTGTCAGAGTAGAGGTCATACGCTACTCAGTGACTATAATATACCTCAGTCAGTTGCATACTGTGTGCTTTCTTATTATGTAATCAATGAATATTAAAATCCTCAGAGCTTTTAGGGTACATAGGATTTGGATTCCCTTGTTACAGGTGCTCTTGGACATTCCATTTTGTACAAAGATCATCAAACCCTCTCTGGTCTAACAGAGACTTCTCTCCAACATGATTGAGTGGGGGAACCAGACCTGATTCTGCTGTAGCTGGTGTCTTTAGAGATAGCCCTCCTCTGGTTTCAAGGTCAGAGGGACTAAAAGCAACTAGCTGAGTTACCCCAGAGCATGGAGTCCACTGGCCACTCCTGGCAGGGGACTCAGGGGCCGTCGCGTGGGATGAAACACATGATCTCTGGCCATGCTTTCCTTCTGTCCAATTGCATAATGGCAGATCGGCACAGTGTTCCAGTAGCTCCTCACAGAGAAGGTCTAGCTGCTGAAAGAAAATGCAAAATGGAGCGTGTAAGGAGCAGGAAGATAGGGAGCCATGGTGACATGCCACACTGGTTAGTTCTTTACCAACTTGACTCAAACTAGAGTTATCTGGAAAGGAGATCCTCAGTTGAGAAAATGCCTCCATCAGATTGCCTGTATATCTTGCTTAAAAATGAATGTGGGAGGGTCCAGCACACTGTGGATGGTACCATCCCTGGGTAAGTCCTGAGCTGCATAAACAATTGGGCTGAGCAAGTATTGAGGAGAAAGGCAGTAAGCAGAGATCCTCCATTGCCCCTGATTCAGTTCCTGCTTCTAGGTTCCTGACTTGAGATACTGCTTTGGTTCCCTCTGATGGTCAACTGTAATTTGTAAGGCAAATGAGCCCTTTGGTTTCCAAGTTGTGCGCAGCCATGTTTTACCTTAGCAGTAGAAGATAGCTAAGACACATGGGGAGAAATGTGGGTCCAGGAATCTGAGCTCCTTTCTCCGTAGAGAATGGCAGGAAACCATATACTACTGGAAAAGGCCAAAGAGCTCACCAAAATAATGTGTTTGACAAAACATTTTACCAAAGACAATGAGTCTGCTTTCTTATGGAGCATGAGTTCTATTCACCTCTCACTCTAAACCCTAAACAGTATTCCCCAGGAATCGATCTTAAAAGTTTGTTCAGAGAAGAAAATTCATGATTTTTTTAAACTTATTTGTGTAATTTTAATTATATACATATCTGTCCGTAGTTGTCCCAGGAGTCAAGAAAAGGATATTGAATCCCCTAGAAGTGGAGCTACAGGTGGTTGTGAGCCACCAGTCCCACATGCTGTGCACAAAGCTTCTGCAAGAGACATGTGAACTCCTGAGTTATCTCTCTGGCCCCTTCTGTAAACTTTAGCTTTGTTGTGAGCTGCTCTCTTTGAGCAATGATAAAGAGGAGGAGTTGGTTATTCACAACTTTTAGCAGTATAACTTGAGAACCGCATAAATCCTATATGTATTTACTAAAATAAACCTAAATGCAACTCTTCATATGTGCGCATATCTTACTCTTTCCCTACATTGTTGTCCCTCAATTAACCAACCCCTGTAGTTGAAATCTATGCTGCCTATCTTGGAACTGTCCTCTTTGAGGAGGTCATGAATCCTGCTTTTACTTGAATGGAGGCCCTAGTTGGAAAGAGGGATGCTTCATGTTACTACAGGTATGTGGAAAACACAGAGTGGAACTGTTCCTCTGTGTCCACTGCTAGTGACAGAGACCTGTCACATTTGCACTAAATAGCTACCCCAGACCTGCCCAAAAGGTATTTATGAGATACAACAGTTCTGCAATGGGCTTTCCAAACCCCAAGTAGAGTAGCGAGCTAGCTTCTATTGGCTAAAAAGACCAGCTTCAGTCTGCTGGGATTCTTGTTCTTACATGGAAAAGGAGTCATAGTACTTCTTCCTCCTTTGAATGGCAGGAAAACCCTTGGAGTCGCTGTAAACCTGAGCCAAGCCCCCTTTGACAGGTCAAGATCAATCTGCAGATGTGACTATGTAACATGCAACGCTACATTCGCTACATGCAACTCTTTCACCACTGGCTTCTTATTTGAAGCAGCCCTCCTATAAGTAGTAGCAACATTCACACTATGCATGCATCCACTCTGTGTCCATTCTCTGCCACAACCCTTACCGGTAGGATCCCTTCTTTGATTTGCCTGGCTCTGTCTCCTAACTGAAAGGCCAGCTCTGCCACTTGCTGCTTCAGGGCCTCACGTAAAGTTCTCAGGTGCTCAGCCTCTTCCCTGCTCAAAGAGGATAGAAAAGAAAACTTCAAAATCACCACCAGTTAAAAAGAAATCCTATTGTGGTATAATATATGTATCAGTTTACCTACTTCAAAATGCAATCCATCATCTGTAAGCAAGTTACCAAGGTGGGTAAGGATGACCGCCATATAGCTCTAGAACATGCCACCTCCCAAATAAGAACACATAATACTTCCTGATAAGAACTTTACTTTTAAAATCTATCCCCTCAGCCATAGGCAATAGGTGAATGCATTTATTTTGGTGACATTTTTCACCCCTGTGACAATAATGCACATTTCTAAACTCTGATACCCCCCTGCACAAGTCCCACTCCCATCAATTAAAGAAATCCTGCTGTCCTTTCCTGTCTTCTCATCTGATTGCCCCTCTTCTGACCTTCTCAAATAGCTCCAATCTTCAATAATGAGGGTACCCATCCCGTGCTGGCTCTCAAGGTCTCACACTGGGAAAGCACAACTAAGGCCATGAAAGCAAAGAGCTGGCCGATTTCTCATTAGTCCTGCTCCATCATGCTCATCTGGCCTGCCTGCCCTGATTACCTTCCCTTGCTCCAGGTGTGTGGTCTGGTACTTACTTTTATGCTTGCCTTAGATAATTACCTTTCCTCTTCTGACATGTCCCTGGGAAAGGGTGCCTGCTGTCCCATGAAGTGCTGCTCGATTGCCTCTAAGTGCTCCCGGAAACTCTGGCACACCATCTTCATGGTTTCCATTTCATAGACTGTGCACTGGCAACAAAAACAACCCAAGAAGGGTGAACTTTCTGCTAACATGGCTGGAGGAGTCTGCCTTTCTTCCCAGTTGGAATTCACCATTTGCAAAGAAGCCCAAGTGCTAACACTTAGAAGAGACCAAGGAGCTCCTCCAGCCCATGGCTTTGGAAGAAATTAGATTGTATTTGACTAATACAAAAGTGAGAGGTTGTTGAGTGGCACTTGGGTGAGAATTAATTATGTGCATGAAGGCCCAAACTAGTCCTAGATGATAGAGATGCAAGGCGGTAGACAGAACAGGAAGAATCACCATAGAGTAGGCTCACAGGTAGAAGAATGAAGTCTCCTTTAATCTTGTTCAGTGTTGGTACCCAGTACCCCATCACTCTTAGCATCAACATTTAACACATTTACTCATATGTACTTATTCAAAAAATACATAGGAAATTATAAAAAATTATAAGAAATTATAAAATTTCTTATGAAATACGTAAGAAATTAGGATTATTTTGTTACTAGTTTTACCCTTGCTTAATCATAGTCCTTGAAGAGGGGAATCTACAGGATCTATTTTCTTCATCAAACAACATCACCTGAGAGAAATGTTAGACATCCATGCTCTCTAGGAGCTAGAATTAAGACTTGAATAACTCTTGGCCCCACTCCCCATACTAGTCTTCAATGCTTATTATCCATTGGTGTTCCTGATTCGATACATTCTTGCAACCTAAGAGCTTTGGAATTGTCCACAGCTAATAACTTATCTGTAGTGAGTTGACCAGACACTTGGCCATGGCCCTAGGATGACTGACATCTAATTAACGTGCTTACCGAAAAAAGCTCAATGTTGCCAGAAATCACATACACACACACACACACACACACACCCTACTGTTGCCCCCATTTGCATGTATTTACAAATAACCACTTAATGCTGGGATCTTGTACTTGGAAAAAGAAGTGGTTCTTGCTCTCATCAAACATTGATTGCCTATAGTTCTTTATCTAGAGGTAAGACCATTTTGATTTTTCCTCAATACATGCTATCTTATAAAAAGCTGAGGTCTTTGTAGGACTTGTGCAGGCAGCCAGGTTGTTGAGAGTATATGGGTGTAATGTCCCTGTCATGTCCACATAACCACACAGATGATATTTCAGTCTCTGGATCTTACAATCTTTTAACCCTCTCTTCTGTGATGTTCCCTGAGTCTTAGATGTAGGGGTTGTACTATGGATGTCCTGTTTGGGGCTGGGTATTGTGAGGATCACCAAGTCTCTGTGTTTTGACCGGCTGCGGATCTCTAATAGACTCCATCTGCTGCAAAAAGAAGCTTGTGCTCAGTGCACTGTGGGGAGGCAGGCACAACAGCACAGACTCCAGACTTCCTTCTTAAGGGCTCACAGCAGTGAGCATTCATGCCGTCCAAACCAGAAGCAAGTTTCTTAAGGACCCAAGAGCCATTCCTATGAATTGAACTCAAACTAGAAGTCTCTGTGGGATGGTGGGATTGTGAAGGCTTTGGAGAAGTAACTCAAATGAAACTCCTTGGACTGCCAGTCCACAAAACCCACCATCCTCTGCCTCTGTTTCTGAAAAGTCCAAGATTTTTTTCTTTTAATCTTTATCCTCTAAATCCCATGGTCAGGATCATGGCAGCTTGCTAATTACTGCTTTTCCTAGAAGTATCTTAAATACAGTCAACTTACAAACACATCTGTCCTTTTTCCATTTTCTGCGTCACTAGCTCCACTGAGCCCCCCATCTCTCTCCTTAAAATGCCCATAACACCCCCCTCACAGATCAAAATGAAGTCCAGCTCTATGTTACTGCCAGTAGTTCCTGAATCAAACCTGTTTTCACTATGTTAATTGATGCCCTCTGTGTACCACTGAACCACTGAGCCCAGTCTATCTGTGGGGCATTTTACTGCTTTGCTAATCTCTGATCAGCTCTCCCCTTGTTTTACAATCTGTATTGGATGGTTCTTTGTGTACACCTATGACCCAGAGTCACAGGACCACCTCCCACCTGACTTTAAGTGATATTTATGCTAGAGGATCTCTAACTGTCTCTACCGGACCCTCTTCCAGACACTAGAAGCCGCATGCTCCTACTCACCAACCTTCTCTCCTTTCCTCTTAACACAAATCTAATGCTTTACAAGCTGCAGTGTGCTTAGCTAAAAGTCCACAATCCCCAAGCTTCTCTGTCAAAGCTGATAGTCAAAGAATGAAATCAGATGATTTTTTCTGAGCTTTTGAGAAGCAATCTAAATGAAACTTATTTGGCTGCCAGACCAAGGACTCCATCACTCTCTGCTTCAGTTTCTGAACCATTCAGTAATGTTTTTCATCTTTATCCTCAAAATCACATGGCCAAGATTATGGATACTTTGTGATTATTACTTGACCTAGAAGTTCCATAATGAGAATATTAATCTAAGACTGATACTTTGATATAAAAACTACATCATTTTGTTTTGAGTTATTTCATACTGAATGATGTATTTAGCTTTAAAATGAGAACCTGAGCCAGTTGTGGGAAGTCTTTGACACATGCTGATGTTGGTAAAAATGCTTAATATATTATTGAATTATGGCTCATAAAATGGAAATGATTTTGAAGTGCATGTGAACATCTCTTGTAGATAAGTGTGTAGATAAAAACTCTTTGATATCTGTAGCCAAAAATGCTGTTCATATTTCAGATTTATACCACTTAATTGATCTTTCCCTTCCCAATATCTAATGAAGTCACGTCATGGAATGAAGGGCAATCAGACAGCATGAGGAGGCACCTGTCGCTCAGAAAGGAGCTGCTCAGTGCTTCAAGTCAATTCAGGTAACTGCTTTCAACGTCCAAGGAGCAACAATGCCAGGCCATGGCAACACAATGTTCAAGCAAGCTGAACATCATTAACCCTGGGTTTCAAGGCTCAGCTCCATGTGTGGGGATAACCCCTAAGACTGGATGATAAGGAGGTAGGGCTTGGATTTAGAGAGTGTTGATGGCCAGTTTGTGACTGAAGACTGCAGTGCTGTGGAAAATTCTAAAGTGCTGCCATCTCCTGATTATTTAGAAAGATACAATTTAGCCTAAGTACTAGCAAAAAACATTTCAGAATAAAGAAAACCCCGGGCAAGTAATAACAGGTGTGTGTGTGTGTGTGTGTGTTTATATCTTTCTCTTTTTGTCCTAAGTAATGTCTTGGACAAACCTACAAGGTCTTCTCTACTGGCACAACCCATTAATGTAAACTTAAACAGTAAGAATGACAGTATTAAAAACAAAACAATAACATGAGCTTTCTAATTGACTCACATTTTTAAATGCTACAATTTCTACTTTTAAACCTTAGCCTATACATATAGTTTTTTAATAATCAGAAATCTTATTTCTAAATAGGGAAATATGAAGTTTGGCTTTGACTTAACATATTTTAGTTAAACATATTTCCAAGAATTCATATATTCAAGGTTAATTATATGAACAAATCAATTTCCCAGTGACAAATTATTGTTATAAAGTGCACATAGGAATCTAATATCAACAAACTGGTCTTCTAGTTAAACCAGAAGATCACAGAATGAGCTGTGGGTTTCTCTGTGGTGTCACACATCCTGGGGGAGAAGACAATAGTGCACAGGGGAAGAAGTCAAGATTTTACATACAATTTCTCTGACTTTCAACATGTGCTCTGCCTGCCTGTTGCCGTGAGACAGTAAAGCAGCCATCTCTGTCTATAATCTTCATTTCACCCATGGCCTAGTTTCTGGTTATTTTTATTCTTAATAGATTTCCTAACTTAAACCCCCATAGGGTTTAACTTAAAGCCACATTGCCTGTAGAATCTTTTCCCAGGTTTTACAGGCCAGTCAGGCACATTCACAGCACAGGTCGATTTCGTTTTCCACTCTTCAAATTTCTTGACTAACACACTGCTAGTGGTCTACCTACATGGTGTGCAGGTGTGTGCAGGTATGTGCAGGTGTGTGTGTGTGTGTGTGTGCGTGCAAACAAACACTCATTGTAAGTGTATATGTATGACCACATCAGTTTACTGTTCCCAATGACTGTGTATTTCTGAACCCTTAAATTTAAAGGAAGAAAAACACGTGGCCATCTAGTAAAACTGTGGAATACCCACATCAGTCAAATCAATGACCTTTGAGTTTTCTGTATAATTACAAATCCTTTTGTTGTTGTGGTTATGTGTATCCATGTTCATGTACATGCAGGTGTGTGTGTGTATGTGTGTGTGTGTGTGTGTAAGTCAGAAGTTGACACTGAATATTATTTGTCCCTTATTTTGGGGACAAGCTCTCTAGATAAACCTGTAGCTTACCTATTCAGCTAGAATGGCTCCTCATTAAGCTCCAGGGACTCCATCTGTTACTGTACCACCACACACATCCCCAGCACACACACACATACACAGCACACATCCAGGCTTTTCTGTGCATACTGAAGATGCAAACTCAGGTCCTCATGCTTGTGCAGCAAGCACTTTACTGAGCCAACTTCCCATCTCCTGATAATTCTAGACTCTAGGAGGAGGAGGGCTAATGGCTTGTGAGGCAAGGGGCAAGATCAGGAAGCTTACACTCAATCAACTGCTGCTAGTTTAACGCCTACCTACATACCAGTGTAAGGATAATGATTATACAGAGAGGATCACGAAAACCTTTCTATGCTGTAGTGCCAAATGAAGCAGAACATCTGTTTCCAGATTCCAAATTATTCCACACAGCTAGAATAATGTAAGTCCAAGGTCCTCTTTGACAGAAAGAGGTGAGGTAAGATCACTGGTCCATACTCAGGGAAACCCTAGGTAGGATGTCAAACTAAGTGTCTATCACTATCATAAGAGGCATCCTTATCTTTGAACCAGCTTTGGGTCCTTATGCCTAAGTTTTTCTGGGTCTCATCAAATTAACACTGAATCTCAAATACAATTTGATGTAATTGTCTTCTAGATTCTCAGTTTACTAATACATGCTTACTATTTTTCTTCTACTGCCAAGAAATATTTGCATTATTTTTAATTGGTGGGGGTGATGTAATCAGAAAACAGATTTAGTTTCCTATCCCAGCATCATGATTACCAAATGGCATTGGCTATGTCTTGAAGGACCTTCTCTCCTAAAATTTTTAACATAATTTTGATTGTATTCTTACTATTTTAAATAAAACATAAGACTAAACATCATTTAATTTATACTTCTTTGTAAAATTTATCCTTGAGATGAAGTTTCACTTTGTAGCCTTTAGCACTTGCTATGTTGACTGGACTAACCTTGACCTTGTAATGATCTTCCTACCTTAATCTTCTGAGTGGAGGCATTATAGCAATGTGCCACTATAACTGAACCAGGCTTTCATTACAGAAATAAAAGTACTTATTTATATGGTCTAATTGTGTAGGATCTCAAATGACACCTGCTTCAGCTAACTTTCATGTCTAATATATTGTCATATAAACTACATAGTCAAGTGAGTGCTTAGTTTTCTAGGGCTGTGGCTTTCAGTCTTGACCACACTGACATATTAGACCAAATAGTGATCTGTGGTGGGGCTGCCCTTTACATGTGCAGTAGCATGTTCGACATCTTCTCTGATCTGCACCCATTTGTTGCCAGTAACACCCATTGGTCTTCCAGCTGTGACAGATGCTTCCAAAGACAGATAATGTCACCTGATGTAAGAGCAGGGAATGATTCACAGAAGAACACTTCCTTAGAGTACTTGTGACCTCTCAGTAAATAAATATGGTGGTGATTTTTCCATTCTCCTAGATTTTACTTTATTTATTTTAATACTAAATTTGAGGTACCTAGGCATTCTACCACTGAGCTATATCCCTAGGCCCATTCTCCAGGATTTGGTTATTTTGACTCTAGGATCCCAGATACACATCAGCCTTTGCCCTTTTCTTCCACTTTATAAGAGACCCAGAGTTGATTACAAAGCCTAGATGAAGCTTTCTATGAGTAATACAACCTTTATTTTGACTCATTCTTAAATATTCTAAATTTCTGATATTTTTCAATCTGAAAATTAATTTCTAAGTTTATGCTAGGCTTATGTAGAGTTCTATATGTCAAAAGTTCACATGATGGTTTCCTTTATCTTTCACACAATCACTCTTATACAGGTCTAGATATTTTAAAATTGGACACATCTTTGTATAAGAATTTGTGTTGAGATTCAACACTTAGTGGTTGTAAAGTGCTGAAAGATTATCTAAACTCTATAGTCCAGTTTCTTCTTTTACAAAAGAAAGAGGACTTGCCACAATTAGAAACCCAATGAATATTTATGGCATCTAAGAAAATGAAGATTAGATGACACAATATAAATTAAATTGTTTATAGTAGGCATTTAGTACATTTTTTTGTGGAATTAAATGAAAAGAAGAGGACCCAAGAGCACTGGACCATGACACTTAGTAAGCCAGTTCCTCTGCATTGTCCATAAATCACTATACTCCTGTATCACCAACATCCTTTACTTTTTGTATGTGAAATTTCAGACATTATAGTCTTTAAGATTTACTTGATAGTTAGCCTAGAAGACCTAGACTATCCACACCTTAGAAAAACTTAAAAGAAGCATTAGAAGGATTCATTATGAGCAAATTGATTAATCAGAGATTAGGCTGACACTACTCAGCATTCCATAACCCCAGAACTCATTTTAAAACCAGTTACCAAAGGTTGATGAGAAGTCCCTTTATATGACATTAGAGGTTCAAGTAATACATCAATAATAAAAGAGTTACAAAAATTGATGATTAGTGCCATACATCATCAATTAATATTACTTCGAGCTTTCTCTTCATTAAGTATTGCATTGAGTCTCTAATTATGTTGAGAGCTTTATTTCATCACGATACAATTTTGTGATAATGAAATGAGTCAGTTCCCTACATATATGTACATATGTATGGATGCATAGAGGAATACAATCCCTGTACATATGTACACACACACATACACACACACATTCACACATTCACACATTAAACCCAGGGCCTTATGCAAGTACTTAGCCACTGAGCTACATCCATAGTCTCCATCCCACTATTTTACATGACTGCCTTAGAGACTCTAAATGGCCGAGTCAAGATTATATAGTCTACTGAATTTGAATGTCAGAATTCTCAGTTACACTGACTTGGAGATGAGACAGGGAAATTATTATTATAACCTTGAATGTATGAATTTATCTCACAAACTATAAAATACTCAACAAACATGACTAATATTTGAAAATAGGAGGCATGCTCTGAGTTTTCTCTGCTATAAAAGAGGATAAACACTATCATTGTCGTGCCAGAGTGTGGTTGGTACATCTGCCTTCCCAGTTTGTAGTGGAGACACTTACAGAACACAGGTCCCTCACAGTAGTGTCTTGGAGTATTTTCAATGTCTTCATGAACTGGACTTTAGGATCCTCTGCATGTGAATACAGGAAATGCCTGCAAATAGAGGGTTCTGGGCCAGGGCCTTGCCTCCTCCACTGGCAGTTGGGGCAGTGATGACAGCAGACACAACAGTGGGTAGGTGTGGTATGGCAGATGCCTGTTGGGGAGGTACAAGAAAAACCTGTATCCAAAGAAATGGATTTGGTGAGGGGTCGGGGTCTGTGAATTAAGTCCTTATGTGAGGGCTTGAGCTTGCATTCATATGCATCAGTCTGAACAGCAACATCCTTGACCTGCCTTGTTTCTGTATGCAGTCTTAGGTCTGTGGTATTAAGAGGGTCACATGGAGTGCATTCAAAAGCTGTTCCTTTATTATAGGTCCCCAGGTTTGCAACCCTCTGAGCAGCTGACAACAGATTGGAGGACATCTGGGTTGTCACAGACCAAGAGCTGGCAGCATTGGAGTCAGTGGGAACATCTCCAGGTGGCTCATCAAGGTGGGGAATAGACTTCTCAGAGGTTTGAACAAGGTCACATTTATAGTGTATGGCTCCCCTGTGCTGGTGAGAGTGCTGTGCTGGCCTCTCTTGTACCAGTGAGCTTTGCTTGGTCTCAGGGAAGACTTTGCTGTTGTCCTCTGTTCTGGGGATCTCAGAGACCACATGATAAAAATTGTCTGGAATTTGATCAATCCTGGATGACCTTGGTGACTCAAAGCAGTGCCTTCCTATCAGCATTTTTCTAGTACCCTTATAGCCTAGAGATCTATCTTCTTTTTCTGTGACATGAGTCACCATGACCCCCATTGTGTTATTACATGTAGAAGTAGAAGTGACTTCAGTTCCAGCAACACTCTCTGTGTGTTCTCCCAACATGATGGCCTTGGTCAGAGTCATATCTGGGTTGACTATTTCTAGTGACTCTTCCATGGCCTTAAGTTGAAGATCCTCCTCCACCACAGATGCTGAGGCCTTTTCTTCCAAGGTACTCCTATCTTGGCTTAACAAAGATGAGCTTGTCATGATCTTGGATTTAGAGCCATATGACTCTTGCAGAGAGTCTTGCCATGATGCTGGACTATGATTCTGATCCCTTGGTTTGCAACCTCTAATGGAGCTCTGGCTGCCTGTCAAAGAAGACACCTGTAGGAGAAAACAACATGGAAAATGAATCAGGAAGTTAGGGCAGAACAGTAGCACAGAAGTCTTGAGCACAGGCTATAAACATGGAATTTTATCAGATTACTGTGTTACCCAGCATCTCTTCCCCATGAACTTCAGCTCATTGTTTAGAAAAATCAAACCAAAGATATATATATATATATAGTGCGGGCTTTAAAAGTTTCCATTTGTGATGTGAACTTTATATTTGCCATTCCAAGTTCTCTAGGACTGAGTATATAATGAGGGTGGAGTGGTTTATAGGACTTAGAGTGTTAAGTATGCAGTTAGGACCCCATTCCAGGCCCTTTTACCTGGAGAGGCTGGAGCTCTGGCAGTTCTTCCAAAAATCCACTGCTATCAGACTGACAGCTGTTTGTTCTGTCCACTAGGGTGCCTGTGTGAAGAAATATTCCTGGAGGTTAGGAAAGTGAAATTGTCCTGCACACAATATAGGAGAATAAACCTCTATGACTAGCACAGTAGAGATCATGCATTGTCTGGCCATGAATGACCCAATGGGAAACCTCCAAGGACATCTTTCTCAAGTGTCAGAAAGTGAAACACCTATATGACAATAACTTTAAGTCTCTCAAGAAAGAAATCAAAGAAGTCTCAGAAAATGGAGAGATTTCCCATGCTCATGGATTGGCAAAATTAACATAGTAAAAATGGCCATTCCACCAAAGGCAATCTATAGATTCAATGCAATTCCCATCAAAAACCTAACATAATTCTTCAAAGACATGGAAACAGCAATTTTCAAATTCACCTGGAAAGGCAAAAAATCCAGAATAGCAAAAAACGATACTTGACAATAAAAGAATGGCTGGGGGAAATCACTATCCCTGATCTAAAGCTTTACTACAGAGCAATAGAGATAAAACTGCATGCCACTTGTAAGAGACAGACACAATGATGAATGGAATAGAATTGAAGACCTAGAAATAAAACCACACACTTACAGGTACTTGATTTTTGACAAAGAAGCCAAACATGTACAATGGAAAAAAAAGAAATCATCTTCAACAAATGGTGCTGGTATAACTGGCTGTTGATATGTAGAAAAGTGAAAATAGGTCCATATTTGTTACCTTGCACAAAGCTCAAGTTCAAGTGGATCAAGTACCTCAACATAAAACTTGATACACTGAATCTAATAGAAGAGAAAGTGGAAAAGAGCCTTAAACTCATTGGCACAGATGGAAATTTCCTAAACAGAACTCCAATGGCTCATGCTATAAGATCATGATAAATGGGATGAAACTGGAAAGCTTTTGTAAGGCAAAAGACTTAGCCAATTAGGCAAACCAGCAATCTACAGACTGGGGAAAAAAATCTTCACTAAACCAACATCTGATAGAGGTCCATATCCAAAATAAATAAAGAACTCAAGAAGCTAGCCCAAACAAAAACAACCCCAAACAAAAATGAGATATAGACCTAAATTGAAAATTCACAACAAAGGAATCTTGACTGGCCGAGAAACACCTAAAGAAATGTTCAAAATCCTTAGTGATCAGAGAAATGCAATTCAAAACGACCCTGAGATTCCACATTACATCAATCTGAATGGTTAAGATCAAAAGTTCAGGTGACAACACCTGTTGGAAAGGATGTGGAGAAAGAGGAACACTCCTCCGTTGCTGGTGGGGTTGCAAACTGGTACAACCACTCTTAAAGTCAATCTGGAGGTTCCTCAGAAAATTGAAAATAGATCTACCTCAAGACCCAGCAATACCACTCTTGGGAATATACTCAAAAGATGCCCCACCATGCCACAGGAGCACATGTTCCACTATGTTCACAGCAGCCTTGTTTGTGATAGCCAGAAGCTTAAAACAACCTAGATGTCCCATGACAGAGGAAAGTATTCAGAAAATGTGGTTCATTTACACAATGCAATACTACTCAGCTATTAAGAATGAGGATATCCTGAATTTTGCAGGCAAATGAATGGAACTGGAAAATATCATCCGGAGTGAGGTAACTCAGACCCAAAAGAACATGCAGGGTGTGTAATCCACTCATTAATAAGTGGATATTATCCAAAAAAAGTACCAAACACCCAAAATACAGCCCACAGAACTCAAAAAGTTCAACCAGCTGAAGGGCCCAAGTGAGGACACCTCAGTCCCACTTGGGGGGAAGAAGAAAGCAACTACAAGAGGGGAAAGAGGGATCTGGAGAAACTGGGAAGGGGAGAGGGGAACATGATTGGGTACTGGATGGAGGAAAAGGACTGAAATACCTGAGGGCCAGAAGAAAGAATGGAAACATGCAACCTCGGGAGGTAGGAGGTTGGGGGAATCCTCCAGAATGAACCAGAGACCTGGGGAGGTGAGAAACTCTCAGGTCTCAAAGAGAGGGACCTTAGATAAAATGCCCTACAATGGGGAGAGTGAACTTGTAGAGCCCATCTTCAGCAGAAAGGCAGGGCATCAAGTGAGGGATGGGGTTGTTATCCCACAGTCAAAACTCTGACCCATAATTGTTCCTGTCTGAAAGAACTGCAGGGATGGAAATGGAGAGGAGCCTGAGGAAAAGAAGGTCCAGCAATAGGCCCAAAGTGGGATCCAGCTCAAGGGGAGGCCCCAAGGCCTGACACTATTACTGAGGCTATGGAGTGCTCACAAAAAGGAACCTATTGTGACTGCCCTTTGAAATACCCAGAAAGCAGTTGAAAGGGTCACAGGCAGATATTTGCACCAAATCAATGGACATAGCTGCTAGCCCCTGTGGTTGAATTAGGGGAAAGCTGGAAGAAGCTGAGGAGGAGGGTAACCCTGTAGGGGAACCAGTAGTCTCAATTAACCTGGACCACCAAGATCTCTCAGACACTGCACCACCAACTAGGCAGCATACACCAGCTGATATGAGGTCCATATCATATACAGCAGAGGACTGCTGGGTCTGGGTTTAGTCAGAAAAGATGCACGTAACCCTCAAGAGACTGGGAGTCCCAAGGAGTTTAGAGGTCTGGTGGGTGGGGGTGGGGACATCTTTGTGGAGATGGGGGTGAGGGGGTGGGGACAGGGTGCAAGGAGGTGGTATAGGATGTAGAACACTTGGAGAGTGGATGGGGGAGATAAAATCTCATGAGTAAAAAAAAATAAAAAGAATAGATAGATAGATAGATAGATAGATAGATAGATAGATATTGATATTGATATATAACAAGGACATCATGAGTTTTGCAGGTAAATGGATGGAACTAGGAAATATAATCCTGAGTAAGGTATCTCAGACCTAAAAGGACATGCATGTTATATACTAATTAATAAGTGGATATTAGCAAAAAATAAAAAAGTGCAGAATACCCAGAATATAACCCACAGAACTCAAGTAGGTTAACAAGCCAAAGGGCCCAAGTGAGAATGATTCAATCCCACTTGGGACAGAGAATAAAGCAATCACAGGGGCAGGTAGAGGGAGGGAAATGGGTGGGAGAGGGGAGGAGGAGAAGCAGGAGAAAAGGGGAACCTGATCAGGTATTCCTGAGGGGAACCAGGAGTGAAATCCCAAGCGCCAGCAGAATGAATGGAAATATATAGCCTCGGAATGTGGGAGGTAGGAGGTGGGGGGACCCTATAGAATGTATCAGAAACCTGGGAGATGAGAGACTGTCAAAACTCAAAGGGGGGACCTTAGATGAAATGTTCAACACTGGGGAGAGGGAGCTTGTAGAGTCCACCTCCAGTAGAAAGACAGGACATCAAGTTGAGGGATAGGGTTGCCATCCCACAGTCAAAAACTCTGTCCCAGAATTGTTCCTGTCTAAATGAACTACAAGGACAAAAATGAAGAAGCGATTAAGGGAAACCCAAACTGAAAGCCATCTCAAGGGTAAGATCGATGGCCGGACACTATTACTAATGCTTAAAGACAGGAGCCTAGCATGACTGCCCTCCGAAAGGCTCAACAAGCAACTGACTGAAACAGAAGCAGATACTTACACCCAATCAATGGTTTGAAGTTGGAGATACCAGTGGTTGAATTAGGGAAAGGCTGGAAGAAGTTGAGGAGGAGGGTGATCCCATAGGAAGATGCATGGCCTCAACAAACCTGGACGCCCCAGATCTCTCAGACACTGAGCCACCAGACAGGCAGCTTATAGTAGCTGACATAAGGCCACTGACACAATACAGCAGAAGCCTGATTGGTCTGGCCTCAATGAGAGAAGATGCACACAACCCTTGAGAGACTTGAGGCTCCAGGGAAGGGAGGCCTGGCAGAGAGAGAGAGAGAGAGAGAGAGAGAGAGAGAGAGAGAGAGAGAGAGAGAGAGAGAGAGAGAAGGGAGAGGGAGAGAGACAGAGAGAGAGAGGGAGAGAGGGAGTGTGTGTGTGTGTGTGTGTGTGTGTGTGTATGCGCACGTGCATGCGTGATATCTTCTTAGAGATTAGGGAGGAAGAATGAGATGAGGAACTGTGGGAGGACAAAACAGGAGAGGGATAAGGACTGGACTGTAAAAAAAGATTAAAGGTAACTATAATAAAATAAGACTCCATTATGTCAGAGTATTTCCTGGTAACTCAACTCTGCCTCAGAAGTAAACTCAAGCAGAAAAGCAGCACCAAGTACTGAGATATCCTGAGTTTAAGATCTTGGCGGGGGGGACTGTCAAAGCTCCAGGGGTCTGCCTGTGCCCACGACTTGAGCACATAGGTGGTTCATCTGCCACCCGGCCTGTCATGGGGCCTGTGTCCTACGTGAAGATCAGCAGAGGGGGTGACTCCCCGCTGCCATCTTCCCTGCCTGCCGGGGCAGAAAACCAGCACCAGGTACTGAGATACCCAGAGGTTAAGATCTCTGGGGGCGCAAACCGCCAGGGGTCTGCCTGCACCCAGGACCTGAGCACATAGGCAGTTTGTCTACCAGTCAGCCTGTCATGGGGCCTGTGTCCTATGTGGGGATCAGCAGACGGAGTGACTCTCTGCTGCTATCTTCACTCCATGACAGAGCAGTCAGGGAGCATCTGGTTCACTGAGACAACCCAAGTATAACATTGCTTGGGGAAAGACTCAGCAGGGTTCCAATGGCACAAAAGAGGAAGGCAGCACATCAGCAATCTGGGCCAGAGAAACCCAGGCATCCAGTGTCAGAAATAGCCTTAAAGGTCCACAGGAGATTGAAGCACCAGCCAGTGACAATAAACCATTGAACACCAGTGGGAACTAGATGGCTAAAGGCAAATGTAGGAATGCTACTAACAAAAACCAAGGCATTATGGCAGCATCTGAACCCAATTCTCCAACAACAGCAAGTCCTGGATACCCCAACAGACCAGAAAAACAAGAGTTGTATTTAAAATCACTGGTCATGATGCTGTTAGAGGCACACATGAAGGAAATAAATAAATCTCTTAAAGAAATTCAGGAGAAAAATGATCAAAAGCTAGAAGCCCTTACAAGGGAAACACAAAAATCACTTAAAGAAATTCAGGAGAATATGGGTCAAAAGATAGGAACCAATAAGGAGGAAATGCAAAAAAATCACTTAAAGAAATACAGGAGAACTTTGATCAACAGGCAGAAGTCATGAAAGAGGAAACACTAAAATCTCTCAAAGAATTACAGGAAAGCACAAACAAGCAAGTGAAGGAACTGAACAAAAATATCCAGGATCTAAAAACAGAAATAGAAACAACTAAGAAATCGCAAAGGGAGACAACATTGGAGATCGAAAACCTTAGGAAGAAATCAGGGGCCATAGATGCAAATATCTACAACAGAATACAAGAGATAGAAGAAAGAATCTTAGATGCTGAAGATACCATTGAAACCATGGACTCAACAGTCAAAGAAAATGCAAAATTCAAAAAGCTTGTAACCCAAAACATCCAGGAAATCCAGGAAACAATGAGAAAGCCAAACCTAAGGATTATAGGTATAGATGAGAGTGAAGATTTACAACTGAAAGGGCCAGCAAATATCTTCAACAAAATTATGGAAGAAAACTTCCCTAACCTAAAGAGAGAGATGCCCATGAATATACAAGAAGCACAGAACTCCAAACACACTGCACCAGAACAGAAATACCTCCCATCACATAATAATCAAAACCCCAAATGTACTAAACAAAGAAAGCATACTAAAGGCAGTAAGAGAAAAAGGGCAAGGAACATAAAAAGGAAGACCTATCAGAATTAAACCAGACTTCTCACCAGAGACCATGAAAGCTAGAAGATTCTGGGCAGAGCTCATGCAGACTCTAAGAGAACACAAATGCCAGCCAAGACTACTATACCCAGCAAAACTCTCAATCACTATAGATGGAGAAACCAAGATATTCCATGACAAAACCAAATTTACACAATATTTTTCCACAAACCCAGCTCTTCAAAATATAATAGGGGGAGAA